>NC_134314.1:12101934-12455845 GCF_964195595.1 Calonectris borealis
TCACTACATCGTTGTGTGTTGAATACTGCTGTGTCCTTCTTCCACGGCCTTGATGCAGTCCTGCTAAACGGCTTGTTCTTATAGGCCATCACCCTATCCACGCTGCTGTCTTGTGGCAGCCCTCCTCTTCCTCCCTCATATCACAGGACATCCATGGACAGACCTTCATCAGCAAGGCAGTTCCCAGCTGGTCTGCACATGTCCTCCTCCTGTGGGCTTCCTAAGCACCTTTGTTCTTTCACGTCTTGCCTCTCACTTTTTGAAGGAGATCCCTGTAGGCATCAAATTACTTGGTTTTTTTGTCCCCTCTTTAAGACACTTTTCTGGTATGATGGATACAGAAAACACTGATGTGCTGCTGTCATGTTAAGGCCACTGCTTATCATGCTCAGAGATACAATATGTCACTCATTTCTTATTGTCCTCAGCTGTCAGTCTGTGTCCATCCCTGTTCCCTAGCTGTAGACTCTCAGCTTTCTCCAGCAGGAATTGTCCTCTGTTCTCTTTTACAGCACCTGGCACAAGGGGCTCTGGATCCTAGATATACAGCAATACAAATAATCATAAATGAAAATAAATGAGTTGAGAAATTGCCTGCAGTCACACAGCAGGGCAGTGGCTGATGTAAGATTAGAAATTTTGGGACAGCTGGTTGGAAAACATGAGCCTTAGTCATGTTTTTCTAATTGAAAAATCATATTTGGGATGAAAATTTAAGCTGTAGCTGTAAAACTCAGGGACCTATCTTGTGAGGACTTGTTGCTATGATTTTCTTATAACCATAATGCAGACAAGTCCTTCAGAGCTGATTTTAGGCACGTGGCAAAAGCTGCACAGCAAAAAATATTGCTGTCTTCCTTTTTCCTTCTTTTTAATCTTAAAGCTTTGCCAGTGTCACATCCTCTCATCTGCCAGAGGTAGAAAGTGTTGTCACAGCTCTGACCCATGCACAAACCAACCTTGTTAGCGAAAGGCTTCTCTTTTGACCTCAGGTCACTCTCACACATCAATGGTTAACTGTTGGCAATAGCTGCGACTTTGGGGATTGCAGGATAATCCCTTTTGTTTTTAATACTGGGAATTTTTTATTTAAACTCTGTTAGCTTGTTACTGCATGAGATTAAACAGAAGTAAGTCTGACAGTGTTATGAGAAGTAGAGGACTCAACGACATACCTTAAACCCAACAAACTGTACTATTCACTGATCTGACTGACTTTACTGTGCAAAGGCTGAAGTTTAGTCCAGAAGTTACTGTTTGCAGTTTTGCCAGCAGCACTATTTATAGTTTCAATCAATTTGAAATACATCAGAGTTGGACAATGCTGCTGTGCATGTGTGCAGGTGGAGAACACATTTATATCCATCTACAGCCTGTACAGCCTCCATTCCACAAATTTGTCAGAGCCAACCCCTCTGAATAAACTTAATATGTTTAAAGCCTCCTCATCCCCAGGAATCAAGAGAAACTTAACTGCTTCATGGATTAGGGAGAGTGCTTGGAAATAACTTCCTGGCTGTTCGAGTGGCCTCATCTCCTTTGCTGATAAGAGCAAATTTACAGTCATCATTTAAGGACAGAAAAAGAGAGATTTCAATTTAAAATGTAGTAAATTTCTCAATGAGTGGAAGCATTAGGTTTTATGACAACTTCCAGCTAAAGTCTGAAACACACTTCTGCATGATGATGAGACAAAGAAATTAGCTTCTCAGATTGTGTATTAGACATGTCTTAACCTAAAAAAGAAAAAAATAATATTTGCAGGTACTTGCTAGTTAAGGTGACAGCAAGAAGAAATTCATCTCATCTAACCCAAGTTGTCTATAGCTGCAGCTGTCCACAGATAAGATGATTGCTCCAGACTGCTTAACAACGAAGGAAAGAAAATAAGCACTTTTGAGGCATGATTCATGTGATCCATACTAGAAAGCTACGTTAAGATGACATGAATCACAGTGCAGAAGAGACTATGTTCTTCATTCATTGTAAAGGAAGTGTAGGCAAGCAGCTCAGATAAAGACATTACGATTTAGTCACAATAACCTTTCTCTGGACACCTCAGACAGAGGATTGTTAGGGAGCAGACTCACTGTGTAGATAATTTTGTCCATATGAGGTTTTCAGAAGAGGCTACTCAGATTTTTAAGTACCTATATTTATTTGTCTTTTACTAAGAAAGTCTTTCTATTGTTTTGCTAAAATTTTCTGCACTACCCATTTTTCATGTGCTTGCAAAATTTCAGAATTTAGCACCTGTAAAAAACTTCAATTCTTAAACCATCCTTTGGGTAATTCAATAATTTGTAAACTGTAGGTTTTCAGTGAATGAAATATCTCTTTTAAAGTTTTGATAGTAAAACTAAACACATCTACAATCGTATGCACTGTCATGTCTATAAGTCTTGCAGATCTTAGTAAACTTTTTAGCCACCCTGACCTGAATTCCTAAGTTCATAATGAAGTATTTTGTGCAGAGATGTTTGATAAAAGCAGATGACCAATGGCTCACATTCATCCTCAAAGAGAGAACACAATGTGATGGAATTGAAATCCAGTTGAGAAAACCTAGGTTAAATGTTAGGAAACACTAGACAAACTCTGAGGGAAGTGGTGCACACTGCCAACAGGGGTCATGGAATCACCATCACTTGACTATTCAAGACTGGGCCACCCATCTATTTGGGAATGGCTCAGGAGTAAAGCAATCAATCCTACTGTGATGCAGGCAGATAGACTTCATGACCTAGCAGCAGTATCTTCCAGGCTAAATGAGCCCATTATTCATGAGGCTAATAAAAAGTCAAAGGGGAAGCCTTCTGGGGAAAAAAAAAATAAAAAATCAGCACTTAGAATGTTTGGTTTGTTCCTTTTCTTTACCAGACTTACTTTAAATACTAGATAAAAGAAGAAAAAAAAAATCAAAAACGTTGCATCTACTCTTTTTTGTTTGAAATTATTTTTTTAAAACATTAGCTTTGAGGCATAGCTTAGCATAGATTCAGATCCAAATTTTACACCAGGTCTTCTCCCTACAGAGGGATAAATCAAATCTCAATAACAACAACTAGTCCAGATCTATGCAATATATTTTTTTTTTTGTCTCAGGTTTGTCAAGTATTGGGAATATAATTTGCCCTCTTTTCCCCTATCCAAAAGCACAGATTTATCGTCTCCTGCTTGCATCAAAACTGTTCTGTTGCAAAATTCTTCAGTGAAAGATAAAAATTAGATACTTAAATTGTTGGGTATCACTCAGTTCTCCAGCTGACCAGTCAGAATGGTGGTATAAAACACTCCCTCCTCTTTACAGACTACAAAAGATAAATTCAAAGGGCAGATTTTTAATTCTTTTCAGACTCCAAAATCCTGTTCAGTATTTACCTGTGAGTGTCAGGACTGAGAAGTGTTAATATACTAAGTGCAATTTTATTAGGCAAGCAGAACACTCCTTTTGTCTGTAAATTCTATTGCAATGAGATAAAAATTAATCCAGTCAATAAGTGAACTCTACTGTTCTGTGTTCTCTGAATTTCACATACAACAGATTCCTACTTTAGCAATCAAATATTAGGTCAGTGTAATTCCAGTTCCTGGGAATATCCCTCTGACAAAAGAGGGATATATTAGTTAGAATTAAAAAAAAAAATAGTGTCTTTGATTACTATGTTACATAATTCTAAATGTACAGTGACAAGAATAATATGCCTCCATGCTTTCAGCCCCATTACATGGAGGTAACGTACTTTTGTCAGTATAGCATTCCTGTGCATTTTCAGAACCCCTAAAAGCAGTTTTATTTCCTGGAAATTATTGTTATAAAGCTGACATGGATAGTGCAGATCAAATGTATTGGTAATCAAAATTTTAAGTTGGTCTGTGACAATGTTCTAATAATTCAGTTCCCAAATATTCAAGCAGTCATTATTTCAATACAACTTTTAATGTTTAACTAAAGAATAGAATAAATAAAAGCTGCAGCTGTTGCATTTAAGCCATTCTAAAATTTGCTTTCCAGTAAAAAACGTTATACGATTTTCTAAACCTTTTTAACCTCGGCAGCAATATTTCAAACTAACAGTTTATTCAATTAAAAAGGAACATTTAAAAACAGACAATATTTTTTAAGTATCTTAGCAACAGGTGATTGAATCCTTGCCTGGAACTATGAGACAAGTTTTGCCAAATGGGCTGCATTCTAACGATATCTTTCATATAGCAAATGGAATAAATCTAATATTGTTTTGGACAAGTTACATAAATTACATCATAATACAAAATTCTTTATGTGTTTTCAAGAACAATAGATGACGGACCCATAAAAGAAGTGAGAAAAGAGTACATGATTTTGTCTCTCCAGCTGTGGTAGTTAAAAGCAGGTAGCGAGTTCAGATACTTGGCCCCAAAATCTTTGCTTGCATACTTCTCCCACCTTTCACACATACAGACAGCATACAAGCTCCAGCTCTGTCCCTGAGGTCATTTCATGGATCAAGAGAGAGTCTTTAAAGAAAGATCCATGAAGAATGTTGATAAGGTACCTTGTCTCTCTGTTAAAATGTCTTCTGAGGGATTGTTGAATGAGGACGTGACACTAAACTTCTGCAAAATCAGCATAGGTCACACGAAGACTTTTGATTTTGAAACAGATCTCTGGAGATTGCTCAGTAGCTGAAATATTACCCTAAAACTTTGAGTGTCCAGTATGGGTACCATACTATCATGTCACAAACTCTTAGCCTAAAGAAACCAAGCAAAACCAAAAATGTTACCAACAGAGCTTGTCCTTTAGTTGAAGCTTGCTGCTACACAGGTATATGACACAAAAATGATCCCTTGCAAGATATCAGTCCAGTACTGGTGAATAGAAACTAATTGTCTATGACCAGAACAGTGAGAATGGGGTTGAGCAATGCTTAGGCATTATGGGCTCAACATTTCCAGAGATATTGCAGTAACAATTAAAACACCTCCATTTGGTGTAACAAAAGAAAAGCTTTTTCCACAGTGGGTTCAGAATGCAAATGCATGTGTAGACAGAGGTATTTTGTCTCCCAACCCAATACTGTCCCCATCTTATTCACAAACCTTTTTTCAACTGAAAAAAAAAAAAAGAGATAAGTGAAAGATCTTTAGTGAGCTAATTATTTCTTTTTATTATGAGCAGTATGGTTTAATAAATAGAATATTGGACTGCAAGCTAAAAACCACTGGGTTCTATTTCTAGCTTTGCATCTAGTTTGGAAATGGATGTTGGCAAATCACTTCTTTTCTTTGCACCTGTTTCCCCTTTATAAAATAATATTTCTTTTCTTTGACTTGATCTTTCTGATCTCCATAAAACTTAAATATTATTATACCACAATCCTTCAATAAGTAATCTGCTTTATAAAATTCCAGTTAAAAAATAATTTGTGAAAAAGTCCAAGTATATTGTACTTCAAATTAGCTTTTTTCTTTTTTTTTTTTTTAAATTGAACAGAGTTCAGTTTTAAATTTGAAAGGAAAGTTAAGGATATATATGTATTTATATGGATCACAATTTCTCAGGAGGTTCTAATATGAGTGTATGTGGAATGTTACATATTTGTTATGCTGCTTAAAACAATATAAGTGCTAGTTAAAGCAAGTGAATATTTGGAATAATAAGGTAATTCTATACACTTTGAAATTAAAACAATGGTATATATTCTGTTACTGCCAGATTCCTGTCATCCTTTAATTCAGCTTTTAGTCATATGATATCTCTAATGGGATATTTTCAGACTTTTAATGTTGAAAACAAGTTATAAACAATATTCATACCAGCTGTATCATTGGGAGGTAAATGAATCAAGTATTTCAGTGTAATAAAAAGAAATAAAAAATGAGATACAGCAGAAATAGCATGGAGACAAAAACTTACTTTCCCTTTCCATATCTTCATCACAATTCCAAAAGCATCACCATTTCGGAGGTGAGTAAGGAGATTTCCATACACAGCTAGTCTGTTTGTGAAGAATGAAGTGTTTCCCACTTCCCATAAGTGAAGAACATTGTGTCATGCTGAGTGATGAACTGTTCTCCTTTGCCACTGACAGTGCGTCGTTCTATGCCTTCGAATGTACAGCAAGACGTGTTAATGTGTCAAGTCACGCTTCCTTGGAACACCTCACTGGGTTCATAAACACAAGCTCCTGCACATGCACAAGAGAGAAAATCTGAAGAGAATGAAGCAGTGTCAGTAGAAGAGACCAAACCAGTTCTGAAAGTGATGTTGAGGGCAAAAAGGTCTGGAATGGAAATCTGTAAAGAATCACAAAAATATTTTTTTCCATTCCAGAAGCTGTTGCCTGAAGGACATGTACAGATGGTATGCATCCAATAAAACCACAGGGGTTTTTGATGGGTCAGTGGTAAAGAACCTAAAACAGAAAAGAGAAGTTGTATGTCTGCATTAAGGTCTCTTTAAGGTCTGTGTTTGCTCATTCCAGAAAGCTAATGATGAGAAATTTTAATGGGGAAATGGGAGGAACATCTTATCTTATCTTACTGAATGTCTACGTTAGAAGAAAATGGAGCTCACAGCAATTGCCAAGACATCCTGTGAAGAAAAGAGTAAACTTAATCTGAGGATAGGTTTGGGAATAGATGCATAGGTTAATCATCAGTCATTTATCCAAGTTCATTTAAAAATTTGGATGACTTCAGGGAACTTAAAAGTTCAGCTAAAAATGATCAGCCTGGGTTTGTATTTAAAATGGTCAGGATTTTGATGAGTAAAACCCTCTGGTGTAACATACTGCTTTATTTTTAACTGATTTACTAATCAACTAAAGAAACATGTCTGTCTGCGTAAGTCCAAGAACACTCCATCCTTGCATCAGACATAAGCTGAAAAGAGGTTTCTTGCAAGAGTTTTTCAGTTGTGCTCCCGTCCCGGATGACTTCAGTAGGAGATATGCTGGTGCTTGTCCAAGTGCTTTCCCTAAAACAGCTCATACATTCTTCTCTGACTGTAGCTCGAGAAATCCTCACTCAGGACAGAATTGTCAGAGAGAAAGCAATATCTAGCTGAGATCCAAGGTGGATGTCTCACTAGCTGGATCGCAATCTTTCCAGAAGAGAAACACACACCTCCAGTTTTTCTCTCCTCTCCTTCTTGTGCCCCACCAAGGGAAGACCAGGACTAGGGTAACTTAAGCCTTTACTTTTCCCAGGACGTAAGCTTTTTTTGGTTGCTGTTCCGATTTGCCTTAATCTGCAAAATGTAAAATATTATAGACTTTCAACTAAAATATCCTAGGCTGTCACTTAGTAAAAATGATCTTGTCAGCTCTTAACAATTTCCTGGAAAATGGAAGGATTTTGGCTAGAACTGGAGCTAGTCTTGTGATTATACAAAAAATTTCAGGCCTGCTGGTCTGCTTGGAGAAACCCTCCTCCATTTTGTTGTCTGTCCCAGTATCTGGTTCCTTTAGTCAAACAGCTTATAAGGGTATTCACCAAGCAAGACAAATTCTCTAAACCACCTGACAACAGTCTCACACAGATGAGAAAGAACCATAAGGACCACTAGCTCTGGACAACTTACTCATTCCTGGTTCTTCTCTTGAAAAAAGAAAGTTAGTTCCTGCATGCTCTTTCTTCCTCTGTTCCTATCACTTTCTATAACATCCAGTACAAACTGGAGGGAAGAGGTACCTATTGCTGCTTCCTTTTCACATCTCGACCTCATAACAGTGTTTGCTTTGAAACATTATTATGCTTCATGTTATTGACACAAGTAGAAAAGCCTACTTTTGTTTTATGTCATGGCTGCGTTCAGACTCATATTGGTGGCCATCTAAATGAATTAAATGCAGTGCTTCAAAGTTGCCTCATACAAAATGAAGGCAATTTTCCTTAGCAGCTTTTGCAAAAGTACTTTTCAATCTACCAGTGGTAAAACAATAAGAAGAGTATTTAGAGTATTGACTAGCAACTGTTGATGTAAAATTAATTATTGTAAATACCATAATGTTGTCATTGGAACAAGCTGGAGAAGTCTACAGACCCACAGAAAGTATTCAGTTAGGTTTTTTCCTATGATCTGACAACAACATAATATTTTAGAAATCAGAAGCCTATATTCACATGCTCATGTTTTAATAATATTGTATTCTACTTTTAAATAGAGGAAAAATTAGAGAATCTTTCCCCTTCAGCAGTGGCAGTGGAATAGTCTGCTGGAAGTTCCATTCCATGAAGTGACATTTCTTTTCCAAAATGAAACGTCTGAATGTTCTGCCAATCACACAGTCCAGTTGGCCAAATATTCTCTATTGCTTTGTACAGGAATATGGACACGTGTTCAGTGCTGGGCACTTCTGGGAAATTCAGCTTAGAAAATATCACTGACCAGTACAACAAACTTCACCATCTGAAATTTGCTAGAACAGCACTATTCATTCTTTATGTCATTTGTACATTAAGGTGGTTCTTGATCCTAGCATGCACATCTTTAAAATGAGATAAATTTTCAGGAAATACTGCCTTTTCAATTTATTTGTATGTAAATGTTTAAAGTTATCTTTTCCTGTATTTTCAAATGCATAAAATCATTGCCCTCTCTATGCTCTGGGAAAGTGTGTTTTTGGAAAGGGCATCAGGGTCATTTTCTTCCATCATTTTGACCCTCTGAGCAGACCAGGTAAATTAGATGTAGAAGATGCATACAGAAAACACAACCTGTTCAGTTCCTCTTCAGCACAGCTAGGTGAAGAAGAGCCCTCTCCACTATTCTTTGCTCAGTTTAGGAAACTCCTAATCCCTAGAATATTTTAAAATGAATTCTTATTTATTTTATTTAAATTAGATATAAAATACTTTTGAGTTGCCTAACGTGGTGTAGGAACCAGAGGACTCAGTAAATATAGTTTAGCAACTTCATATTCAACTCTAAAATAAGGTATTAGGATGGACAACATACATACCTGAGTGATTCTGAGCAGCCACAGTTTTAACTTATTCCAGCTGGTTTTGTGCAGTGTTCAGCTTCTCTGATATTCAGATCACTATTAACTGCCTATTAACTTCAACCTCTGAAATCATAGAGGAGAGCAAAGATCTCAGACTGGAGAAGAGACAAAGGCTCGTTCTTTAAAAACAAAATATTCTTAGCTATAAAGCACCTTTCAATGTGCCTTTCAAGTGTATATTGTCCCTAAATTTCCCTTTACTTTGTCTTTTTTTCCCGTTTTGTTCTATGAGGAATTTTTTGTTTGGCTTTTTTTTTTTTTTTTTTAAAGCTGAAGCATGATTTCAATTGCATTAGTCTAGAGGATATCTTTGGGAGTAGATTCCAGAGAGTTGACTGTGGAGAAAACAGATCATGAGATGAAAACACATGTTGCCTGTGAGACATGTCACCCTTAAAAATTAACTGTGATGCAGAACGGAGCTCTGCAGCCCACTAACTTGCTCTCTGTCAGGCAGCTGAAATGGTGGTGAGAAAGAGCTGCTGCTGGTAGGCAATAGAGAGCCCTGGGAGGGGGAATTTGAAGGGGCAGCGGCAGTGGATGAAATGGCAGGAGGACCCCAGAGGCGGGCATGAGAGGCAGTAACAGTATTTCACTCATGAAAGGGATGAAGGAGGAAACAGTGGAGCTTACCCAACGGCAAGGTGGAAAACCCAGTGCAATATGCAATGCCTGAACATGGAGGAACCTGTGATGACACTGCTGTACAAGACACTACATCAAACTACATCACTACTGAGCTAGCTCTAAGTGAACTGGAAGACTTAGACCCATACACCAGAAGACTATAGATATATAGCACAGTGTGGTGTAGGCACTGGTTCACTGGCTTTGTTCTTGGAAGTTGTGTAACTGTGTTGGGATGACATTGCTTTCCGTTTGTTTGGCTTGCACATACAGATGTGATCATTCGGCTTTCAGCCCCATGGGTAGTTCATTCAATGACTGTTCCAGTCCCTTCATTTCGCAATCAATTACTCAATGTAGGCAGATCCTAATATTTTTTTTTTTAATGCACTTTTACAGATATAAGACACATTATTAAGTTTTGATGTTTTGGATTCAGAGGGAAAATTTGGCCAAAATTCATTCCTAGTTATAGGAAAGCGGTTACTTTTCCATAATTGCTCATTAGAAAAGCCTGAAAAATATGTTTGTATTTCATGCCACCATGGTTTGTATTATTTGTAACTTAAGTCTTGATCTTACATTTTGACCACCTGGATGAGTACTGCATCTGCATTTACTGGGGCTCTGAATACAATAGAGTGAAGAATGTATTTGCAGGTTTGAAGTCATACATATTGTTTTTTCTGTCAAGTATCCTGTTCAATCATTAATTCCTAGTAGTCACTGGGTATCATCACTAATGTATTATCATTAAAAGTGGTCCCCTAATCAAAACTTCATAGTCAAACACCCTGAGCATTTAATGCTGTGGGAGACAGAAAACGACACTGGAATTAGGATCTAGCATTTGCTAGATTTTTGCTAGGTTTTGAAATTATCAAACATTTCAGTAACATTAACAAAATTAAAGTTGAATAGTTCCTAGCTCTAAGACATACAGTCTAACCACTGTACAGGCTGCCTTTGCGGTCTACAGTAGGAACATATTTAAATATGCTTTTCTATTTTAAAATATACACGGAAACGATGATAAGGACATTAGTAAATGACATATAGTCCTTAAGATCAATTTTTACAAGCAGCTAGTACATGAAATATATGATGCAGTCAAACTGTTGAAAAGTTACTGTCAAAATTTTGAAGTAACTTGTTTACATAGTTGCTGATTTTAAAAGGTTAGGAGCCAAATAAAACCTCCTCCAAACTGGTCGTATGGTTGAGATACATTTGCAAAATGCTTTCAGAATGAATAAATGATTAAAATAGATAGTAAACTATAGTGATTTCTGAAAGTATTAAAAGTATCGTATGTCAGTGATACCTACTTTGTTCCTCTCACTTTGGACCTCACAGACTGATAAGAAAGGAAAAGCATTATAACCCAGAAGTAAAACTGTTGCGTGATTATAACCCTGACAACCTCCTCCTAATGAGCTTCCCTGCAGATAGAGAGAAGAAACAGCTTTGATCTCTCAGAGTGAATGATCTGAATGAACCACTGTTTTAAGGAAAGGAATCTGATTAGGTCTACTCTCCTAGTAATCAAAGTCACAAGCTACCATTTGAGGTATTTGTGAAATTCAGATAAGATTAGTTGCTCCTCGTATAAGCCACTGCAGTCGGTAGGAGCTAAATTTGTCTGGGATATGACCACAGGAACTATCACAATGGGAAATGAAGAATAATCTTGGTGAATGTTCTTCTATTAGAAAATGTAAAGCAACTTTAAAGGTTTGTAATCACTCTCATGATTAAAAATTCTACCTCATCAACATCACCATGATTATTACTATTATTTGACAATGTGCTTTAAGCTGTATGAAATTTAATGGCAGTCCCATCTCTAAGTAGCCCAAATGATAAAAAAGAGGACATATTTGTTTCTTATGACAACTCCCCTGAAATGACAACTCCCCTAAGGCTCTAGCCTTATTTATGCTAGAACCATATTTGACTGAGAGTACCTCTTACATTTGGTAAACATGGATATTAAACAGATGTACATATGTATAGAATGAATAATAAATAAACTGATAACTTATATCCATTTCCTCTCCCTTATCATTTCTTTGCCCCACTGGAAATGGAATGGAATGGTATCTCCAGAACTGTAAAGCTGGGAGGCAAAAATAGACATATTGGTGCTTATTTTAGATCATCCATGGAAATGAGCATTTAGAGAAACAGGGGATATCTGAATGAGGAGCACAAGAACATCTCTGTTTGAGAAAAAGTCTTTGCTGAACTGAACCACAGTTCAGGTTTGGGCCAGAGCATCTCCTTGTTGCTGTGTTACCTGTGGTCAGCAAACAATACAGACAGCACATGGCTTTTTTCTGATTGACAATTTTAATTGGGACACCCTTGAAAAATGAGAGTGGCTATTTAGATATACAAAGGAAGATTAATTTCACTAAGGTAAAAGAAACCCAAACTGTTAGTTTTAGATTATTCTAAATTTTTAGAATAAATAGCCTTTTGTAAAGTAATAATAATTGGTTTATTATGTAAAAAATAAACAGATAAAATCTGTTCATCAAAGCTCTTCTCACTGCTAAACAAGGGTATTCTCCTGAACAGATTCTGACACTTAAGGGTCGTACAAAGGACCCAGAAATATATTTTTTTCTTTTGAAGGTATTATAAAACACCTACATTAATTTCCATCAGATTTTGAGGCAGATTTGTAGGGGATGGGGGGGGTGTGGGGGGGTAGAGATCAGTGACTCATTTCAAGCTGTCACTGTTATTTGTGGTCAGCCAGAAGCAACTGATAACAGAGTATTATCTGCTAAGAGAAGAGGAGGGCAAGAAAGGGCTTATGTTTTGTTGTTCGTTTAAAATGAATTACCCCCATCAAAATGCAGCCTTGAGAATTTAATTAAGCAGCTGCCTAAATACTGATATTTAAGGATGCTAGGCATCCCATGTCAGCCTACTAAACAAATGGTACAATAAAGATGCAAACTGCTTTGTTTGATTGAAGACTGAGCTTTTTCACTACTTAGTCTTCATACCATCTGGCTATGTTTGGAGAATGTGGGATGGTAGCTACTCTAACTCTTATCTAATGATAAGACTCTCACTGTCAAACATGTGCACCAGAAAGCAAATAGTACACTCTTTCAGGCTTATAAAGTCTTCTTATTTCTCTAGTGAAAGAGTATGTTTTGAAGACAATAAATTCCAGGGCCCAAATGATAATATTTTTCAGTGATCTAAAATTTCCAGATCTTTCAATGCCAATTCAGAAACAGTGAAATTGCTTCAAGAGGCAGTATTCATCCAGTTATACGTAGAGGACAAAACAATGTGAGGTTTTTCAGTTATTACACAACCATCTCCAAACTTAAAAAGGGGCTGATTCTCAACGCTTTCTGAATAACTGGCCTTCTTCCAAGTTGGGTTGGATTGTTTGGGGTTTTTTTTCAGCTCAGATACCTGAAATTAAAAGCCATTCGTGAAAAAGTTGGCTCTAGGAACTCAGCTTCACAGCCCTTCACAACTTTGCCCCTGCCAAAAATCTCACATCACTTCATTTCCTTATATTCTCACTCTACAGTACCAGTCTGCACTGCTTCCACTTTCATTTCCAACTGTGTTGTCCACACTGTCACTTCAAATTAGGACTTTTTTCCTAGCACTGCTCCTCATCTGATACCATTTCTTCATTTACTTTCCTTTCAACAGCCCATTTTTTTCTGACAACCTCTTAGAAGAAAATTCACATACAAATCCATATTCTGTAGCAGCCTTATTTCTAACTTCTACATGAAAAAAAAAAAGAGTGTAGGAAAAAAACAAATGTGCTATTAAGCCTTGTAGAGACACCTGGATACAAGGAAGAAGATCTATATGAACATAGCCATGCTCTGTGTGAATCGTTAGCAGTTCTCCATGGATTACCAAGGGGCCACAAACTACAGGGCGGGTGTCACCAGCCAAAATTATTTACCCAAATTGTCCTGACTTAAGAGAGAGTTTCAGTTTGGACAGATGTGATTCTTCAAAAAACTTGGAGGAAAAATACTGCTTTTGTCTGAATCTAACTGTGAATATTCATATTAGTGACTAATTCAGTGTAATAGGAGCAGATAAGTATATTAAAGCTGCTGATGCACAGGTCTCTGCTATATGAGGCTGAGGACGCTTCTTCAGACTAGATTTAGCCTGGTCTCCAGGGCTCACTCTTTCCACGACACATGCATTTCACAGCTTTCTGGGAGAAAAAGTGTTCAGTGGAGATCATAGATGATGGGTTCACATCTGCAAAAGTGGACATCTAATACCAAATTTCTTATTAAATTACAAACTCGTGTAACAGCAAATTTAATAGCTTGATTTTTCTGTTGAATATGATTTCCCTTTGCTGGCACTGTACTCTTACTTTTTCCCCTTTTCCAATTCATGTTTTTCTGAAAAGTGTTCATTACTTTCCAAAGGCCATTTTTCTTTTAAATTTTATGATGAAGTTTGAAAGAATTTAGTTTCTTCAAAAGAAGGGTGTGCATCTGATGTTCACCCCTCAGATAAAATCAGGTAGGATTTGTCTGTTGATTGCAGGAGCTTAACTCTCACCAAATGTTTCTACTGAGGTTTTTTGTTGTTTTGGGTTTTTTTCTCTTTTCTTTACTGGAAGAAAGAAAATGCTGTTCACTGTATTTCTGCATTCGGCTCTGAGAAGGGCAGGCCTCTTCCTCAAAAGGGGAGGATATTTCAGCCTTTTTATATTGGTAAATGACAAGTGGTTGCTGGAATGGAAATATTGAGGTTCAGAACCTCTGCTGTAAAGCACTAGGGGATGCATCTCATATTACTGGACACACTTACGTATATGGTTATTTTTTGTAAGTCCAATAGATGTTGAACTCATTTGTGCATATTCCTAGGGTCAGAGTTTTAAGTGATGCTCCTATATTGCAGTGATGCTCCCATCCAGGTGGATGCTGAATGCCTGTTAGCTGGCCAGCAATTACACAATCAGACCTTATGTTTTTCCCATATATATTATTTCCTGATTTATAACATGAAACCAGATTAAATACCAGATGAGCTCATTTTACAGGTGCATAAATATAAAAGCTGCGTTCCAAGAATGCACACTGACTGTAGTGTGCACTAGTTTATTTGGCAAAAGTGAGGGGAAGAAAACACAACCATTATCTAGAGTATATACTTGCATATTCCACAGCAATGTAAGTACGTTACAAGCAGTGGAAGACAGGCTTCTTAAAGCTGAAAGCATCACAAAGAAAGTGAATATTGAGCAGTCTGGTCCCAAATTACTACCTTATGCATGAGTTCAGTATCAGCGGTCACATTCCACAAACTACACCTGTAAACATATTTTAGGTGTAAAGCGAAAACCAGCTTTTGCTATTGGCTCTCGAAGAATTGTCCCAAATGCAAAATCTTTGGAACATCCGTATCCAATACTGACCACAAAGAGAACTTGTTTGAGAACTGATTTGCCTGAACCTGGTATGTAGTGTTGATAAATTCATATCAAAAGGCTGTGGAGATTTTGATCAGGAGCGCGGACTTTCCTTTGGCTGTTATAATAACTAATAAGATTTGTAACTGTTGGCTAAGAGACTTGAGAGGGATTCAGTTTTGAACAGCAAGAAAAATGCATACTTCTTTTCCAGATGAATATAAATTATTACCATTTCTTAAGGAGCCTTCAGTTTTTGTTATGTGGCCTATAAGCACCTTTCTAACTGGAAAATTACAGCATGCAGCAAAGTGTGGGTTGTTTCTTTTTTTTCTCAGGGGATTTAAAATTGATCTTATATTAGTAGGTTAAACACATTCAGTTCTAGAAGACATGACAGCCTGAAGTAGAAAAAGAATTTAGAGGTGAAAGGGTTATCAGCTGAAGAAAATTGTCCTGACACCAGTCTCCTGCAATTGTGGGCAGATGAATTATGTGATTTTAAATGGGATCTCTTTGGTAAATTTTCCACAAAAAAATTAATATGAATTTTTCAAAATAATTCCTGTCTTGCATTTGTCCCTCACATATGCAAAGAAATAAAATTCATTGCTTTGAAAGAGAATGTTTTTATAAAAGCCTTTAGCTTTTTCCTGAAAAGAAAGGCCTATGCCATCTTTTGTTTCTGATTCTAATGTGTTTGTGCATGCACGGGTGTGTATATGTATATCTATTTCTATGTGCCCCGACACATATATTTTTCTGTGTATGCACAGAAAATACAGATATCCACACATGCAGAAAACCAATAGTTAAACTGTCTGGCTTGAAGTCTTTTGAACTACAGACACTTTAAGCAGAATTTGTCAGCATTAGGTCAAATTCTTTGACCTGCTCATTTTCAAACAGTAGTAGATTTCAGTTTTATTATATGTATTTTACAAAGGCAATCTTGCTGCTATTATGCAGCAAGTATTGTTTTTGTCTGTCAGGTTTCAACCATGTTTCAGAAGATTTTCTTGCTGCTATGGGTAAACATTAAAAAGAAGAAGAAGGAAAAAAAACCAAACCAAAACAAATCTCCTCTCTTTCTTCAGTGTAGCTGCATTCAGCTGGGAATTCCGTGTGGTTTCATAGACTTCCCGCCTTACCATAGGCAAAGCTGTCCTTCTGTGGCTTAATTTTTTCTTCTGTAAGAAGGGGGATTAAAATAGATAGAAGTATTAGTGGAATGACACATCCATGAGTGAACTGTGAGTGGTAGGGATTGAACCGAGGCACTGAGCTTTTCCCTCTCCATGTTGAAGGACCCCAAGCTGCAGGCTAAGTGGGAGCAGGAACTCTGTAAACCCCCAGGAGTCATTTCGAGCCTCACACTTGCCCATAATATGCCTTGGATTTGCCTTACAAAGCCTCATCGCATAGAGGAAGATTATGAAAAGGAAGGAGGATAACAGGATCCCTGACTCCACATCCAGGATTAGATGGATGCATCCAATGAGTGCCCCTGACAAGTAAAGAATAACGTCACCACTTGCAACTTGATGTGTCTTTAATAAAAGTTAAATGAAAGTCTCAGCCTGAGTATGGGCTCAGATCAGATCGTTTTAGCAACCTGAATAAGTCCTGGCCCTTTCTCTAGCCCTGAGACAATGTCACATGTTGACCTTATCCCTCCTACTCAAACTTCTTACCCTCCAAAGCAAAGCAGCGCATTCAAGCCACCCATGGGCAATGGACCCGTGCCTTACGCCAGCTCCCAGGCTGGGCTCAGGGCCGGCTGAGTGAGTGCCTGCAACTCCAGCCAGCCCGGAGCCAAGGACCACACAGGACAGTGTGTGGCTGAGTTTCCTCGCACAGCTTTTGCCCACATTCACAGGGCTTAGTCCCCTGGCTGTCCCTTCTTGTCACACTGGTTACACTCGGTGATGCTGCTTCTGATTTTTGTCTCAGTTTTCTCCTGGGTATCGTCATAATAATATTTATCACTGTCCTGGTTTTGGCTGGGATAAAGTTAAATTTCTTCCTAGTGCTGTGTTTTGGATTTAGTATGAGGAGAATGTTGATAACACACTGATGTTTTTAGTTGTTACTAAGTACTCTATTTGTTAAGGACATTCAGCTTCCGTTCTCTGCCAAGTGCACAAGAGGCTGGGAGGGAGCATAGCCAGGACAGCTGGCCCAGCTGGCCAACGGGGTATTCCATACCATGTGATGTCATGCTCAGTATATGAATGGTAGGCGTGATTCAGGAAGTACCGATCACTACTTGGTTATCGGTTAGCATGGGTGGTGAGCAATTGCATTGTGCATCACTCATTTTGTATATTCTGCTTTATTATTATTATTATTTATTATTTATTATTATTATTATTATTATTATTATTATTATTATTATTATTATTATTATTATTTCCCCTTCCTTTTCTCTTCTATCAAACAGTCTTTATCTCAACCCACGAGTTTTCTCACTCTTACCCTTCCAATTCTCTCTCCGTCCCACTGGGGGGGAGGGAGAGAGGGAGCGAGCGGCTGCGTGGTGTTTGGCTGCCTGCCGGGTTAAACCACAACAATCACTGAAGAACTGTATGAGTACAACATGTAACAGTACCTGAGAGTTGTTAAAATAAAGAGGAGGGACAAGAAACTTGGACTAAATCAAAGGTGAAACTTAAAGTTCACTTGCCTTTGTGAACAAGGCTTAGCCGATTTACAGAGCCTCAGACCACAGGAAAGGAGGTGGGAGTTAAAACAGAAAAAAATGCAGAAATGAGTCATGGGTGACAATACAAAAATACAAGCATATGAAAATCTGAGGTGCTTGAAGCTCTACAGAACCAAAAGGATTGTATTCCTGGCCTAATTATATGAGGTAGCTGAAGTTTGAAGCTTCATATCTGAGTTTCTCTGGTTTTGCATAGATGGTGTAAGTAAAAGTACAAAGCCTGAGGTTGAGGAGCAGCTCTGCAGGAATGCCCCGGGGGTCCGGGCAGGGAAACCGCAGGAGCCAACAGTGTGCCACGGCAGCAGCCAGGGCCACCAGCAGGCTGCAGGCCAGGAGCTCCAGGGTAGGCATCATCCCTGGAGCACTTGCCCCGTGAGGAGGGGGGAAGAGAGCTGGATCTGTTCAGCCTGGGTAAGGGGCAGCTTTAGGGGACCCAGCAGCAGCCAGCCTGTGCCTCAGGAGAGCAGCGAGAAGGTGGATTGCTTACTGCAGTGCTTGGCAAGAGGATGAGAGACAAGAGGCACAAGTGGAAACAAAAGGGGTTCAGCTTGCATGTACTTAGAGCGGCGGTTGTGCAGGCCCATCCTTAGAGGTTTCCAAGACCCGACTGGAAAAAGCCCTGAGCAACCTAGACTGACCTCGTCGTAGACCCTGCTCTGAGCCTCCCAAGGTCCCTTCCATCCTGAATTATTCTGTGATCCTATAATCCTACAAGTTCAAACTGAATAACTGGTAATCAGTGTTTTCTGTGTTTATTTGCAGTAAATACTCCAACCTTCTTAAATCAATCATAAAAAACATAGTTTTATTAAGGACAGTAACAGTGGTTTTTTTACTGTACAACTTTTTTTCTTGCAATGCAAGGCCCATGTTATAAATCCAACCTCAATTTAGTATTGCATTTTATGTTCAAACCAGAAAAAATGTCAGAAAGAAATAAAGACAAACCAGATCCTCAGCAGTTGCCTAACTCTAAGCTTATTTCTATTGCACAGAAGCCAACCAAACCAGCAACAGGGTAGTGCCAAAGATCATCAGAACAGTCTGCCAAAGAAAAAGCCTTAGGCCTAGCTGCTGCTACTGGAAAACCCCAGACAAATGCCTGGCAAAGAACTGGCCCCGGACTTACACATTGTTATTGTGGAGGAGGGAATGATGACACAGTTTCCTGCACAATATTTATACACTTGTGCCCTGGAGCCTTGGCTTCTCACTCCAGTGGATATAAGAAGTAAACCAACTGCAGAAGAGGCATTTCTGTTGCCTAAGGTGTCGCCGTGACTATTTGACTTTTTTTTCTTTCTATTTTACATTAAATTCCTAGATTCCCATAATGATCTTAAATCAATGGGAGGATGCCATCATCGCACAGAGTTTGCCATCACCAAGGGCAAAGCAGGCAGCAGCTAGTGGAGAAATAAGGGCATCAGAAAGGTGACATGAGGGGCCGCAGTCAGACAGAAACCCTGCTGAGAATGAAGTCCAGGTTTTCTGACTCCCTCCTGTATGGGCTTCATCCTTCCTACTCAGCTCATTCCCATCCAGACAGATTGTGATGCTTATATTGCTGTGTAATTACAGCAAAAGCCAGTCCTTTATATGCACTACTACATGAAGGCTCCTAGCCTTATGGATGTCTTTTGGGATAAAGGCATATATAGCTTGTACAATTTCTGTCAAACCCGTAATTCCAATGTCATTTCATATACACACTTGTTACAGGGTCACCAAAGGATATTTCTCCCAGGGCATTGCCTCATTTTCTTTTAATCAGTGTAACTGTTCCTGGACTATGTGGGGATTTTTAGGGGTGGGCTTTCATTGTGAAGTAGATTTAGATTGTTGTGAATAAACTGAGGGATTTAGCATTATAGAAAGGAACTGGTAAAACTCTGAGAGAAAGAACAAGATTTATTAACATGATGAGCACATAGATAACTTCTTATAAAAAGATTTTGTGATTATGCTTTAAACTTTATGGGTGCTTCCTGAAATGTGCAACAAACCTCTCTTTGCAGGTAAAGCTACTTTAATTTAAGAAGTGTTCTTCGGATCTTCTAAGTGGTGGATTTATATTAGTATTTATTTTTTCTAATTCATAGATATGATAACTGAGTTTAGGATCCTGCTGTGCTAAATTCTGTGCATTGATATACTAGGAGACAGTTCAGTTCAGAAAAAATTACAAACCAAACAGACAAGAAAGGCAAAAGGCTGAAAAAGTGAAAGATGTAATAAGTTATATTCATAGGTAATCTATCAAGCTGGCAGGAGAGACTAGCCATTTTTATGTTTCGGTCTCTGATTAAACCACACTGGCTACTAAAGAAGTGGAGATGATTTTGAATCTAGAAGAATAATGTATACAAGGTGAAGTAGATTCTGATCTGTTATACTGATGTAGCAAAGTAAAGTAAATGGGAAAAAATGCAATTTACGCTAGCATACTAGGATACATCCTCAGGTTTGCAATAATAGAAGCATACTAAGCAGCCAAAATGGATTCCGTGTGGCAGGACCAGACTGTTAGGAGCAAAACTTGTCCCTTTCAAAAGTTTAACCATTTCTACTAAAGATCTGTCAACATGACATGTATTCTTATTCCAGTTTAATATAACCTGACATGTACACAGGTAGTGTGATGGCAGAATACCAACACTGGTACTTTTAAAACAGACAGCTGTTTCACTCTTTCAGCTCTTATTTAAAGTGCGTGAAAATTGGTGTTATGCTTGTGAGCAAATGACAGCAGAACAGAGGCCAAAAGAATGCTCTTGAATGAGGTGGAAATGTTAAGTTTTCTTAGTGTTTGCCATGAATTTTGTCCTACTGCCAGAGTGGTTTCTATGCAGACTTCTTGCAAAGTGAAACAGAAATGATGGCTCGACTGCAGCTTTTCTCGGTCTGTAGCAATTTATCAGCATGATACCAATCTTTGAAATGTCTAGTTGTTGTTCTTCTCTGAAAACACAATACAGCTAAGATAAACAGTGTTGCTTTACAGAGAAAAGACAGAAGGATAAACACAGGTTCTAAAATGCCAATCACTTTTCTTCATTCTGAAAAATTTGTTACTAGAAATGGAAGTTCACAGGCAGGAGAAGGAAATAGAGAAGACGCCATCTCTCTGTCTTGGAACAACCGAGGACTTCAATTTTATTTGCTACAGGAAAAGAGCTGCTATTTCAAAAGTTCAACGTAAATGAGACCATCTAGAAAATAAAATATCTCTCTGTGCTCTGCTAAATTTATTTTTTAAAATAGTTCTTGTTTCAATAAATAGACCCCAGCTGAAGAGGAGTTATTCCTTCAGTGAGGGTTGAAGGGTTTAGAACACATAAGAATGAGCCACTGCTCCAGGAATTAGAAACAAGAAGCAAAAAAAAAAGATAACAGCAATTGAAATATTTACCAGCTAAACCAACAGAAACATCAGAAACACATAAACACCTCTCAAAAAAACCAAAATATTTATTGCAGGACAGCAGCTATTTGCCTTTGCAACATGTGAGAGACTAGCGCTAACTTCCCCTGCAGAATGTTGCACTAGCAGTCTTCCTTTAAAACCTAGTGGGAGTAAAAGAACTCTTTAAAATACACTCAGTTTTCAAGGTCAAAACTGAAACTGCACTCCATCCTGTGGCATTTTAGAAGGCAGGACTGAAAGCCCAGTGGGCCTTCTTTGCTTTAATCTTCTCCCCACCTTGGGAAGGAAATTTAGTTGTGCCATAGTCTGATTTCTTTTTTCCTAGAGACAAATCCATAAGGGTGATCTCATTTTACCTACCTTAGATATCTAAGGGTTTTCTCTAAGTCTAAATCTAAGCTAGTCATCCTTTGCTCATGATAGCCAAAAGAAAGAAGTAGATAACTCCTAGGAGCACAATCATTCCAACCTTTGATAGATATCTAACTTTCTGCCCAAATGAGGTTATCCGAGAAAAAAGCCTGTGCATGTCTCAGTTGTGCCCTGACTCCATTGTAAAGAAGACCTGGGTGCCCACCTGTGTCGTTCCTTACTCTAGTTTCCATGCAGAGCAAACTTAGGAGAAGAAAACCACTCACCAGAGGTCAGTTTAGTTTCAATTAGAGATAATTGAGATGATTTGTTATCTTAAACATTTGACATAATTTGTTGTCTCCAAAGAGACATTGGGGAGGACTGTGTCCAGACCCAAATGATTGAAATTTTGTGTGATGATCTCATCCAATATTAATTTAAACATGTTTGGCATCGTGCACTCCATGATTTACTTGCATTATGCCAGACAACTTTTACAATGGTTATATTGCATGATGTAATCTTTGACATCAGCATCCGTTACTTAGCATGTTGAAGATTCTATCTGCTTATTCAATTTCTCCTCCATGTGTGAAACAGGCAAGTTAATTATGGCTAGGTAAAATCACTGGAAAAAGATATTGGAATTAGTTCACTGGAGTGAAAATCTGCAGTAATAAAGGTTCTACAGTCAGTAATTAGAAACCCATGTAATTTTCCATTGTACCACAGAAAATAATTATGGGTTTAGGTGCTCTTTATTGACTGTTTTTTTCTCTCATGAAACTTAGTTGGGGTTTCCACTCTGGGAAAACTGTTGTGCTCGTTTTAGCTGGGGTAGAGTTAATTTTCTTCATAGTAGCTAGTATGGGGCTATGTTTTGGATTTGTGCTGAAAACAGGGATGTTTTCGTTACTGCTGAGCAGTGCTTACGCAGAGTCAAGGCCTTTTCTGCTTCTCACCCCACCCCACCAGCGAGTAGGCTGGGGGTGCACAAGGGGTTGGGAGGGGACACAGCAGGGACAGCTGACCCCAACTGGCCAGAGGGATATTCCATACCATATGACGTCATGCTCAGCAATAAAAGCTGGGGGAAGAAGAAGGAAGGGGGGGACGTTTGGAGTGATGGCGTTTGTCTTCCCAAGTCACTGTTATGCGTGATGGAGCCCTGTTTTCCTGGAGATGGCTGAACACCTGCCTGCCGATGGGAAGTAGTGAATTAATTCCTTGTTTTGCTTTGCTTGTGCACACAGCTTTTGCTTTACCGATTAAACTGTTTTTATCTCAACCCACAAGTTTTCTCACTTTTACTCTTCCGATTCTCTCCCCCATCCCACCTGGGGGGAGTGAGCGAGTGGCTGTGTGGGGCTTAGTTGCCGGCCAGGTTAAACCACGACAGTCCTTTTTGGCGCCCAACCTGGGGCTCAAAGGGTTCGAGATAACGACAGATTTGATTGGAATGTGCTAGATCGAATTTATAGCTGTTATTGCTCTTTAGCTATTAATTGGCAGGCTCCTGTGCTTGCCGTGGGGCTTGCTTGCCTTACTGTGTATTAGAATAGCGCTTGTTAGTGGCTGCTTTTTGCTTTCGCTGCTCGCTGTACTGCTGCACTGCTGCACTGCTGATCATCTTACTGTGCTGTGCCTGGGAACATTCTCATAACAGCAATGGGGATGCGCCTGGGCTGGCAGATGGCCAGGGCATCGCTACTGTTTCTGTGCCGGACAGGCTGGAGCTCCAGTGTGAACTCGAGTTGAGAGGACTGTGACCTGTGACCTGTGGATGAGTCCACGCAGGAGCAGGACACCCTGAGGCATCTGTGGCCGTGAATAAGTCCACATCAGAGCAGGTACATCTTGAAGCATCTGTGGCCATGGTTATGCCTGTGCTGCAGCAGGTATATCTCTGAAGGGGTCGTGGCCCAAGGATAAGTCCACGCTATAGAAAGTACACCTCGAAGCATCTGTGGCTGTGCATAAGTCCATGTGCAGCAGGTACCCCTTGAAGTATCAGTGGCTGTGCGTGAAGTCATGATGGAGCACCTCAAAGCGTGTGGCCATTGATAAGCCCTCAACAGAGCAGGTACACCCTGGAGGGACTGCAGCCATGGGTAAGGCCACGTTGGAGCAGGTATAACTCTGAAGGCATTGTGGCGCATGGAGAAGGCCATGCTGGAACAGGTGCACCTCAAAGCGACTGTGACTGTGGATAAGCCTATGCCGCAGCAGGTATATCCCTGAAAAGACTGTGGCTTATAGATAAGGCTCCACTTGGAGCAGGTATATCCCTGAAAAGACTCTGGCTTATAGATAAGGCTCCACTTGGAGCAGGTACACCCCTAAGGGACTGCAGCCTGTGGATAAGTCCAAGCCAGAGCAGGGGCAAGGGGAGGAGTTCATTGCAATGTTAAACCCAATGGTCTGGTCCAAAAGGACCAGGGGTGGCGACTGTAATGGAAATACCTTTAAATTGTTGTAACCCATGATTTGAGTTACATGTTATACGAATTAACAGGAACCTCCGCTTCACCTATTAACTGTACAGGAATCAAAGATATGTGATTCAATGTGATGCTTATTGACTAGTTTTCTTAAAAAATGTTTCTTTTAGATTTTGAGGGCAGACTTTACTCACAGGTTACTACAACTTCTATCTTTACTACAGTCTGTACTGTTATCTAAACAGTAAGTTTAGATTTAATTTTTTTTCTGCTGTCAATAAAACCTTCTTCTTTCTATCTTTAGCAACAGGTAAAATTCCAGGACAATTTTACAGGATTAGCATAAACAAAAGTTTTGGAGTTTTTTTGTGGGAAAAATATTGGAAGTCCATATAGTCAGAAGAACAATGGAAGATTTTATACATATCTATATATAGTTTGTTTATAAAATTCTCAAAATTATTTTTCCATGTATTAAGTTACAGATTTTGGTACTCTTAAGAAATCAGCAAGAATAAGACTGTCTGTTCATGTTTGGGGGGTAGTTTGTAGAACAACACCGAGAAGAATGGATACAATCCAGCTCAGGAATGATGCCTTTGAAACAAAATCTGTGGTGTAGAAATGAATAACTACTAGAGCACACGGCTGCCAACTCTGGAATTTAACATTCCACATTTCACTTAACCATAAAAAATGAAGAGGACCCATGTTCAAAGGCAAATATAGTAAAACATTAAATTAATTTTATAGTGTGCACATTATAGGTCAAGCATGTCTAAAAGTTCCCAAAGCAAACTGCAACAATGTCACTGAAAAATATTTAACATGGAATAACATAAGCAAAACATAATAATAATAAAAGACATTTCTATTGTCTCTCTCTTCTGTCTCCTCATTATACTTTTAATAATCGATGAGGTAGTTTGGGGCATATATCAAAATCTTCTCTTGCTTTTTCTGGGCTTGGTTCTAATGATTTAACTCACACTGACTAAAATGTTACCCATAAAAAGGACTCATCCAGTTCAGTGCTACTTTCTTTGAGATAAATTATTATTTAACAAGAGCATTCCCATTACACCACAATGTTACCATAATTTGCATTTCAAGTTTTCTTCTTTTTTCTTTTAAAACCCAAACCATTTATTGGTGTATTCACATTATTTCCCAAACTCTAAGGGAAGGATCTTCAGCCAGGTTATAAAAACAGGGGTCCCCTAACGCCAAGAATTCAGGGCTACAACATAGCAGCAAATACTGGTCACAAGTTCAAGAATGAAAAAATACATATGTTTTTATGAAATTAATGACATGAGCATTAAAATAATAATTTCCAGGTTGCCGTCATTCCTGACTAACATTCCCATTCAAAAGAACTAGAAGCATCCATTTCTGTTATAAGTGTCTTCCTTTCTTATTGTAATATTAAGAAAATACAATTCTTATGATAGAGGATCCCAGCATTTATTTAGGAGATAATGACAGAAGTTTTTAGAGGTACTAGAATATCAGATGTACCAGAAAACCTGATATGAGCAATAACAGATACCTGATAAGCTAAGCATGCAGGTAGCCTTGTTACGGCTCACTTTTTTCCTCCCGAAGTGCTTTGATTCTTCATAGACATTAGATTATTACCCATGGGTCATAACTGCCAGTAGGAAGTGAATTACATTTTAAACCTAAACAAATACTCTTAAGTAATCCCAATTAGTCCAAAAGACTGAAGCACAAAGCCAGGCCTGCATAAAAGCTTGGGAAGATTTTGGTTCTGTCGGGGGGGACGTACAAATCTGGTGCTTGAGACACCTGAGATTTTCATTGAGAAAAAAACAGTGAGGGTTAAAACATGGGGAGAGCTACCGTTTGTAATTTGCATTACCTTTCTTTGGTGCAAAGACTATAAGTCAGTCAACAGCAAATTCTATGCAGTGCTGACAGTGAAGAAAATGATAATGGATAGAAAGAAAAAAGGAAGAGGGAGAATGAGAGAAAGAGGCTAAAACAAGTAAAGGAGGTCATGTAGTCAAGGGACTTGTTTAAAGTCAGTCAGTGTATTTTAGAAGTGTTCTCCTGGATCCTACTCGATTGTTCCATGCAAAAGAGCTCAGTATCTCTCAGGTCTTCCTCCTTCACTAATTTTTTTACATGATACCATGCAGAGAGATCACCTAAGTTATGGCCAGATTAATGAGTAAAAATGCAGATTCAACTACACAAATGTGTAATAGAAATCAAGGGACCTAAGTAGCTGCTAGGAACTTGAAGCCTGGTTCTATCATCACTCAGTAGGTGGGATTCGGATAGCAATCACTGGAACATAGAAAGATTTCAGAAAGGCTCAGAATTTATGAGACTCCCCACTTATTCATAATTGAAAGATCGGGAAAGCTAGTCTGGATTCCAAGATCTGTGATAGTAATCATGCAAAACGCAGTGGGTCTGGAACTTGGGAGTGACACAGACATTTTCTTCATTTAAACTAACATTTCATAATCAGTTATCATCTCAAAAAGATATCACAGCGCGAAGATTGTGTTATCTAAATTTACACCTATTTGCATTGATGGTTCTTGGCCTTTGGCCTTTGGTACAACAACATAAAGGGTATGAATTCATGCATCACATTCACTTGTTTGTTTTTTTTTTTTAATTAAACATGCCATCAAAAACTGGTGTGGAGATCTCAAGATTGACCGAGCATGCTTTGTCATGTTAACACTCAAGCAAGTTATCACTCAAGCAGGAACATTATGAATAAGCCACAACATAAAGTACATGTTCTGAAAGGCCTCTGAACAATACATTACAATAACACAGCACAAATGTTACTCGTATAAATAAAGTATGGAAACAAAATAAACTCTCATGCTTCAGGGCATAGATAACAAAGGCTTTACACTCAGACCAAAAGTTAAAAGGATTAAATTTTGTTATGCAGTGCATGTGCATTGCCTAGCACAATGGGATCACTGGGTTCTTACTGAAACATTACGCTGCTGTAGTAACAACCGCCACAAAACCAAAGTGTGATAATTGCAGCAAAAGTTATTTTTAATGAGGGTGTAAAGAAACATTTCTGTATACGTGGGGAGGCTGAAATGATGACTTCTTGCACTGTCTTCTGAAATATCGGCCATTACAGAATGCCTCCAGCAGCACCCTCAAGTTCAATTTCCCAGCTGCCTACACCAGCTATGTTTACATTAGCAAGATTTGATGGGAGTGTATCTATTAAGCCATTAGTGTTGAGGATGCAATAACCCCATCATACACATTTCAGAAGCTTGGTTTTGAACTACCTCTGGTTTCGTCCTGTAAATTTCAGCCTATTATCACTTGCTACATGTTAGGTACAGCCAAAGAGCACCCTTTGGTTTATGTTGACCCAAAAAGTATTGATTTCATGTGATACAAGACCACTCCATGATGCAATCCAAGAAGCAGTTGGAGGGGTTAACTGGATGATTAGCTTCAGAAGTGTGCTCCTGACCTGAAGTAAATTGCTGTTGTAGACACACCAGTCTTGGCCTCAGAGCGCACACCAAAGTACCACTGAAGTGCTCCATCTGGAATGCCCAAAGGAAAACCCTAACAAGCCCCAGGTGTCACAAGGCCTTTCAATGCACCCTTTGAAGTCACCAGGAAAACTTACACCCCGGTGCCTCACGACACGGAGCAACCTGAAACGCAACACAGCTGTAAGCATGTTCCAGTGCCGAATGTCTCTTCAAAAGCTGTGTGGCAGAGACAGCACACGATGCTCTCTCATCTGTTCGTGTCTCCATGTTATTACACAAGAATATGCCCCTAAGAGAAAGGCTTCTTCGTACTCTACAGAAATCCCATATCAATCTGTCACTAGTAAGGACTAAGTATGAAATTTGGCTCCTTAGAAGATGTCAGTCCCTCACTGACAAATAGGAAAAGGCCCATGAAGACAATCACATCTTTCCATTTCTTCCCATCACTTCTCAGGCTTTCTCAAACCTCGTGCTGCCCTGACTGGGGGCCTATTTTCTGGTATTGGAGGTTGAGTGCCAAGACCAAGTTTGCCAGACAAGCCAAATCTCTGTAGCATTGAGGCACACCAGAGTTCAGGATAACATCAATACAATTTGATGCCAACCCCAACCACGTGCAAACTTAAGCCATTAACTCTCTTGACAGCTCCTGTAAGTAGCTATGTCCAGTGTGTGCTCAGACATGCTAGGCTGCCGAGGCCAGCCCAGGCAGACATGTTATTTCTGAACACGCATTGGATTCATTACACAAGAAAACAAAGGCACACAGGTAGAAATTAACCTACTGGGAATGGGTTTGACTTAGGAGGAAACCACACATCATACCACTGTCAGAGATTCAGCCCATCAGTATCTGCCTGCACTTTTACAGGTATCTTTAGGTTTGAAATTCTGAGACAGAGTGAAAAGCTATGGACACCTTAGGGTGATCTTCCAAGCATCCGCTGGGAGGACCACCTCATGCAAAATAGGTTATGCAAGCATAACTGTTTTTTAACTGCTTGCATAGTATGTCACTGATAAGTCCCATTTCCCTCCAACTATGGTTCCTTAAGAGACCCTTCCAAGTCTCCTCATATTGCTTGGCTTTTGTGGAGTCTTAAACTCAGAGTTGAAGCTGACTTCTTGATAAATGCCCTTTTTCTAAGGAGACAGACTCATATGTCTACTGTCTTACATACCTTTGGGACAGCTGATGGTTACTGAGTCTTGGTAATGCTCTTCCTTGGGATCTTGCTGTGAAGGTTTACAGACCACAGGAGAGAAAAATTGTTGTGGCAACATTAATACAGTTTTGTTCTCTCTGGGGATAAACTGTGTAGGTGGACTACCTGTCATCTGCTGACTTTGTGCCTGGGGAAAAAGGGTTTATATGCAAAATTTCCAAAAACTATCATACAAACACACACATGCATGTATTAACAACATTAACAACATAGTAACAACTATTACCAGTAGTTCGTTCTTTGCTCCTGGATTCTGTGAACTCTGTTAATGCTGGAGTGGGCTTATGAGCTCCTTCCAAAAAATAAAATATTAAAGCCCTCAGTCACATGCCAGTGAGATGAAGGGAATTGTCAGGGCAATGATGCGTGCTGCCTTAGAAGTCAAGCCAAAAAGGGACATCTTTCTTTCTAGGAACTAAGGAGTCTGAGTCCCTGGGACAGTAGTTAAGATCACCTTGTCCTATGTGATCTGCCAGGTACACATAGAAAATAGTCTTTAGTGGATTCAGGCCCTGGTAGAACTTTTCTTGTCTGTCTCCCTCTTTCTTTTGTTATGAAGTACGGGTAGATAACACTATGAATTAGGTAGTCTCATATTTAGATACATTGGGGAATTATGTGGTACCACATGGAGCAGACAAACAGTTGTGGTGGGCCCTGGAAGGATGGGCTATAAAGATTTGTAACCTCAATATCTATCTGAGAGCCAATGTCAGCATAACTGGGGTAGTTTGGTGAAAACATATGTTCACATGGACTCTGTGTTGGGACACCATTATGGGTTCATTCTTCTGAAGTAATGGAGCAGCGTAGCTATGAATAGAAGACTTCTGGTCTGAATCAACATTGTGGCTTCTAAGTGTATTATGTTCAGCAGTCTTTAAGAAATAGTCTTTAAAAATGCAAGAAACATCACTATTTCTTGGAATAAGTGGATTATTTGGAAATTTAACTGCATATGTAAATTGGAGTTAAAACAGTATTAGGGTTATACATTGTAGCTAATTTTCCTTCCATACTGTTCATCAAAGCATAAAGCACAAGAAACCAGAATAGTGACTCAGTCAAAGAAACACAGTTTTGCTGTGTGAAATTGTATTGTTACCAATTGCTCTGTGGATAATGACTTCAATAGACATGCACTCTCACTAAAATGCTTTGCTGAATGGGGGCCAGAGTGCTTATCACTCTGTTAAAGTCACCCATGGTCATTTGGGTCTTACTACTGACCATCACTATTTTCACATTAGCTCAGTCCTTCCAAAAACACTACTTATGTGCACATCACAGAACAAAGAATTTATGAACTTTGAACCAGCACAAGAAGAAAAAAATACGTATTTGAGCAGCTCAGTTAACAGATACATCAAAACAAGGCTATTTTTCCAGCTATCCTTGCTATCCTAACTTTTTGAAGAAAACATGCAACCCCTGTCCCATTGAAGAAATCTTGGGTTTAAATTAAGCATGTGCTTAATTTTTCTTCATAGTAAGTAATGTTTCTGCATCTTTTTCTTTATAGACATGTGTAATGTCTCTGTATTTACTACACAATACTCATTATTTACTATATGTGTACATACGCATGCACAGGTATACACACGTATAGATATGCACACACAAGATTTGAGTATCGGCAGGCACAGTTTTGAAAATAAAGGATTTGCACAAAGGTTAGTCCAGCCCTTTGCTCACTAGTGTTTTCACAGTGTACCTTCAGACCCTTTGATCTCAGGGTCTTAGTTCTAAAATGAATATATAACCAAGATAGGAACAGTGAGCAGAAGCATGAGTTAAACAAACAGGGGTGGACACAAAAAGGCGTTGCTCACGTTTGGGACATTTGTTTGCATGACTACTTGTAGACCAAGGTGAAAAGTGCAACTGGCTTCTTGGACTGAACAAAGTGTGTAAATAAGCATGAAAGAGAGATTAACTCTCACCATTGAGAAATGTTTGTGCTCTTGAAATCAATGGGTGATTTGTGACAACAAGAAAAGGGCAAATATTGAGACAAAAGGCTCCAGCCTGTGGTTTGTATTCAATCAGCTCTTAATATCAGGTAAACTTGTTACAGCTACACAAATTACTCATGCACTAGGCTGTGATTTCACTAAGGTAGGAAGAAGTGTTGATGTAGATAGAGTAAATATAAACAGCAGACTGTCTTGTAACCGATCCCTCTTTAATCCTCCTCAGCTGATGACAAATTGCCATTTACAGAGTGCTTTGTGTGAATGTAAGCCCTTCAGATAACAGAAAGCCACCAATGCAGGGAGCTTCAGCAAAAGTGCCATATTCCCACTAACTAACCAGCCTAAACAAACAAATAAATATGAAGCAAAACACTTTGCAAATGTCAGGAACCTTTTTATCATTCACTAGCCTGAAGTATGGATGCTGTGACCTATGTGAAACTGAAGTTTCTGTATGTCTTTCTTTAAACAGAGATTGCTGCAATATCAACACATATATTGGTCTAAATCAAGTATATGAAAGATTATGTTTACAGAGGATTTCTCCTTTTAAAGTTCTGATTTTACAACACATGCAAAGGCTCCTTACAATCAAGTCAACGCAGGGCTGCAATAGGAGCTTACTGTCTGGAGGGGGGTCCTCTCACTCGTTGAAAGTAACAAGTATCTATCAAACATCAAGGTTTCTGTTAGAGTAGTGACTTTTATTAATTTATTTTATATATAAATCTTCTTTAAATACACCACCATGGCTGAAATGCTGCTGCTATGTGTAAGTGATCCATAAGGCTTTGAACATGCACCTGTAACTTCGGATTCAGTCTGTATCAGCATTCTTTTATTTTGAGAGGCTGAAATGGCAAAATCAGTCCCACTAAAAAACTGACTCAAAGCTCAGAACTCCTGGTCTTCTAGAAATCCCTTTGAGTTCTTCCAGAGTTTTACCCCAAAGCACTGGAAAAATAGGTAGAGGAGGAACAAAGAGAGTGAAAGTGTTTAACGACTTAAGGATAGCAAATAAGGCTCGCTTAAGCCTGAACAGTTACCTGAGTAACATATTGTATGTGAGAAGTCCCTTGCAGTTTAACACTGCATAAAATACATAGTATACACATTGGAACTCAAGGGTTCTAGCATGGTCAGGACAACAGATTGTGTGTTTTTTAGGACAAGTTCCTGAAATATTGCTGGTTTATAAAAATCCTGTATCCCCAATGGTTTTAAACCAATATTGGTGTCTGCTTTGTACCAAAAAAGAAAGGTCAAGGTGTTTCTTTCCCTTCTGCTCAAGACTTAGATTACATTTAACTTAATCAAAAGCAGATTGTAGCCTGACCTGTACGTACATAGGGGAGTAGGGAGGGTTAGAGCATATTTTTACTGCTTCGCATTGGCTAGTGATACCATGGACAGCTTGAGAAATAGGAATTCAAGTTTAACGAAGATGCTTAGGAACAGGGCTCAAACAAACCTAGACTTTGTACATCACAACTGTTGCTACATATATGCTGGTAATGTGTCAGGTCCATCCTCTGGACATGATACTGAAAGTCTCTGTAAGTTATGTCCATCTACCTAAATTCTCTTTATACCTAACCCAGGTGACTGAGCCTAGACACTGTATTGGGAACAAGTTCCTGGGGTCATAGAATTATCAAATAATTTGGGCTGGAAGGGACATTTAAAGGTCACCTAGTCCAAACCCCCAGATGACCAGGGACATCTTCAACTAGATCAGGTTGCTCAGAGCCCCGTCCAACCTGACCTTGAATGTTCCCAGGGATGGGGCATCTATCACCTCTCTGGGCAACCTGTGCCAGTGTTTTACCACCCTCGTCGTAAAAAATTTCTTCCTTATATCTAGTTTGAATCTACCGCCCTTTAATTTAAAACCATTCCCCCTTGTCCTATCGCTACAGGCCCTACTAAAAAGTCTGTCCCCATCTTTCTTATAAGCCCCCTTTAAGTATTGAAAGACTGCTATAAGGTCTCCCTGGAGCTTTCTCTTCTCCAAGCTAAACAACCTCAACTCTCTCAGCCTGTCCTCATAGGAGAAGTGCTCCAGCTCCCTGATCATCTCTGTGGCCCTCCTCTGCACCAACAGGTCCATGTCTTTCTTGTGCTAAATGAGCGTGTTAGTAGGCAAAGGCCATGTGAAGGAACATGTAACGAAGTACCAGTATTCAAATCCATGTCTTGGTTTTGTTTTATTTACTGGTATTTATGTAGCCACAAGTTCCACATTGGACTTGTTCAGCGTAGCCCTCACATAATATCCATAGCTTGTGCATTTCCAAGCATGAAATGCAGTTGGTAACCCCTCAGGGGATGCTGTGTACCAGACTGAGCTAACTAGCCAATCTTTCATCCATTGACTTTGTAGCAAATGAAGCACAGGGCTCTGGAGAACAGAAGCTGAAGCTTTTCATACCACCTGGTGAGAATCTCTGGTCAAAACAGTCTAGTTCAGCACAGCACTCCATGGTAGAGCCCTGATCAAGTATAGGTGTCTGATTCAAGGTAAGATGAAACTCTCTCCAAGTTAAATTTAGGTGTTCAAATTCCAGGTTCTCAATTCCACTGCACTTGTCTGGGGATACTCCTTTCCTGAGTGCAATGCTTGGCTGGTCGTACAACCTGAAAAACATGTGTGCCACGGCCACACAACCAGCTGCTAGGGAGTGACTGATGCAGTTGGACATGGGAGAATTGAGAGGTTAGTATGGAGTAAACAACTGCTGCTCTGGAGAGCTGGGAACCCAAAGGCAAAGAGTTACTGTTTTTTAGTCTGCTCCTGGAGAAGAGAAGCTATGCACTGTCCTAGACATGGAGGTAGGGGCAAAAATATAAGTGACCCTTTCATTAAATAATTTGGGGAACTCAGTGTAAATGTCTTCTTAGCAATCATTTCCCTCCATTTTTCTCCGGTGTTTTGGACTGATTGGAACCAGTAGATATGCTGTCAGTAAAAATATGTTTTTATGTTATCCAAAAGAAATAAACAGCTCCTGGATCCCTGGATAAGCTCCGGGTCTGTTTAAGGGGGTTTTGTTTTTCATTTTTAAAACTGGCTGATGCAAGCCCATGCAGCCCAACTATCTGAGAATTCAAAGACAGCATTGTTAAAAGGTTAATAAAAGAGAATTTGCTCCCCCTTGTCTCTTATTAAATGCAATCAAGATATCAGTGCATTTTTCTTCAGACTTCTGAGGTACAGTCTGCCCTTTTCATTCTGTTTTACTGCCAGAGTAACCATATTAGTTGCTTTGCTACCGGTGTAATGCAAAGTGGTAGATGCCTCCATTTGTTGAAATGAAAATGTATTTGGTTTTATAAAAGAATTGCTTTTCCATTATTCTAGTTTGCTAAAGCAAGACAAAGGATGATAACTGTGATCTTACTGCCTTTCTTTTTGAAGGGGAAAAAATTATAGCATCTCTTTGAGGATTCTCCTGTCCTGATCATCAAACTATAAACAATATGAATGGGATAGACAGAAGGACAGGAATATCCTTTAGTCTTCTTATTGAAGTTGGATTTCTTGGAGGCACAAGTCTAAAAATGATCTGGTTAGAAGACAGCAAACAAAAGAGAACCTGCTTCTATGAACTACAGACTAGGATGCTTTTCCAGCATAGTGGAATTTGAATTATTTTGCCCCTGTTATAAACACACTCATACCAATACTCCAGTCAGCTTGTATTTCGTACCTTGAAGAGACTTTCCTATGCCAGAGCATGCCTGTACCAGGAAATCTCTCGGTCGTGCTAGAGCAGAGCAATCACAAGTCATAATAAAGGCATAGCAGAAGAGAGTTGAGATGCACAAATGCTAGATGTGAAGTAGTTATATTTACAGGTTATTTGAAGACAGCAGGAGGGCCAAAAATGCACAGGCAGTTTTGGAGAAGTTGGTTTGTGTGCTGAGATGTTGTTCAATTAGTCCAAGGCTGAGGGCCAAATGAGAAAAAAACACAAAAGTTTGGAAAGAATGTCTGTGAGGAATCTGACCTCATCTAGTCCACATAAAACGTTTCTGTATGTATATATTTACAGTGGCTCTTAAGTAATGTATAAATATGTAGTTAGAAAAAATACTTCCATAAATGAGCTTACAATCTAAATCAATCAAATTAAGAGGGTAAGGGAAGATTGTCTCAATATTTTGGATAAAACAAGAAAGACCAAGGATTTTAAGGTTTTTCCAGTCACAAAGGAAATAATCTGCTACATTTAGTAAATGATCCTAGGTTTTCTGGGTCTTGGGCCCATGTGAAATAATAATACTAATAAATGTTATGTAATAATACCTCCTTATTTCCACCGTAGACATAAAGGATTGTATGAACAAATTTAATATCATTCCCAGTTCACAATTAAGATTAGTGAGATAGAGATGACCAACTCTAAGGTCACCCAGAAGAGATGAGACCAGAAAAAAATTGTGGTAATCTGTTCTAGAACAGGGTTACTAATTGTCTGATCACCATGGATACTTACCACCATTTGAAATGCCCTATATATTGCTGTCTCAAGAACTACCTTCCTTTTGAATCTATACATAATTCTATTTACACATTTAAATTACTACTACTGTTTTTACTATTGATATTAACAAAGTATTATTCTAAAAAAAAAGTTTTATGAAAATTGTATGAAAGTTAGTTAAGAAACCATGAAAGACATATTTCTGATAATAACAACATTGTAAAAAACAACCACCCTTATTTAAGTTCATAAGTTTGATATTTTAACTACATAGTTTTCTTTGTTCTTCAAGTTTCCATGCAAAACAATGGACCCAAAGGCTACTTTTTTTCTGAGAACATTCAGACTTTCAGGCCGATGTATAGCAGCTTCAAATCTTTTTTTTTTCTCAATTTAAAGAGAACTTATTTCCATAAAATCCTCAAGAATAAAGCAGAACAAATATTATTAAATGTTTACTAAAAACCTCCACATATGAAGACTTCACAATGTGTTTGCATGTGTGATATTTTACATTTGGCAACTGTAATATGTTGACTTACATTTAGTTTGGAATCTATTTTAACCATGAGATTATTTCCTTTAAATTTGTTCTCTAAAATACTATAATACTCTAAATACTATATTTAAGCAGATTATTATTACAACATAAATATAGTTTACATTTTCTTTATTGGATTGAATATTCTTCAATACAGATCACTTGCCATTACACAAGCAAAAGAGCATATCCATCTTTCTCTAAACAGGCTTTAACAAATCTCTTTTTATTTCTCTCTTATATGTGAGAATATCCTTGCCTTACCTTTTATATTGTTTATTTACCCTTTTTTCTTAACTCTGACAGCAAAACCAGTCTTGTCATGCAAAGCTTTACAATCTCTTTAAACTCAGTTCAGAGCTTTTAGATTCTCATGGGCCAGCAGTGATCAGCCCAACAGTATAATGTTTGCATTATGAATACTGTAGGTCAATGCTTGTTTAAAAAAAAAAAGGAGGAAAAAAAAAGGAAAAAGTTCCCATTGGAATGTTGAACAAATAATCATGAAAATGTTTCGGTTTTAAGACTTTTAAAGGCTTTTCTTTATCAAAACAAAATCTGGGACCTAATTTGACCTAACAGAGTCCCTTTAGTGCATGGAAATTACATGCAATAACCAATTTTGACATAATATTTAGAACTATGGTGTCACTCTTGTGTATGTCCTTCACCTTGGTGTTAATGCTAAGTACTGAAAACAAGGCAGATATTTTTCTAGTACACATGAGGAGTGTAATGTTAATATACTTACAAGTAAATTTAGAAAGGATGAAAACAAGAAAAGTCCTTGCTGACTTAAAAAAATAGCTATATATTTTCTCAAAATAGATATAGATGGGTTCACTTTGGATGCAGTTCCTTGCAGAAAATGTGTTCTATTGACATAGCAGCTGTACTTTATGATAGGACTGAAATTATTTTTAAAAACCCACCTGAGACAAAATACCTAAGAGTCTCTTTTTAGAAAAGAATCCCAAGTCAGGATACCATTTAAGCATATTGTTAACTGGTTTCCTGAACAGAGATGGACGGACATATTATACTTAAGTGTATTTTCTATACACTATAAGCCAGACTGATTTTTGTTGACACACTGGTGGGGAATGACTGTTTTAGAACGTGTCATTTTGTCTCCCTTTGGATCAGGAATTTTGCCTGTCCAGTGTCTCGATAGCAGAGTGGATGAGCCAGAAAATAGTATTGCCATGAGCTCTCCCTTTATGGACAGTAGAAAAGGACTGGAGAGAGAGATTTCCAAAATGTGGACAAGTCTAGCTTGGCCAAAGGGTTCTGAGATTAAAGGTTATGTAAGAAAAGAGACAGGCAGATCTCTCAATCTCTAGAAATTTCGATGAGTTTGTCTCAAGTTTAGTTTTTCCTGTTTGAATGACTAGATTCACAAAAGAAGCAGGAGGAATTTGCAAAGATGGAATTAAACAGAAAGGCTTAGTATCTTACTAGAGCACTTACTAACTTTGCTGTTCTGATTATTCCTCTTTTCCTACCACCCCGCCCTGGGTATTCTGCGGGAATACTTCCCTGTTACTACCCATGTGTCTTACTACTGATGATCCTTTATAGAGAGTACAACCCTGCGCTGGGCCCAAGGACTCCCCTACACAGCAAAATGGGAGTGTTAAACACATAAGAACAGCAGTCATAAAATTCAGCCTGACAGGAGGTCATCTAGCTCAGGAAGTGGGAGAGAAGGTCATGACTGTCATCTGGAAGTCACAGACACAAAATATGTCTTGGGCTCTGACAGTTTAGCAAGCTCTGTCTCACAAAACGATTCTGGGAGTAGCAGTCCCTAGATTTCACCTAGTTGTCAAAGAATGGTGTCCGCATTTATTTTCACCTGGGCAGACTGAATGTATATTTGCCTCTTCCCAGCAGTGTACCAATCAGGTTAGAGGCTATTTGGGGAGGGAATTTTTCTTTTCTTGTTTTGACACTTTTGTTTTGTATAAAACCTCTGGATTCAGGTCTCTTGTCTCCTAAAATATTGCCCTGTTATTAGCTATAAACTACTATGAGATGTGGCAGTTAAGAAAGTTCCATCTCTCAAGGAATGAATTAATATTTGCTTGGCCAAAGAAAGAAACTATGTCCACACCAGTGAATAAGTCCTGCCAGAAATCCTGGTTTGGCCTTGAGGCATGGCACAGCATGACTTGTGTCCACACAACTAAACTCTCTTACTTCAGAAGCAGAATGGTTGGATCCATACTGCCTACTGGGTAATATCCCTGTACATTACTGTGGCATTGTCAAAGAAAGTGCTAGAAAGTACCCAGACCAAAACCAGATTTAATCCTGCAGGGAATCAAAGAACTAACTGGTAAAAAGCAGGAAAAAAATTCTTCTTTTGTGCAAGAGAATACTTGAACTATAAATCTCCAAATAGCATAAGCATCAATTAAATGTTTTTTAGGACTTAAACCCATCTGGGCATGCCTACAAGCATACGCATAAATAACAAAATAACAAGGGAATTTAATGCTGGAAGCTTAGAACATGGATAACACTGGGGGGTAGGCAATATTTAAATGGCACTTTAGAACTTTCACTAATTTTGTTATAAGTTTCTCGCTACTTTGATTATAGTAAAAGCATCCAAATATGTCCCAGTAATAACAAGTACTATCATACTAGCCTGAATTTGCGGACAGGTTGTAACCATATTTCTGTTGTGAGATTCCCCCTTTCATTTACAAGAAAAAAAAAAAAAAGCAGCATAAGTACATTTGATGAAATTTAAAATGCCATATTATTATATGTTTCTGGCAAGCAGAGAAAGGACACTGTTTTAAAAATCTGAACAGTTTGTTCCAAATAATTTACAATTTTTAGATAGACCTTCAATAACGCAAGTTTGCACTCAGATGGAATACAGTGTGTTCACATTCTTGAAAAGCTCTTGAAAAGTATGTCAAGATTCAAATGTTGATTAAATGCAGAACATTTGTGTTGGTGTCTGGAGAAAAGGACCATCATGCTGCTGAGCCATATTTCTCTCAAAACATGTCCCACTTGTGTCATAGTTTTCTTCCTTCTAGTGAAAGAAGGGGAAATAGATGCCTTGTTCTTAACTATACGGACAACTTTACTCATACTGAGTTATATGCTACTTTTTGAAGAGTCATGTTGACTTAAATGAACATTTAAGAGAGAAGGTACTATTCACTGTGATAGTGAGTACTGCAGTCTGATCCTTAGCAATGAATCTGAATAAAATCCTATCATTTGTTCCAATCAAAACTGTCAACGTTTAAGAACTGTTTTATGGACCATCAATAAAATATAAAACATTCCTGACTCCTCTGTAGTAAAAATTACTCATAATTATCTTGAAAAATTCCTGTACCTGATGTGGGTTTAGCTCCATCAAAAAATGTCAGGATAAATAAGTAATTTTCATAGCTATTAACACCATAGTTAAATATCCATGTTAGTTGTGGCTTCAGTAATGAAATTTCTTGGCAAAGCCTTTCCATCAGAGCTTGTTTTGTGAAATTCCATAATTTCTAAGTAAATCAAATCTCTAGATCACAAACCCCAGTTCTAATGGGAAACATTAATCTGCCTGACATCTTCTGGATGGGCAACATGGAAGCAGGGATGTGCTACAAAGGAAAAATTTCAAAGTTGCCAAGGAACGCAGCGATGGTGTCAGGTAAGCCATCTAAGAATTGAACCTTGCAAGGGACATCAAAATCCGCAAGAACTTCTGATGTTATTTTAGTAGTAAAAGTCTGAACAAATCAAATATAGAACTGTTGCTGAACGGGACAGGTGGCTTAGTGACAGCAGATCTGGATAAGGCTGAGGTACTCAATACCTTTTTGGCCTCAGACTTCACCAAAAGGGTCTCCCAGGCTTCTGTGACTACAGGAAGTGCTCAGAGAGGGACGAGCAGTGGATGACGATCAAGTCAGGGACTGTGTGAGAGAACTCAACCCATGTGAGTCCTTGGGACCATATAGGCTGTGTCTGAGAGTGACAGCCAATGTCATAGCAAGACCTCTCTCCACCATCTCTGAAAGGTCATGGAGATAAGGGGAGGACCCCAAAGATTAGAGGAAAGTAAATGCTGTGCCTATTTTTAAAGAAAAGCCCAAAACGATGACCAAGGAACTGCAAACTTGCTCATCGAGCAAGTCCACTTGGAAGCAGTTTCTGGGCATGTAGAGGAGAAGAAGGTGATTGGGAACAATCAGCACAGGTTTACCAAGAATAACTCATGCCTGACAACCTGATTGTTTTCTGTGAAAAGTAACTAGATTTGCAGATGAGGTGAGATCAGCGGATGTCATTTACCTGGATTTTAGCTGGACTTTTAGCACTGTCTCCCTAGCATTCAAGCTAGGACGCTACGCCCTGGACTGGTGAACAACTAGATGGGTGAAATCTGATTTGGTGGTTGGGCTTAGAGGATAGTGGTTAATGAGTCATACTCTGTCTGGAGGCCGGTAACTAGTGGAGTACTGCAGGGAACTATCATGGTGCCTGTCCTGTTTAACATTTTCACTGGCGACCTGGAGGAGGTGTGGGAGTGCAGTCTCATTAGGTGTGCAGATGACACCAAATTAGGGGGACTGGCTGATATTCTGAATTGAGGGCATTGAAAGATGACAGAGCCAAGATCTTCACAGTAGCACATGGTGGGAGGATGAACAACAAAGATAAATTGAAAGAAGAGCAGCTCAGATATAATGAAATACTTTTTCCCCATGAAGACAGTGAAGCCAAGAGATGTAATGCAATCTCTGTCCTTGGAAGTTGTCAAGACCTGACTGAATAAAGACCTGGTCTGACCTCATAGCTGACCCTGTTTTTATCAGGAAGTTGTACTAGAAGCCTCTAGATGTCCCTTCCCACCTAAATTATTCTAGGATTCCATGAGTAGGGTTGCAACACAGAATTGTATATCGGCTTTTCATATAATTTATGAAGCAAAAGGGATGGTGGCATAGGTTGGTTTTAGTTACTTCTGCTGGAGAATTTCGTGTGTGATGGGCTTTAGTTCTTATTGTTATCTTCATCTTTCTACAGTTTTATACTCTGCTTTATTTAGTTAGTGTAATTGATTCTAGTTACTGGCTTGGTTAATGAAAACTACCCTGCCAATAAGCGAGTTTAAAGGAAAAAAAAGCAAAATGCTATTAATCAAAGCACAGGTTCCCTCACAGATATTAGCAGAGCCAAACACAATGCATAAAAGTGAATTGACCTAACAAGAAAGAGAAACAAGGATTTCAAGAACACAGCTGTTTTATTTCCCAGTGACAAAATATACAAAGAGAATACAGGCCCCAAATGTCTAAGGAAAGGAAAGATGTTTTAGTAGCTTGGCTTTATCCTGCATTGGCTGTCCTGAGTCAGGCTTCTTTGAAAGTGTTCATGACCATAGTGGAAAAAAAATAATTCAGTGCAGAGGGCTTCTTTTTTTTTCCCCTGAAGTGAACTGGTTGTTTCAGAATTTCCAATGAAAAGTAAGCATGGTCTCTTATTCATTGTTTCTCATAAAGAACAAAAATAACTCCACTTCTGGCCATTACCATTCCAGCAAAAACCTCAGAAACTTTTCAGGCCTGATCCTGTAGCTTTGAAGTCAGTGAGAACAGAATCATAGTCTTAAAATGCAATGTTTTGGCTAGATGTTGTCACACAGTTGCTCACATCTTTGTTATTTTCTATCAGCAAGATTAGTGTTTCATACATTCTGAAAAGAGATTGCTGCTGGTTTCTGGAGGCCCTTGGAGGCTGGAGGAAGGGATTTCTATCCGTATATCTGTCTAGAGACTGCTTCCACTGAAATCTGTAGGAAAGTGTGACTTGACTTCTGTAGCTTTAAAATGGGTTTGATATGAATTTTTTTCCTGTAGCTACTAAGACTATGTCCGTACTACAAAATTAAATGCGCTCACAGCTGCTGTCTGGCACTGCAGCTAACCAGCATAGAAAGGCCTGCATCCATTTTATTGAATCCTTGTGCCCTCAGACGCTGAGCAGCCACATCCAAACTGCCTGTTAACAACAGTCTCTGGCCCCAACTCACTCCAGAACTGGTCTGGATGGCAATAGCTCGCCTGGGCCAAAACCAGCCAGGTACCATCCAAACTTGTTTGCATTGCAGGCAACAAAGTGGCAGGGCATGATCCCTTCTACTGTTTAATTTATTAGTGTGCATAACTTCAGGGTGCAATTCATCCACCTTAATGTGGACATCTGAAAGTTCAACATTTAAAGCTCTGCTAGTTACCCTGGCTTCCTGTTATACTCAGTGGATACAATTCATCTGACCTGTCTTGTGTACTTAGCTCAAATAAGATGGATTGCAATCTGGGAATGCCCATTTTTTCTTCTGACTATAAAGTGAGTCTGAGGTCACCAGGTCAGACTTAGACCTCTAACTATTAGGCACCTGAGATAAGGTGAGACAGATACCAGCCTAATACATACTAGTAAGTTTATCAGTATATCTCTCAGGTTAAGATACACTTTTAAAGACTATGTAGATTAAATTACAGGTTTTTACTCAAGAAAAACAGTGGAAATACTTACTGAAAAGTTTCCCTGTCAGAAGACCTAAACCGTTCTCCATGGAAGAGAAGAGAGTGTGAAAGGGCAAAAAGTTTTTTTTCTGGAGCAGTTGTCCAGAATGTAATATTCTCTCACATCTCTCCCAGAAGTATGACACAATTTATTAGCGGCCGTGCTGTCTTCATTCTTGTTCTAAGCATGGAGTAATACCTATTTCATTCATTTTTTTCTCAAGTGGGAGCAAGGGTTGAGTGGCTGGGAGGATCTACCTGAAGCTGTAGTATTTCATTTCTCATCTGTGTCTGGAGAAGTCTGGGCAGCTGCAGAGGAGGACGAGGTCAGGACTCTGCCCTCCAGCAGCATAATTGAGACAGTTTGGCTTAAGTTTCATTAATAACCCCTCTTCCACTCTGACCTTCAATCATAATAAATACCTGGGAACCATAGCTGTTGATTACATTTGCAGTTGATGCCAAGTTATATCATTTCTATTACCATTAATGTAAAGAAAATATTTGTGTCTGAAAATAAGTCACACTGCAGCCTATACTCATTTTTTTGCAACCCTTAGTCCTTGTTAACTTCATTAGATATTTTTCTAATGATAATTAACTGAGAAAACATGACCTAAGTGAAGTTATCAAAGGAGAGCAATTATGGGAACATGTGCCATATTATTCCAATTAGGTAACTGCTCATGGTGGTTTCACTTGGTAACAGCACAAAACTACTGTTCAGCCCACTATTCCCACCGTTACATTGATAAATGATCCCAAAGCTGGCTTTCATTCGACAGGTCTGGTTTTGGACAAGGGCCAGACAAAACAAAATCACAAGATTTATAAGTACCACAGTGGGAGGGTAAAGAGGATCTGAAGGGCATGAGCCCTGCTCTGTCTTCTCAGAACAAAAGCTCAAGAAAAATACTCCTGGTGGACCAAGTCCTAAGGACTCCATTCAATCCTTAACCAGCCGTCATTCAGGCAAGCTCTTGCAGCCATTTAGTATGGATATGTCTGAAGCAATACACAACTGACGGTCAAATTGTGATTCATGCTTTTTGTTGTGGGAGGACAAGGAAGTCCCAGCCTTGGCGGTACAGTATTTCCTCACAACAGCTTTCCTTATCTATGAATGGGTTTGTAGGAGTAGAAAGCAAGTATTGCCATGACTCCATGACTCACTTCAACGCTGGATCACCATGAAACGCAGGGGACCAGGATTGTGCATCCCCCTGATGTATAGACAATAAACACTGAAAGAGTTAGTGTTTCCCTATATTCCCCTTCCTCCTTCTTCTCTAGGCAGTGGCATAAGTGCTATCAAATCCAGTCTGGAGGAAGATTTTTGGGCCATGGGCCTTCATGGAATCTGTTGATTGAAATGAAATTGGAAGACTTCACCCTCCAAAATCTGGTGGAGGACCTTTCATCATCAAATACCACAATCTCAGAAAAAGATGTCTTCAGTAGCAGACTACTATAAAAAAAATGTATCTTCTTTGGGAGAATATGGTCTCAAAGAGAAATCGGCAAAGACAAAAGGAAGGGATAGGAAGTTAGCACTATGGTAACAGGTTAACAGGCATGATCTTACAATTAAAGATATTTAGCAGAGAAATTTGAACCCCATTATACTCTGGCTCATGGTACATAAGGAAGAACTGTTTTACATCATCAAAGACAAAAACCAGGTCTATAGGTAAGCTTTAAGAATAATAAACATCCTGAATTCAAGAATAAGTCTGTCAAATGAAGGGATATTGATTTTGGAACAAGGAATATTATGTCAAACAACATTAGTTTAATTGATCTGAATTTAGTTTAAGTACTAAAAGCATTTATATACAAACAGCAAATGAAAATTAACTGCAGCTGAGTCCCTTGATTCTCAGATTATACAATATGCACAAGCAACTGAAAGTTCTTGTAAGAATCCCAGCAGCATGGTCTGGGTTCTATTCCCATAGCATGACTCAATAGAAAAGCAATATGCTTTCTTTCAGAAAATATGAATATTTAAAGCCATGTTTTGACTTTTAAAAATACACAAAACTTTTCCTTTCCCAAAAAGAATTTATAATAAAATGCAGAAAAGACACTAGAACTATGATCATTGCTAACATGGTTTAGCTCAAATATTTCAGCTTCTGGAATGAGCCATCCAGGAAAAATTCATTCCTTCTGAAACAAAGCCAAATAGATTTGTTTGTTGTTGTTGGTTTTTTTTCCTTCTACTCTCACTCAGCTACTTACATTACTTAGCTATCTTAGACACCTCAGAGTCTGCATTTGTAGGAACTGATGCATAGGACCTCAATATACTGACTGCTAAAAAATGTTGCTGTTGTTACCCATCAGAGAAAATGCCAAGTTCTTTCTGTAATTTATTTAATTTTGTTTTGTTTAAAGACCTGATCTTTTTTGAATTGGGAAGACTTTTTCTACAATTTTCTTAGGCTTTTTTTTTTCTTTTTTAAATTCTTTGGATTTGTTAAATTAATGATATTTTAAAGGAATCATGATAACAGTACAGACTTCACAATATATGCACACAGGTAAAGAATTCCAATTGCCACTTAGCACTCTCAAGTACCTAAATTACTTATTAAAATAGGACTAATACTCTAAAATTTCTTGGTCTTATGTTTGTGAACATGTTGAGATGCTTCAACCAATGACTTCAAAAAATATGAAACTTTTAATATTCTACCTATAATCATGATATAATATTATATTATTAATATAAATAGTATAAGATAAAATATCAATTTCATAAAATACAATTGTAATTGTGTTGTTACTGTAGAAAAGAAACTTAATGGTGGATTTCATCTTTCTTAATAAAGGTATCCAAGACTCGTCAGATGAACTGTATGTCTGATTTAGGCATAGATGACTCATTTTGAATGTCTAGAGAATAAATCCTGTCTGCAATGAATGACAGTTTATGGGGTAAATAACCAAAACTGTTACCTGGATCATTAATTGAATGATTAAAAAACAAGCTTTTAGACCAAAATCAGACCTTTTATGTCTCTCTAAATATTTCTTTATACATATCTTTATCTCATATCATTCATGTAATTTCCTACCGGTTTTCTTCCCTCTGCTTTGAAGTCAATGTCAATGCCAAAGAAGTGTAGGCACAATAATCTTCTCCAGAGATGTAATAATAATTTATAAAAATATTTTTTACTCATAACACTCATTATCCATATATCACAGTGAAATGTTAGGTGAACATAAAAGGATTTAATTTTTTATACAGCAGTGCCAAGTTTACTTCCAAGTATTATGGTTCAGATTGTGTCAAAATATAATCTGTACATCTGCTGAAGAATTTACTGGGGAAATATCTGGGCATTCCACTTCTCAGGGTTTGTCTTAATAAGTCAGGAGTTTGCAGCTCTTACGAAAGTCTGTTGTGCACCTCATTAAAATATCAGTGAATCTTCCTGTCAATTGATTGACTTGCTAAGGAGAGGTTCACTAGTTTCTCTCATTATTTACAGTTGATCTAGTGCTTTCTTGAAATGTGTCTTCTTACAAGCCTACTGTCTTGGTTAAGACTGACTGGAAGCCCATGGGTTAGCCAAGAAAGTTTGACCTGTCATAGGGAGCAAAACAGGCAAGATCCAGAGGCACAAAGAAACCCAAGAAAGCAAGGACATGTCACTGAGAAAGGTGCAGTAGGAACTTGCTGAACGTCGGTGCTCATTGCTGCTGAGAAGAAAGAAGAAAGAAGCTGAGCAAGTCTCATTTTACCTATATAAAAGTTGTGGGTTCTCTTACATTTGAGTTTTTCTTCTCAGTTTCAGAAAGTGTGCTCAAGAATTCATGGGCTAAAGGATCACAGGGACACACGTAAGAACTACTCCTGAGTAGCTCTACTGAGCCTGTGATGAGCTTGGCAAGGTTCCTAATATATCAGAAGTCTAGCTAACAGGGGAAGGGTTAACTCTGTGCACCAGCTTCAGATCAATTCTTTGACTTATTTCAATGGAGTACCAGTTTACATTAGTTGTGCATCCAGTCTTTGCTGATTTGTGAGAAAGCCATCATTATGTATAAGACAAAGAGCTCAGGTAGACTCTGAGATTACATCTATAGTAATAAATTAAACACTACTAGGCCCAGACCCAGGTGTCAGAACTAGATTTTCTTGATTGCTAGGGCAAATTTTGACACATGTTTTGTCAGTCTACCTAGCATTCTCAAAAAAAAATTGCCCAGCACTGTTTGGGAATCAAACCATTCACAATGGTTGGTTTTAATATAACCACTTCGTTTTGAATGATAAGAGATTTTTGCAGCATGGATTAGCTAGACTGTGCACATTGGCCTCCACACCAGAGAACAGATCCTAGCACTGTTAAATTACCAGTACAGGCATAACTAGCAAAGATGTAGCTACAGTCCTGTGAATTTGTGTTAGAGTTAATGCAATGTCAGGGAACTGCAAAGCCTGGTTGTACTAGTCTTGGTACAAATTCAACGTGTCTGGCTTTCTCCCTGTCACCACATCATTGCTCTATGTGAAATGCAGGCATGATTCTAAACCTCCAGGTTAATGTTATCACAATGAAAATTAAGTTCTAGCTGATGTAATTTTTTTCTACAATGTGTAGCTAATAAACCTGCCAAAAGTCAGGATAGTTACTAAGTATGAATTACTGTATGGGATGCAGGCTTTTATCTGTCATTTTGCTAAGGAAAGTTTGGTATTGTGCATTTGATTGCCATAAGCAAAGTGTTCCTTTATAGGGCCTCCTGCAGAAAACAACAGGGGTGGCAGAGAAACCACTTGGCAAGAGAAATACCTTTCAGTCTCTGAAAAAACTGATTCCACAGAAATTGGCTTATTTACATTCCTTTTCCCAGGGAGAAAAGAATGGCAGAGACAGGTAGGGAATGAAACTCACATAAGTGCCCGGGATACATCATGCCATGCTGTACTATCATGCAGAATAAGCATGTCAAGCTTCTTAATACATGTGTCTATAGGAGACATGCAAAATGGGTTAGTCAGAATAGCTGTAACCTTAAAAAATATTTCTTTAGCTTGAAGATAATCAAATTGAGGAGGTATCTTCACTGAAATAATTTAAAAACATTTTTACAACCAACCTGTCCAATCCAGTAGCATCTTTGTTTCTTTAATGCAACATTTTTTCCTGAATTTTAAGTGTAAGATAGATAGGTACAGCTATTTATAAAGTTATGCTGGAGGTCAGGAGAAACCTTATCAAAGCTGGTAGGTGTAAGAACAGCCCTTTATTCAGAAGCATATCAATGGAGCCAAACAGCTGAAACAATAATCACTCAAATTATAAGTACACACAATGCCACACTGGAAGTAAAAGGGATTGGATTAATAGCATGCATAAAGACAGAGATTAGAAGGACTGATTGCTGCTGAGTGTAAAACAGAGATGGTACACAAAACAAAAAGCAAAGAAGCAAAAAAGCCAAAGAAGCTGTAGATACGCTGTCCTGTGATTAAAATTAGAAGTAGGTGACAATAACCAGAGCATCTACTATGTTTGCATGTAGATATGCTTAAGGCTAAATCTGTCAAGAAAAACGTGTGGGGTTTTTTTTAAATGACCTTGTCAGCTAAGGAAGTAAGATAATTCTTCTAAGGGTAGAGAATTTAATTTCAAGCTTCTTCAGTACTCATGTCCACAGACTTGTACAGATACCCCAGAGTCCTAGTAGGCTTTACTTCCCTTCTGTCCTTCTAAGGACATGAAGGAAACAAGGTTTTATCATGCTAAGTAAACGGAATGTTCTCTTTCTCGTACCAAAGTACCATTTTTGTGTCAGAATGTGAAGTTTCATTAAAATCTGACTTTGTATTTGCCCATATCTAGCTGGTTCATTTATGTTTAGAGAAAAAAATGGTTAGGAAGAATTTGGATAACAACAGAAAGGAATGTTTCATTTTAAATGATTTTTCATTTCTAAATGAATGTTATCTGATGTAATAAAAAAGTTAAAGCAAAATATCTCTGTGTTATCAAAACACAACATTTCAACTGACTCAAACCATTTTTGTTATGACTGCTTTCAAACAGATTGAAATGAAAGCATATTTTGGAATGGAAGAATTTGCAAAACTTAAGATTTCCAAATTCCTACTCTACTTAGAGTGGTCAATGATCCATCTTCAGTAAATAGGGATTCATAGAGGATCTACATAGCCATGATTGCAAGATATGCAATTTGCATAACATTCAGATTTTCCATCTCTCCCTTTTTGACTTGTGCAGTAAAAATGAATCCACAGAATAATTGTTATTGGCCTTTTACTTTCTGAATCATACCTAGGGACCTTAGTAGAGACTTAAACTCAGATCTTTCTGACCAGAGAAATCCTTCTGCTTAATCTTCTAACAGTATAGCTGTGACCTTTATATTTCAACAGAATTATCTTTGCTCTGCAATACGCTGTTAGGTAGGATGCAAGAGATTTCAAAAACATATATGATTATGGATAGTAAGTAACCATTCAGTAGCAGCAATAGTCTCCAATCAACATTGTGATGCCATCGTGCCCTGCGATGCCAAACAAATACGTGGCCTGAACTGGTTACAGAGAAATTTATGCTGACCCCAAAGACTCAGATGAACTCACTTCTGGTAAAGTGTTGCTCCTGTAAAAGCAAAATACAACCCCCGCTGCCTCCCCCTCCCCCCCCACCCCATGCACACTCATATATATAATAACATCTCAAATCGCATACAAAAAGATCTGATCTTTCCAACAAAGAAAGCCAGTGCAGTGCCTGGAGTTTCTCTTTTCTCCCAGGTCCTTTCCAATAATATTTGGCTCAAGTTCAGCATGTTACAGGGCTCCCAAGCCTCTTTCCCAGATATATCTGTCTTGTCTCTCTGGGTAAAAGAAACTTATTTCTGGCTCTCTGTCAAGCTCCCCACAACCTTATATTACCAAACAACAATGTTGAAGGCAGGAATGCATACTTTTGCTTTGATTTCCACAGAGAATCATAATTCTTCTCTGCTTCTCTCTCCCCTCCTCCCCTCCCCTTTAGGTGACAAATGGCTCTCTAGAAGTCACCCATCTCTTCATTTTGACCTTCTGTTCACCTCCTCCATTTTTTTCCTCTGCCCTGGCCAATTCCAATTTGGGTAATCATTCTGTCTACAGTACGTAAAATTCTCTCTTTTGTTGTAGTCAAAGATAATATCCTTCTCCTTCTGTTCTTAAATGTAATGCTATGCCTTGATAAATCATTACTGTGGTTTACCCCAAAGGGGAAAGAGTGAGTGATTGAGGACTGATATCTTTTTATAAAGTCATTCCAGTGTTTAGGGATCCTTTGGGATGAGTAGTGTTACATTATTAGTCCTTAATCCCTAGACGATTTGCGTTACAACTATTATTCTCTCTATTGTACAGCTTTTTAAAGGGTGCCTATTTATTAAAGTGAATTAACACTAAAAATATGTAAACCTTTGCCCATGGAAAAATGAAAATAGCCATAGCTTTGGAAATGTTTTAACAAACTGAAAATCTAGCTGTTCTAAATACAGCACTGAAGAGACTTGAAATCCAAACTGGGGCATTTTCATCTTTTTCTCCCTAAGCATGCACTTAGATCCATATATTTCTATTTTTATTACAAAGAAAGGTTTACAGACACAAAAGATGTAACAGCCCTCTTTTTCAGCTTTCATCTTCAGAAAGGACCAATACCTTTTCTGCAAACTTGAGTCCATCTTAAATAGTATTTCTCTTATTATGCACATCAAGTCATCAAGTCATGCCTTGGGTTGAAACACTTTGTAGATGAGTACAGCTGTTTGCTATGAAGGACCCATTGTTATTTTTGAAACAGATGCTTTGATTTGTTGGAAAGAACTAATATGTGCTGATTTTAGCCCCAATCCAGTATGACACACAAGCATGTGCTTAAATCTATCGTTACTCGGAAAGGCACTTATACATATGTTAAAAATTAAGAATGTGCTTAAGTGCTTTGCTTAATGGGGATGATCTTGAGCACATATTTAAGTGCACTGTTGAATCAAGGCCAGAATGCCCAACCTTAGTTATTGTGAAGTTTGCTATCTTTTTACTACTTTAAGAAGTTCAAACAACATAGCAATGCTTTATTTCATGTCTTTTGCAAGGAGGCAATTGCACACTTGACAAGAAGAAAGAGTTCATTGCATCCTGCAAGCCAAGTAGTGGGGAGGATGGGAAAGCCTGCATAAAATTATCAGGCTCCTCTCACTGGTAAGCATGTGAGATGTGATTCCATCTGTGGCTGCCCTTCAATGGCTGTGAATCTGTTTCAGATCTCAGCTAGTTCTTTAGACAGCAAGGGCTCCTACTTTTTGCCCTGCTTCACAATCTGACGATGGACAAAATGACATTTGTCACGCAGACTGCAGCTAATGTGTCCATCCAATTACGTTCCTCTTTGCAGAATGTATATAGCAGAGAAGTGGATGTCACTCTCACTTTTTATGTGAATATATCATACATCATCTGTTTCTATGATGATTTGGTCAAACCCTCTGCCTGATGGTTTGACAATTTCTTACTTGGGGAAAACTGCCAGATTCCATATCATTCTATTTTTTGTGAGGTTTCTGCCATATTATTCCCTGTGAAAGCTATCCACAGCCAATGAGACTGTTCTGGGAATACCTGAATTGATGGTTTTCTTCTGCTTATTAGATTCTGTAGCATTTTTTTTTTTTCAATCATTTGCAGTACATATGGCATGAACCTCTCATGTTGTAAATTTCCAAATACAATGCATAAGAAAAAATGGATGTTTTTTGCAATTTTAACAGCTCTTAAAAGTGAGAGAGGATTGACAAATTATACTGAAATCTTCTTTAACTTCCTTTACATACAGACCTGAACACTTGGGCTACTCTGAAATGAATGGCTAGACCAAAATTTTGGTGATTTAATTTCTTGGTTTTAGGGGAAAACCTCAATTTTCAAAGTACATTTGCCATCAGAAAAATAGCAATGCAAATCTGATATATGGCATATCCTGCCACAGCTATATCTTCAGATCACATCTGCTTGTTTCACCAAGATAAACTATTTTCTGTTAGCAGCAGAAAACCAATGAATCTATGGGGGAGCAAGATGGATTCCATTCTGCTTCGTGTGTCATCAAAGATGCCAGCTATATTCTGATTACTGAACTTTTCTATTAATTCTTATGATGAAAGGATGAGGAGAAAGAACAAAGCTTGTCTCTCATGTTTCAACTTGAGTTTTCAGTGCTGGCTGTCAGAAATATCATCTTTTGAAGTTCTTACTGCCATCTATACACATTCACGCATAAAAGTATAATTGCCATTTAACTAATGGAAAACGTATTCTGATAATTTTCCACATTGCTTCACATTCATTGTATGTTCTGTTCTGCTGTTTTCTTCTAATATCCTCATCTTTACTCATATTTTGGTAATAATATACATCAGTTTTTTTATTAAAACATTATGAAAATCAGGAAAAAAAAAAGACAAACGTAACAATACAGATAAATTACATTTAATAGTTTGATGATGGAAATATACATTCAGAGCTCAAATTCACTACAAAGCCATGCTCAAAATATTTTAAATTTATGGATCCACTACAAAAAAACCTGCTTCTGTAATCACCAGAAAAAAACTAGCAGTGGTAGTGTTTAAAAACATCAAAGAACCACTCTCGTCTTCTTCCCTACCTCTTTAAAGGAAGGGATTAGTTGAGAGGCAGTTCAAAGTGCAAGCCAGAACTGTTTCAGGGAACTTCAGAATTTGGAGCAGGTGTTATTACCATATGTGCTAGTAGTACATCCAGTAGCAGTGCAAGTCATCCTGGCTTAAAGGAGAAGAAAACCTGACTCAGTATTCCCAGCAGATCTCCCAGACAATGAATCACATGTTGAGGAATCGGAAGATAGGGACAGGCAGGAATAGAAATATTTCATGAGGGTTACCATGAGGATAAAAGAAAGGAAATCATGCTTTAGACAATTCACCAAAACAAAGTAAAAAAAGTCAGAAGTTTCTTATTTGTTGGGAAAGAAAAAGGATTCTTAGCTAAATTCACACAGAGGGTATGTTTTCATGACAGAATTATAGAAGATTGACACCTGTATTGGTGTATACAGGTCATACTTTTCTAGCCATAAAGCTGTAAGGAAAATGACAGTGTCCTCCCCAGCGCTGTAGTTACTTAAGTGTTATTACAGACTCCTAAGGTCATACTTCCCATAATTCTCCTTTCTGTAGTGAACTGGGCTACTCTCTGATGCTTTCCTGGTGAATGACTAGAGAATTTGTCTGTACCAAGCCAGTTTAGGGACTTACGGGTGGGTACTAGAAGACGTCCAGCCTTTTAATGCTTGTCCCTAACCTTCTTTAGGAGTGAGTAGTTAGCTCTTTTCCACATGGAAAAGAAATCCCAATATTAGCCCCATAGTTCCAGCCAGTTAGCCCAAGTCTAAAGTACAAACCGTTTCAAATGCAAAAGGCTATGGACAAAAGGGGGTTTGGGGCCCAGCTAGCACGCAATGTTATATGCAAATATCGCTCATATTTCATACAGAAGATGATTCTATTCAGTAGTATAAACCATGAATAACAGGCCTGGAATCTGACCTTTTAAAAATATAACCAAAGGAGTTGTTCCACTTGCTCTGCTCTCTGCAGCTTCGCAGATAAAAAGCACAGTCACTCCCAACTTCTTGCCCTTATTAATATCACAGTTATTGCTGTGATACTTGGCTAAAAAGGCAAAACAAACCTTTAGTTTGCCCTTACCAGAAAGGCATCAAAATCATAGTTTCAGCATACATAAAACAGTGCTCAGTGGAACTGTTTTGCACTCAAAGCAGAACAGGAAAGGCCAGACTGAGTTTTGCTATGCCTACTCAAAGGAAGAGAAATTCCACTTGCAAAAGAGTAAGTAGTGGAGACATGTCTAGTTCTTTGCATCTCTTCACCAAGGAGGTACAGGGAGGCTGGAGAAGAAATTATAACTTTGTGTCCAGCTGCATCACCCATCACACTTTGTGCCAAAACATGCACTATGAATCACTATCTTTTTTTTTTTTTTACAGTTAGGGACTAGAATTGTCTCCAGGAACTGGACATCTTAATATTTCCTGTTTATTGATTGCAGAGGAAGTCACACTCCAACTTTACTGTCTATACAATCTCAGGGTAGTTGTGTTATTTTCTCTCTGGAATACGGCATCTCCAACAACCAAAGGCTATAGATTGACTTTTGCAATAGGACTACTGCTGGATAAATATTACCAGTGTGAGCTCGCTGAGCAGTGGCCCACAGTGTCATGAGTCATATGTTATTGCTGAGCAGCCCATGCATCTATACAGTGTAGAGTAGCACCATACAGAGAGACTGTCCTTTGTTCTGGGAAGAGAATAGCTTGGCCGAGCTTATCACATTCAATTCAGTTCTGTGCTAAAGTGCTAAATCGCGTTCAGTCTTGAGATCATATCCTGACAGTTGAGAGTTAGTCGAGAGTTAATTGAGAGTTAGTTTACAATTTTCTCTGGATAGACTGGATAGACTATGGTCTTGCAGTGGGTTACAGCTTACAGAATTTTAATGTCACCATTGTAGATAACTGTATGTGAGTTAGTCACCATAGATTGCCTTCATTGCCCATGAAAACAAGTCAACAATTTTGGAACACCATTCATCTGGCCTATTTTAAACATCTGTAAGCTGACTCATATCCCAGAAATGCCTGTTTTTCTCATTGATGAAAAGAGAGCTTAGGGTGACTACTTGAGAAGGAGAAAACCCCCTATGTTACAGATATCTCTAGCCAGTCAGATGAATCCTGTGCACGGAGACTAACAAGTCACAGAGCAGGCAGGCAAGACTTAAGCCAAATCTATTCAACATTTTTTACCATGATCCACTGAGAAATTGTTCTGCGGTCCACTCAGCACAAAGCAAATGAATACAGTACAGCTGCTCTCCAAGAGTGAACACGGAGTATGGGACTGGCTACAGGAATGACGAGGTCCACAAAAGATTACTCATATCTCAGGTTTAGACAAAACCTTGCCATCTAGCTTGCCTTGTCAGAGTCTAGTCATCCAGGTTTGCATTATGTCTTATGTTTCTATCTGCCCAAAGACATATTCAGAAAAAAGTTATGCACGTTTTGTGAGGAAACCAGAAACCATATTTTCTCCTTGTGACTGAACAACATTGTAATTTGTCAGTGATTTCACTCAAACCAGTGTAAATCAGGAGTAATTACATCAAAACTGATGGAGATAACTTACTAGGAAGTGAGAATCTGGGCCTACTGTTTTAAAAATAGCAGTAAATGTACATTACATGAACGATAGAATGATGCAATTTAGTTCTAATGAAATGGTGTGGTCTTTTTCATGTAACAGAGAGAAATAGCATTGTAGCTGAACTCTTGAATAAAAGTTTTCACTTAACTTACAGTACATTTTACTGTCATCAAAAAAGCATTTGGGAATAATAGTTTCCAATGAGTCTCTGTTGAAATTTTGGGATAATAAACTTTTATATCGTAATATTTATGATTCTAATAAACTACCACAATATTAAAATGAAAGATACAAACTCTGAGGTCAAAAACTACAATTTGTTGTAAGGCAAAACAATTTTGAATAATAAACCACTATTGAAATCTAAGATCACTTCCTATAATTTAATAAGTAATCCCCTTGGTGATATATCCCGGATATTAAACTGGTTTAACTCACTTGGACCAGCTGTTTTAAATTGGTACATAACATTCTGCCAAATGATAATACAAAAATAAGCATGAAATGACATGGTAACCATTTAAGTTCTTATTTTTACCTTTGCTGCCTACCACAAAGTGATGACAAATCAGCTAATCAGGGATCAATTAATTAATTCATTACTGTTAATAGCAGTGAATTACAAGTATAAAGATAATACTTTGTTTAGTAGCTCACCAATAGCACTGTTGGAGTAGATGTCAGTTGACCAGATGCAAGTGGTTGATTGGATAACATATCTCACAGCTCCCAATCCAGCTAATACGTGCCAAAGAGGTTAGTGCTTTTTTCACCAAAAGCATCCAGCTGCAGACGATCAGTGTTTCCATAATGAAGTCAGTATAGCTTTTACTTATAAAACTTATTCAAAGGATACTCTCTGACTCTGAGAGGAAAAACATTTTCAAAAGTCTCTGGCATGTGCAAGCAAAAATACTCCATACGTGTATCTTTCATTATATTCCAAAGACACTTGTGTTATACTAGTCAGCCATTAGAGGAGATGACAATTTATCCATTACTTGTTCCATATGAATATTTGCTGATGCACCAAGTTCAAACTTTTCAGTCCTATGTGCGGTACAAGACGGAAACTGCCCTTTAATAACCACTTTAGAAAGATGATGAGCCAAAGCCAAAACCATGCCTTATTTATCCTTGATATCAAAGATGTTCAGTGGCTACGGTTTGCCTTACTGCTGGGTGAGGAAGTTCCCTGCCCGCTGCAAATGAGCTTGTGAAACCTATAATTTATTGAAAAATGGAAAAATGCTGTTCTAAGGTACATGGTATAAGACCTTCCTCAAGAATCGGGCTTTGAAGTGCAAGGAAGTACAACTGACAGAGACTAGAAACTCTTGCTGTCTGGTTCCCATAGCAGGTGCTAATGCCCTTGGGTGAGCTCTCCTTCTCTGGTCAAGAAATCACACATTGTGTTGGTCATGCAAAAGGACAGGCTGCAGCCACTACAATGTGGAACCACATCCCACAGAATCTGGTGCACTCGAGAGCTATGTTGGCTTGAGGTCTATAAAAATGACATTTTTATTTACACAGTTGTTCCATTATGCCTTACTGAAGGGAACAGAGAAAGATTGCTTAACATGCTTCTCATTTGTTTATTTGTTTTTCTTTATTGGATAAAAGTAGTGCTCAGGAAATAACTAATGTCACTGACAGCACTGACTTGAAGAAGAGATGATGGCAAACAGGTTCAGTTCTGTCTGAGTAGTGAACGGCAGGTTCTCTACCCACCCAGCAAATCCTTCTTCAAACAAATGCCCTCTGTGGGTGGGGAAAGATGTCCAAGAATATTTTGATTTGCGAAAGAATTGTGATCTAACCTCAGATCAACAGACCTAATCAACACTAATCCAAGCAAGCGTTTACCCCATTGCAAACAAGCATAGACTGCATTAGTTTGAAAGCTGACTCAGGAAAGTAGGTTATGGAAATACAAAATGCAGGTCTACCCTCAAAGTTTGTGACTGACATTCACAATGGAAACGATAGTTTCCTCTCAGATTAAAGATAGGTTGGGTTTGAGGAACATAACAATTTCATAAGAATCGCCCCTTGATTATTTATTGTCAAATGCTTAGTGGTGTCAAATACTCCATAGAGGTCAGGAAAGAGCTATGTAGAACTGTCAATGCTCCTAAAAGTTTGTACTGGCTCATTAGAGTGTGGCTTGTGGACTGAAGTGATCACAAAGAAGCAGTGTTACTTCGCCACTCATTGAGAGACGCCAAATACCGTCTGAATTTTGCAGTCATTGATATAACTGAGGCTGAGTGCTGAAACAGCCCTGCCCACTCAGATCAGTGGAACAGCAATAGCATCTCTTCCGAATATCATATTTGTGGTTTTCCTCTTTCATTATAGTTGACTGAGTCAGGATAAGACACTGGAGCAAATGTAAAACCCATGAATTTAAAAAGTGATGTCTTTGTATCTAATCCGCATCTGACATAGATGGGGAATATCCCTATGATGATAACAAAGTTGTACCTCTTTATTCCAGGTGCTAAAGCAGCTGGGTTTGTCCATTTCTGTAATTTAGACAATATGACAAAATGCTCTAGAAGTAGCAGTTGGGATTTCCTCTGTTTTGTAAAGCACCAAACACTCTGGGAGGGCTCAGGAATAATTCTCAAGTATTGTTTCATTGTGTTTAAAAGTGTTTGAATTCACTGACTATTCTCAGCTATACAGGAACGCACACACACATGCATACACAAATAGCTCTTGAAGGAAATCAGGGCATCTGAAAGAAAAGGTTTACTTTACTCTGGGTGATCTCAGCTACATTATTTACACACAAAAATCTCTTAGAGGGAACCATAAAAACACATCAAAGTGCAGTGACTTTCTTGTGCCCCTCCCTCCCAAACTCTACAACAGATTTTGTAGTTTATCTTCTCTTCCTGGTCAGTCTCTTCCAGATCTCGTAATAAAACAGAGTACATGAAAACTGAAACTTTTCAGGAAAAATGTTAAATATTTTCTTTTAGAAACTGATTCTTCTCTGTTGAGATTTTTGCGTATTTTTATAGAATCTTTCAGCCCTCTCCCTTCTTGCTCTGTAAGGGACTCCCTTAGGAGATGTATACACATATGAACATGGTGATGGTGCTTTATGGCCCTCATGGTTTGGAAGCATTAAACTAATCTAATCTACCATCTTTCCAGTTTGCTCCTTTCCTGACCAGGGAGCAAAGCTGTTTGCAGAACTACCAAGCACCTACAGCGGTCCTTCAGAAATGTTCTAGGATGATCTGCATATGGGACCTGCCACAGCCAGGAAGCATTGGATCTAACTGTGTATGTTTAGTCACAAAATTGGAGCAGGGCAGGACAACTTGCCATGTTTGCTAAAACTTGCCCTGTGCACTACCACTTGTACATAAGAAATCAGGACTCAGGAGACTCAATTTCTGTTCAACCACGGATTTGCTGTGTAGGCCTGAATAAATTGCCCCACCCCTCCACACCTCGAGTCTTTGCCCATAACTTTGGGATCTTTAATAGGAAATAAGTACTTGACATTAATGACAGGGTAGCAGTCAGATGTTATGAAAATGAAAATTGCACAAGCAGTTCAGCAGAAAGAAGATGGCACACTCTCCAGTTTGTTTTCTGGACTACCAGTGGATATGGTGCATGCAGAACCGTAAGGCACACCTGCACTTCAGTTCCTATGTAGGACACCTACACTTGGGGTTTGGGATTTAAGCACTAGCTGGATTCTGGTTATCCACAGCAATTCATGCTCAGGAAGAGGTGGAAACATGAGTCAGGACCCAGCAAGTCATCTGGCAGCTGCGGGAGGATGTCTGAATGCCTTGTTGTAATAACCTCTTTGCAATTTCTCGTAGCCACTATCTTCCTTCTCAGAAGGGAGGAGAGGAAGGGAAAATAATTTCTTCATTATATAAATCAAAAAAGTGCCTTTTATTAACACATCTTTTCTTACACAACTGATAGCAGATCCACAACCTGGCCTGAATTTGGAATAATACACTTTCCTTCCTCTTTAGCATTCTCTCTACCTCTGTCTCTTAGGCATTTGCCCTGCTTGACATGTCTCCTCCAAGATGCACATACTGAAAGTTAACATTTTATATTTCAAAGAGATGCAAGACTCTTGTTCTGGCTTGTGTCTTCACCATAGTATGACATCTGTATTGGCTGCTGTGCTTTCAAATTTCTGAGTTACCCTTGAGTGTGCTTTGGCTACTTCCATCATTTTAAGGCCTCCCTTTTCCTTATGAGCCCACCTGGAAAATGGCAATAAAACTTACAAGCTTTAGGGGGCTTGTTTTCCAAAGCTCGCTGCAGCTCTAGTTGTTTTTAAGAGAGCTTATCACTTTATCAGGCATAAAGGATTGTTATAATTCTGTATGCCTAAACATATGTGGTTAAATGAACAAAACATTTTGGTTTGTGCCATATCTATTCAGGACATGGTCAGTTAAAATACAGGTGACAAAAAACCCCATAATTTTAGTTGTTGTTTCTAAAATATCTTACACATTCCAACAAAATAAATTCTTTATCTTGCTATGTGAAAGCATCAGCTTTGAAGAAGAAGGTTGGAAGTTCAGTTCAAACAGGTGTTTGAATTACTCTCTAGACCAAAGATGGTCTCTCTAGACCAAAGGATGGTGGCAGCCTGGAGACAAGCAACCATGATGTGCCCTCTTCTAAGAAGATAAACAAAGAAAATTCCCAATTAGTCACATAGCTTGTGCTCTAAAAAGACATAATTTCCAAAAGGTGAGGAATGTTATGAGCAAAATTCCTGGAAAGTGAAATGTAAGCACAGACCTTTGAATGAAACTTAGGAGTTCTTTTAGAAGAGTTTATTAGATGGCTAAATCCCCATGATTTCACAATCAAGAAAGAACAAACATTGGCTAAAAGCCCAACCTCATTTTGTGGAAATTGGGAATATGAAAGCAATGTGTAACACATGAAAATAGACAGAAATGGCAGATTTAGTTATCAGTATTAATGAGAAATTCTGAACCAAAGAAAATAATTAATATGAGAAGCTAAAAGCATGGGAAAATAATTGCTGTCTTTAAGAAAAAGAGAAAGAATTTAAAAGTTTTTATTAAAAAGAGAAAAATATGCTAGAATTGATATAATCTTGTCATTAGATGAGGATATTAAATCTGTTAAAATGATAGAAAAAAAGGATAAATGTTCAGTAAATATTGCCTTTTAATAATAGGAGAAAAACAGGATCATTTAATCACTTCACATGAGGATGATTAAGATCTTTCCAGTCCTTCAGTTACCAAGATGGATTTTAGACAAAAACTGTTAAATATTTTTAAATCACTAGGCCAGATAGCTTGAATCCAAGAGTCCTCAGCAGCTTCCCAAGGAGGCAGCTGGATCACTAATGTTGCTTTTGAATAAATCTTGAAATACTGGAGAAATTCCAGAAGATTAGAAGAGCCCAAATGCTATGCCAATATCCAAAAAGTTTAAATTAGGCAAGTTACTGGACATCAAAGCCAGCCAAAATAATGGAAAAGCTGATAAAGGAGTAAATTGATACAATTAAGGACTGGCTGACAGTTCCCAAATGTAACCAGCCATGGGGCACACTTCTACCTCTAGAGTCAGCTCTCAAGAATTGCCTGAAGGATTACCATATCCAATATAAAATATTCCTAAAATATTGGCAGAAGACAGTTGTGAATGACACAAAAACTGGTGGAAGAGCATATAATGATACACAAAATTAGCTGACTTATTTGGCTAGGTGAGACAATTTCAATGAGCCGGTTTAATACAACCAAACTTCTGCAGCTGTTCTAAAATGGATCTTAAGAGACAAGAAACAGAGCAGAAGTTCCTAATGTAATTCTGAAAAAAAAAAAAAACATATATGAACCTTTTATTGTATAAACTGAGTAACAAATACAAGCAGGGTGATGATTTTACCTCTGTATGTAATATTGATGAGATTGATACTAGAATATTGCATACACATCTGGTGTCCATATTTGGCAAAAAAAGAAGTTGAAAAATTGGAAAGGATGCAGAAAGGACCTTAAAAATCATTTCAGGATGGAGAAAATGCCTTACAGTGAGGCACTGGAAATACTCAATCTGTTTAGATTATAGTAGATTTAAAGGTGGCTTGATTATGTATGCATGTACATTCATTACGAAGAACACTGAACACTGAAAGGACCTTTAAACCAAAGAAAAAAGGCCTAAAGAAAATCAATGGGTACCAGCTAAAACCAGACAAGTTTAGTTTGGAAATAAGGCACATTTTTCAGCAGTGAGGGAGATTAGTCAGAAAAAGCAGCTACAAAGGAAAGTAGTGAATTCTCCTTCTCTTCATACTAAAGTTGGCTGCATTTCAGAAAGATGTGCTTTAGCCAAACAAAAGCTGTTCCTTAGTCAGAGATTTTTGCTCAATTTAATATATTAAATCACCCAATTATTACTTCTGAACTTAAATACTTTATGTAGGATACAACTCATTTAACTTTAGTTGTCTACAGTGTAGACATCTGAACCTCAGGTAGCCTGTCTAAGATTGCTCTAGAGTCAACAGATACTTTGGGGGGTGGATTCATCTCACCCATTTTAGAAAACCTGCATTAGGATGAGATTAATCCTGAGAAGTGCCTGTTTCTCTCTACTATAAAGGGAACAAAAAGAGGCTATAAAGGGAATTTGAATAACTAGCTCTGATGTAGAGATTTCCAATGAAAATGCATGCATTCAGTCAGATGAATCCTACCTAGGTTTTGTGTACCTAATGTGTAGCTGTTTACACATATTTATTTAGACTTTGGTTTACATCTGTTTCAGGCTCAAACATATTCTAAAACATAATAACAAAAAATTATGCTTTCCCTATGTTTTAAAAAGACATTTTCAAAAGGAAATTAAAGCTGTGGAGTTGAATGTCTTTATTCGTTAAGGGCCCAACTTTTCATCGCCACCCAGTAATCCAGCCCAGTGGGAGGACATAGAACAAAATGATATCCAGTGTGAAATAAGATCTTGCTGTGATTCTGAATTTTGGGATGTTTTCCTGTTTGCTTTGAACTCCACATTAAAATAAGGCAGAATAAATACTCCCAACAACAGAAGAAAAATTGAGAATTAAATAAGTCATAGCTCTTAATGGACAACAAGCCTCAGTCACTGGAAGCAGCCACACGAACACACACAGAGTTAAAGGGCTTGTGAAGTTTGAGGGTTTTTGTATTTAGAAATAAGCAAGATCTCCCACACCAGAGCCCTGGTCAACTTTTTACACAAACAACGTGCCTTGAAGTCAAGGGAAGATTTGCCTCAGGAACAACTAGAGGGTTGGATTCAATGTACTGTTCACTATAGCTATTTTCCTTTTCTTTATGAGCCACCTGGGAATCTATCTCCCTGTTTCAACTGACATGAACTATTTTGTTTCAGCATTATTTTTTACTGTTCTAGCCTGTATGCTTTATTAATGTTGATTATAATTTGGTTGCTCACCAACTTAAATTGAAAGGAAAAGCTGCAATCCAAACCCATTTCTGTAGTGATTTAAGAACAGCTAACATGTACGATGCTTGAACCAAACTTTCTCATTAAATAGTTATTATTGAAATTTTAATTTTTGTTAAGAAACCTTTTAATACCAAAGCACATTTCACCTATATATATTTTAAAGTGTATCATGTTTCTTCAAGGTAGAGTAATTACTTAAATAAGAACATTATACAAGCAATGAAAATGATTAAGGACTTAAAAGAGGCACTTGTGGAGCATCTAAAAAGGGTAGGATCCAGCTTGGACATTATACATTAACTGTGTGCAATAATTAATGTTATAGGTATATGTAACTTGGAACATCTGTTTATCCTTACTGAAAATAGTGAAAAGATTAATACACTTAAAATAACAATAGAAATCTTTTCTCCCTAAAAATCACTTCATTTGTTGAACTTCTTGCTACATATAATTGGAAAAAAAAATCTCAGTATGTCTTTTTTTAGATCAAATTTTTAAGATTTCTCAGAGTACAATTGTAAAATAATAAACATGGGGCCTTGGAAATTCATTGTTTAACTATTTAATTAATGAGCTAACACACACTTTACCATCTTCTTGAAGTTCAAAATACAGTTCTCTGTGCTGTCATTTCCATTATTTGTAGAGATCAGCAAAAGCATAAAAAAAACCTACACCAAAACCTAAAACCATAATTGAAGTCTTACTGAGCAGGCACAATTTTTCACATATTTTTTCCCCTGAAAGAAGGATGAGGCAGAGAATGGATCAAGCATTACCTAAATCATTACATTACTAGAAGATGGCCTTACAGTACAAGATTGAATATGACCTAAGATCCTATATAGAACAGATGTGAACTGTTGACTACCCATGGTCAAGGAGAAAATGCTCATGTGGAGTGACTATTTCTACCAAATTGTCAATAACGGGACATCTCTGCAGGATTCTCCTAAGTATCTGGCACTCCCTAATGAATCATTATCAGACTTAAGAATACTTTTCTTTCCTGAAACCCAGTTCCAATTTTCAAAAACTGCTGTGGTAGTGCCACGGAGAAGGCCCAAGCTCTGGCATGCAATTGACCATATGGTTAAATTGTTAACACACCTTTGGTCTATGCCAACCAGCATTCCCCCAAGTGGTAGCTGAGCACGGTTCAAGGTGACTATATAGGTCAGAAATAATTCCTGATAGACACTTTGGATGTGGCTAACCTGTTTCGCAGGGAAAGAGGTTAGATGTATGGATGTAAGCCATGCTGTGCCATCTGCCCTCAGGTCCAGAAAGCAGGCCCTGCACCATTCTACTAACAGCATAGATTTAGTCTTCATGTACAAGAAATAATATAGTGATATTAAAATCTTGTCCTCTGTCCTTAGGAGGATGTGGGAAAATGTCTCTTTTCAGGCATGAGAAATCTTAAGAATATCTCTGAAAAAGATGAGGATCACAAAAAAGAATGGGGGAACCTATAGATGAATACTGATTTTGCTGAGAAAGAAGAAATAGCAGCATGGCATGTCAATTGCTAGCAGCAGACTGTGCTGCTGATGGCACAGCTGTTGAGGTTGAGGGCACCAGGGTGGAAGGGTTGGGTGGGTGGTAGGAAGAGCCAAAGGTTGGAGCAAGAACCTAGTGGCGGTGTCCCTATGGCCTTTGTGACCTCTTTCTGATCTCCTTCTTGGAAAGGTCAGCTGGCCCAGAATGGTTCACATCCACAGTGTTCCTACATTGGAGTGGTTGTACTGCATCCAACAAAAAGCCCACCTGGCCCCAAAGACAGATACAAAAAGCAGATGCCAAGATGAGAGCATAAGAACAGAGTAAGCAGCTAGTAAAATGGCACCTATCTCTAACTACTTGTGATTAAGGGACTTTCTGAGCTCAGTGAATTTCTCTTTCTTGAATTCGTCTGTTTCTCCTCTTGAATTTTGGCACATACTGCATCCAAGGAGCTCCTTTGCTTACTGCACCCCAAGTGAATGAGCTTCTTACTTGGTTTTGTGCATCACTAGTTCTAGCTTCAGCTAAACAATCAGTCCTTATGGCCTCCTCAACATCACTCTAGGCTGTACAGCCTTTTTCCATATCCCCCCAGTCATTGCTTTCCTAGACTTGAGGGTCCCCATTTCTTTAGTCATTCTTCACAAAGAAGCTCTTTCATACCCCTCCCTTTGTCTGAGTCTTTTTCAGTCCTGCTGTTGTATTTGAGTGATTGAAGTACTGTACACAACTTACCTAGTTTTTTTGAATTTAAACAGTAGCACATCATGCTCTCTTTTTTGAATTCTCTATTCCATTCCTAATTTCTAACAATTAGCTTATTTTTTTGTTTGCTCCCTGTAATGTGAACTGATTGTGTCCACACACTGCAGCACTTGGTACTTATCCCATGGACTTCTGCACAAACTAATTCACTGGCCTCTCATGATCTGCACAAAGTTTTTCTATCGCACTTCCCACTCGAGGCTCACAGCTGTTGCTGCCCTGCCACATCCCTGTCAGCAGCTAGGGATATTCTCACAATCCTTTTCTTTCCTCGCATGCCCTTTCTCACCTCAGCCTAGGCTGAGGTGCCCTACCACAAGGCCTAGATCTCCTCCTGCCCCCATGTGGCGTATCTTTATGTCTGAAACTTTTGGTATTCTTTAAGAGGAATGTTTTTTTCAGCTTGCCTTAGATATGAAGAGTGGCTGCTTTACCATCTGTCACATTTATACTTTTCTACACAGTGACAACATGGGCATAGGTTGCGGGCAGAAGGACGCAGTGTGAGGACAAAGAAGGGCGCGAGGTCCAATGGGGTGAATATAAGTTGAAGAACTGGGTTTAGCGGAGAGAAAGAGATGTTGGGTGCTTGACTGATTCGCTGATGCAGTTCTTGGACTATCTAACAAATGAACCACAGGTTGTTTGAGGAGACACCTAATTGCTCATCTCCAGAATGGATCCTGGAGGTGTCCCGATACACGGTGTGGACAGCCCGGGGAGCTGGACCGTGGCATGAAGCAATTAAAAGGTTGCTGTAAAGAGGAACAGAATAATCTGTTCTCCAGATCCCCTGAGGACAGGAAGAAAAACAGTACTTTTAAATTGCAGGAAGGGAGAATTAGGTTAGACAGTGGAAAGAACTTTCTGACGGTAAGGAGAGTTGAGCCCTGGAATAGCTTGCCTGGCAACTGGTGCAGTTTCTCTTGCTGACAGGTTGTAAGAACAGGTTAGACAAACATGCCAGGAATGGTTTTGGTCTACTTGATCTTTTCTTGGGCCAAATGGAGAGATAAGATCACTTCTGTTTTTCCCAGACTCACCTGCTAGAATATTATAATTTTTCATCCCAGATCACTAAAGATAAAAATGGATTATTTTTCCATGTTTTCCACTATTGTAAAGAATAGCTTGTTATATCCATCAAAAATTCTGACAGACACAAAACCACATCTGTGCTTGTAAAAGTGAAAAAACCCACAGTTAAATCAAAGGATCTCTGTCCAGTTCTGCCAGTTTTGCTTCGTGTGCTGAAACTAAGTATGACACATTTCATTTAATAATACAATATTTACTCAGTAAATATATTTACCCCATTTCTTTGGCAGTCTTTGCCTTTTATCTGTTGATTCTTTCACAAGCTGAAAAGTAAAATGAGTGTTATGGCAGAAAGCCTCTTTTCAGAAGCTGCAAATAGAAACCACCTCAGAATACCTCTGGTCAGAGTTCATCTTGGTTTGGCTTTGATTACAAAATTACAGATATCTGCTTAAAGTATTACAGCCAAATACAGGTCCAGGAGGGATTATATTCCCAGTTTTGAGATTAATGCATTGTATAGCCCTTGGTCATGAAACTTAAAAACATTCTAAATAGTGGCCACTGGCCGTTTTATGTGACAGAGCAAATAATTAAAAAGGTCTGCTTCAATCCCATATCCATTGAGTACTTTTTTAATAATGTTTTGCTGCCCAGAAATGGTCTCTGCACCAAAATGTAACACTAAAATGAGAATTTCTCCTGTATCAGCTAGGTATCCCGGGATCTGTTTTATGATTCTACAAGGGTGTATAAAAGAAATAAGCTATAGCTATCCAGTAGAACTTTTCCCCATTCAGAGAGATTATTGCTGAATTTTATTCCTTTTCCTTCTGTCCAAAAAATCCTTACTCAATATTTTCCTCAATTCTTTGTTGACTGCTTATGATCTATGTGGAAATCCTTAGGCTGCTGATTGGAAATTGCCAACTTTACAATGCCTGAATTCACAGGCTTTATTTCTGGCTTTCAGAGAAGACGTGTTCAAGATTGGTTAAGCATCTGTCTGTCTCTTTAGACACCTACTGTACCATCCAGGTAGAGTCATTCCCAGAATTGTTTCTCAGATGTCACCTTCTCTATAAATACCTAGGTCTTTGCCAGTCAATACGTTCTGGCATGCTCTACACGTCACAAACTCCTTAGAGGTCATGTTCAGGCTACAGCCAAAGTCTCCACAGTTTATTCTCAAGCTTTGCTAGGAAACTGTCTCGCTAGTCAAGCTTAATCCTCTAAGTATGTACAAAGCATATCTAATGTTGGGTACCAAAAGGTGAAGGGACAGCTTGCTTTGAACGTGTGAGACGATTATGGGATATACATCTGCCTGAACAGGACACTCATTTCTTCAAGGATATGTCTAGGTGTCTCTGGCTAAGTCCGTGTCCTGGTTCCAGCTGGGACAGGGTTAACTTTCTTCCCAGTAGCTTAGGGGTGTGCTGTGTTTTGGGTTTAGTGTGGAAGGAGCGTTGATGGCCCATTGATGCTTTGGCTGTTGCTGGGTGGTGCTTGCACCGGGAGGGGGGAGCACAGCCAGGGTGGTGGACCCAGCTGGCCAATGGGGTATTCTATACCATGTGACATCATGCTCAGTATAAAAACCGAGGGGGCGGGGGGCTCACCCCCGTTCATGACACGAGGTCGGCGGTCGGTGAGCGGTTGCATTGTGCGTCGCCTGCTTTGTGTATTCTGTAATTGTTGTTGTTCTCATTGTTATTATTACTGTTCTACTTCATTTTATTTCAATTATTAAACTGTTTTTATCTCAACCCGGGAGCTTTCCTACTTGTGCCCTCCCGATTCTCTCCTCCATCCCACCAGAGGGGGGGGTGAGCGAGCAGCTGCGTGGCTGCATGGGGTTTATTTGCTGGCTCGGGTTAAACCGCGACAGTCAGCTGCTTCTGCACCAAAATCCATCCTCTTTCTATTCATGGCAGCTCTCTTCTGTCAGGTGCCTCAGCCATGTGCCCTTCTGCAGTACTTCCAGTCACCTCAGGAATCAGGGTTTTCCTTGCTCAAGACTGTCACTCTTAATGTAATGGTAAAGGGGGTTGTTAATAGCCCAGACATGTAAAGTGCTCCAGGTTTTGAAGGACTGACCAGATATTTAAGGTATAAAATACTTTTAAAAAAATTTTTCAAAATCCTTCATGTGGAAATTGTATTTAAAATATACACACCCAAGATGTAATACCAAGGGGGTGGTGGGGATGGCGGGGGTGTCTTTTCCACTGAAGTAGCGATAACATTTATGAACTTCGAATTTCCCAATTTCTTTCTCCACACAAAGTTTTTTCCAAAGGCAGGAAAATGGTGTTTTCTAATTCAGAGAGGAAGGGATGTGACATTGCCAATGTCTTGACTTTGTTTTTCTTTCCTTCTTCCTTAGGTTCTTTGGAGCTAGATACACAGAAGATAAGAGTTCTGTGGTTTATCTATAGTCCAGTGACATGAAAACAATGAGACAAGGTGAGTGAAACTTCCTGCTGATGACCGTGTAGCATATGGGGGGTGCTGGTTGACAACCGGCTGAATATGAGCCAGCAGTGTGCCCAGGTGGCCAAGAAGGCCAACGGCATCCTGGCCTGTATCAGAAATAGTGTGGCCAGCAGGAGCAGGGAGGTGATCGTGCCCCTGTACTCGGCACTGGTGAGGCCGCACCTCGAATACTGTGTTCAGTTTTGGGCCCCTCACTACAAGAAAGACATTGAGGTGCTGGAGTGTGTCCAGAGAAGGGCAACGAAGCTGATGAAGGGCCTGGAGCACAAGTCTTATGAGGAGCAGCTGAGGGAACTGGGACTGTTTAGTCTGGAGGAGGCTGAGGGGGGACTTCATCGCGCTCTACAACTGCCTGAAAGGAGGTTGTAGCGAGGTGGGTGTTGGTCTCTTCTCCCAAGTAACTAGCGATAGGACGAGAGGAAATGGCCTCAAGTTGCACCAAGGGAGGTTTAGATTGGACATTAGGAGAAATTTCTTTACTGAAAGAGTGGTCAGGCCTTGGAACAGGCTGCCCAGGGAAGTGGTTGAGTCACCATCCCTGGAAGTATTTAAAAGACGTGTAGATGAGGCGCTTAGGGACATGGTTTAGTGAGCATGGTGGTGTTGGGTTGATGGTAGGACTCGATGATCTTACAGTTCTTTTCCAACCTTAATGATTCTATGATTCTATGATTCTATAAAGTGAAAGAAACAAAAAAAAGAAGGAAAAAAAAGACATTGAATGAAGAGGACACAAAAAATTTACAGTCGTAGTTGAATCATCTGTGTAACTGTCTTCTATATGTAAAAATTTTCAAAAGATTTGTATGACTAAAAGAGCAAAGGTTATACTGAAGAATACTGAGGAATTTCCACTTATTGTAGTTCACATGGATACCAACTCCACACAAGTGAAGGGAGATGTGCAGGCTAGAAGGACAGTATTGGTTACCTAGGAAAAGAAAGTAAGCTAGTGTCGTGGTTTAACCCCGGCTGGCAACTAAGCCCCACACAGCTGCTCGCTCACTCCCTCCCGGTGGGATGGGGGAGAGACTCGGAAGAGTAAAAGTGAGAAAACTCGTGTGTTGAGATAAAGACAGTTTAATAGGGAAAGCAAAAGCCATGCACACAAGCAAAGCAAAAAAGAATTCATTCCCTATTTCCCATCGGCAGGCAGGTGTTCAGCCATCTCCAGGAAAGCAGCACTCCATCACGCATAACTGTTACTCGGGAAGACAAATGCCATCACTCCGAACGTTCCCCCCTTCCTTCTTCTTCCCCCAGCTTTTATTGCTGAGCATGACGTCATATGGTATGGAATACGGCCAGTTGGGTTAGCTGTCCTGGCTATGCTCCCTCCTAGCTTCTTGTGCACCTGGCCGAGCATGGGAAGCTGAGAAGTCCTTGACTATGTAAGCACTACTTAGCAACAACTAAAACAGCAGTGTGTTATCAACATTATTCTCAGACTGAATCCAAAACACAGCACTATGCCAGCTACTAGGAAGAAAATTAACTCTATCCCAGCTGAAACCAGGACAGCTAATCTCGTACAACTCACTGGTGCCAAAGAAGTTAGACATCAGGTGTGAGTGTTCTGAGATCAAGAAGCAGCCCAGATCAACAAGTGGCCCAGGGAAGAAAATGGGGGGGGGGGGGGGGGATGAATGCACCACCACAAGTGAGAAGGAGCTGTGGGCAGGGGCTCCAAGGTGCTGTGAAAAGTGATGCAGAGGTTGCACTTGCATCCAGCTCCTGACTTCAAAACTCACAACACTTTTTAGGAGGTCTTTGAGAGAGAAAAATTAGGAAGACACTGAAGAGGAACTTTAATTTGAATACATAAATGTAGCATTGTTCCCATACGAAGCAATGTAATAGTAGAACAAGAGGTAAAGAGCAAGGCTAAAACTGATGTGTGCCTGTAGTTAATGACATAGAAATGCAAGACTTGGCTACAAAATGGTACTATACATCTTTAGAAAACCTAAAAAGGCATGGAGCTACATGGAGGGTGACATTTTGCCAGATCAGTGTGAAAGATATTATCTCATGGTGAAACACTTTGCTGAGATGTATGATAGCATAAGTAACCAGAGCAAAAAACAAACTATGCTGGACACTTGTTAGAAATCTTTGGGACTGGAAAGGAAAAGGAAGCACTAGTTTTTGTCCAGCTACTGAGGACTACAGCACTCCAGGAAGTTAATGCAGTGGGGTCAGCAACTCCACAGAGAGCTGTTCTGCCTGTGCAATATATTTGTGCTATATACCTCACCGAAATATCAAGGTTGAAGAGTATCTTAGGTGACAAACCGCGCTGACACATTAAAACAACACTGGCTTATGTAGAGGAAAGAGCATTGGTCCAGAAGGAAGATCAGTCAGAAGAAGAGTCAACCTGGATGAGATCTGTTCCAATCTGAACAGCAAAATCTGTCTCACAAATGCTCATTTCAACTTTAAATATCATTATTTTAGTTATAGCCACTCTTGATTACTTGTCAGTCGACAGTCTTGTGAAAAGATAATGTTATTCAAGATCAAGCCTTCAAGACAGAACCATGTTAGCATCCTTGGTCTTATACCCTAGCTAAAAAGCATCCTCCATCATTATTTGCCTGACATTTTAAGCTCCAGTCATCCGACCAGACAGTTGGACATGACCACCTTGAAACTCAAGTTGTGAATCACGCTCTATGTGTTACAGTAGATGCTATTAGAAAATTGCCCATCTGAACCACTTGGAAAGTATTTGCACACAGTGGCTGGAGTCAGGAACAGAATGACTGGCAAGCAGAGCCGCGAAGTAGTCCCATTAATGGACAAAGAAGATTAATAAAAGAACAGGGTTACTTTTTGTCTATGTTAATGACCAATTTTCACTCCCCTTTTCCTAAGCTTCCGCTGTTTCACCACACACCTTTCCACTGAGCAGAGGAGTAAATAAAAACTGGTTATACAGGTTGGCATTGATAAAATCAAGTTCACAAGAAGATATTTCAAACCCTTTATTAGCAAGGCCATAAACTACACATGCTGTTTGATTAGGATATGATGAAAAGAATTTATTAGCAGATGTGTATTCAGCTACACTGTTTTACTGGCAGCTTTATGAGATTCTCTCCTAGGCTGACAGGTGCGGCCTGCCAGCTGCTTTGTACAGTAAACAGGGGATGGAGAGCATGCCATATGCAATGATTTAATCAGTTACCATCAACTGCTAGAAAATAAACAAGGTTTTGTGCATTTCTTTCAGTTCCATGTATATTAATTGAAACCAAATATTACAAATGACACTGAAAGAGAGTATCGTTGATCAGAGAAGACTTAAATTTAATAGGACACAGCCATGTAATACATAAATATAATAAAACACAGTCATGTAATACATAAATATTTGGTTAAAAGATAGCAGAATTTTGTTAAACTTGGCAATGGGAAGTCTTTTGAAGTCTCATTTGTCAGTTCCCATTCATGGGACAGTCAAATCTAGTCATTTGGGTCACAGCTGGCAAAAGAAAGATGATCCTCTTGGTTTATTGTTCTGATACAAAATTGTCATTACAAATTGAAAACACAGAGCAAATAAAAGAGGGCAAATGGGGAACTTGTGTGGTTACGTATTTTTAACTGTTACGTCTGGCTGTACTTTGTTTAATAGGGGTTGCAGAATTCAAGATGTCTATATCCTGGGTCTCATTACTATTGTTTAAAAATTTCTATACCACTAGTTTAAAATTAAAACGTTCTTTCTCGACTCAGTTCTCATTTCCCATGTTTTCAGTGCTCTAAATACACGTAACCTGAACTAATATTTTTAGTAAGTATCTGACAGCTGCATTGAAACATTTTTATTTCAAATATTTGCATGTCAAAATAAAGATATGTAAATTTTTTTCTGCAGCAAAATGAGAATGTTCATACATTTTAAAGAAAAACTAAACCCACTAAATTGATGCAAGAACATTTTACAAAGGATGCTTTAGCTTTTTTTCTGCACGTGTATGATAAAGAATGTCATGATTACACTGCAAGCAAGGACAGGTTGAGAAGAGCTGCAAAGCAGTTAAAAAACTCTCCAAACTCATTGCATAAATAATTATAGCAGTGATCTGTTAAAAATGATGAAAATTAAAGCCATGGGAGTATTTTGAAAAAAGTGGGCTTGTCTTTGAAGTGTCACTACATTCATTTTCTTTTTCTCAGCCTAAGTGCATATTCAGATTTAAGTAGATATTCTGTGCTGGTTATGAGTCAAGTTCTTGCACAGAATCAGAGGTGTTAGAGAAGGAACTGCACCAGTAGGAAAAGACTTTATTCTCTGTCTTGTTTTCTATTTATAATCATTTCTCTGAAGAAGGCACAGATTATTTTTGTTCTTTTGCTGCCAATGTTTTTGAAAGGACAGGCTGCACTGGATTCTCTTGGGTGACTTCTTTCTGGACTGGTACAGTTTATTAAGTTTCTAACCCACAGAGATGCATGTCTCTTCTGAGAGGTGTTGGCTATTTGACTGAGAAGCCAACTTGTGGCTTCAGGTATCAGTTCTTCCTTCTTATTAGGGCCAGTGGTGCGTAAAGATATAACACCCATTCGAGAGACGGGACAGTGGTATTCATTGATTGTAGTATCAAATACTGTGCATAAGCAAAGAGGAGATAACCAAGGAAGGGTCTTGGACGTATGCACCAGAACTTTGTTTTGGATTCAAAAGAGAAGGGGAGGCAGCTGAAAGACTTCAAAGAGCATGTGGAAATGATGCTGTTGTGAAGGGATATGTCTGTGGATTGCAAACAATTTAGGGAGATTAGCAGCAAACAGAAGAGCTAAGAATGATGGGTGGAAAACTCGCTGGGAATAAATGCAGTCTGGAAGTGGGAATTTTGGAACCAACAGAGGAATAAAGATTTGAAACAGTGCTATACTGGCAGGGATGAAGACTGAAACCTGCCTACTGTTAAGAAGGGTCTTGCAGTTTTGTAACAGTGACTCTACGATGCAGTTTCCCAGGACTGAACTCAATGATCCAGATGTCTCTTTCAGCTCTATATATTGCTGTGACTGGGGTGAGATGCTAAAAGGATAATTTAGGCAACACCAATTTTAATGACTTGAGAGAGCTCAGTTTCTAGTAATAACAGCTGGAGGATCTGAAGCTGTGATGATGACTGCAGGCCATATTAGGCAGAAATATGATATTTTATAATGGACTGTGATGTACTTATTCACCTTCATTCACTCTTTTTCTCTTCATGCTCCTTGGTGTATTTCGTTGCTGAAGCACAGACCACAGTTCAGTCTTTTCAGGATTTTACAAGGAAAAGTGTTACATCAAGAGCATGTGCTGTACAACTTATTAGGAAATAACATTTAATACACACCTACCTTTGCAATCAGCTTTTGCGATGCCTCAGAGAATTTGCCTTGAGCAGCTACCAGGCAGTAACTCAGTCTAGACTTTTCCAAGCAAAAATCCTCATCATACTGCTATTCTGCACATTTTCAATGTAAGATTTGCCTTAGGGCACGTATGTACGGAAACACTCCTTGCACTCTTTCCACAGAAATGCTTTCTATCTTCTTCCAAGTGACAAGACAGCCTCTGTGTCAGCTGGGGGTCTAGGCCAGGTAAGAATGGTAGATCCTGTGTTTCCCTTCAAAGCCTATATCTATACTAGTAAATGAATGATGTTGTGGCCCTGAAGCTAGCATAGCGCGATATGGTTATCTCCATAGTATCAAATTCTCTGCGCCTCCAAAATAAGGTGGTCACATTCAGATGCATTATTGGGAATATCTTCATCCCATACACTATCCCCAAGCCACACCTGGGAATCATCAGGGAGAGTGTTAGTTATCTCGAGTCAAAATCAGGCAAGGCACTATTTAACATTACAGGTAATGGAGGTTTAGTGTCTGTGCCTGTGCCCTGTTTAACTTGCTGGTGAAAATGAAACCTTAGGATACAGCTGAAAAGTCTGCAGTCTGGATCCACAACAACAACAGTCTTCAGGATGTAATAAACCCATCATAGGATACATTTATATTGCATGTCAAGCTCAGGTCAGCATTCTGGATCTGAACTCTAACTTACCTACACTGCAAAAATTTACAGCCCTAAAACAAGATTGCAATTCCCTCGATGGCAGGTTTTTAAATCCTTGGGGCTGCTAAGGTCCAAGGTGAGACAGCATATGATACTCAGGTCTGTTTTGCAGGCTGAGATGAATAAGGGCAGTTTGAGAAACTACTAACCATCTCCCAGAGGCTGGGCACCAGTAAGTTGTTTGCAGAAATGGCCTCTTGAGGCACCAAGGAGCATGAGGGAGTTCTGCAGTGCTCTGCTTAGCTGGTGGGAGGGCTATTCACTATTGCCTGCTAGCTAAACCTCACACAGCATCAACCAGTCCATAGGATCAAGCTATGTTGCAAATATTGCAGATTGAGAACATAATCCTCTCCTTGCATTGTTCCACCATGGAGTCCACAGTTATTCTAATCCTGTCATATGTAAAGTTTTTCTGACTTTGTTCCACTTGTCTGCAACGTAGCTTATGTGTCATCCGCTGGACTGATTGCTATTTGATTTCCCAAGCAATCTTGCTCCATTCTTCCTCTCTGCCCAAAAATGAACTCTGTCATCCATGCCCTGTCCCTAATTAGCTCAGGCACTGCATGACTGTCATATCAGAGATATCGTGTTCTGGTTTCATTACCCCTACCCCAGCTCTAAAAATCTCCAATAGGCAAGCAAGGGCTGCCTTTATAGAAGACATCTGCACAGCTTTGCAGATGGCTGTTGTGCATGCCCAAGTGCAACCTCAAGCACTCCTCCAGTCCCTCCTTGGGACTTTTATGAACACGCATATTCTTCAGTCTTCATACATCCAGATACTGAAAAGACACAAAAACCACATAAGCAACTGTCCAACTACTCTGCTCAAATCTCTGGAGTGTAAAATATCATACAATTATAATAATTGATTGGTTTGAGCTAAGCACGTGTATTGAACCTACACAGTAGTTTCCTAGATATTTCTGGTTCTCAGTGCCTGCATATAAAGGGCAACTTATTTCTCCTTTGTGCATCTCACTGCCTCCTGCTCTCCTCCCTGCTTTTACAGGCCGGTGTACCTCTGGAGAACATAAATGCAGGGGCCCTGATGATTTTCTAAATAGAAGCTAGTTTCTTTTTTATTCCCAAATACACAGAAGGATCAGGCAAGATTTCATCTTAAGAACAGAGCCCCACCAAAACATAGTCTTAATGTTATTTATATGGTATTTTTATATGGACAGAAGTTATCCTCTGGAACCCTGCCAAGGAAATTGCACAAGTAGGTGAGGACCTAGAAACAACTGCTAATCTCAGAGAAGGCAATGTGCTTCCATCTCCAGGGTCGTTGTTTAAATTCTTTGCTGCAGATTATATACACCGCTGAATTATTCTTCTTGGATAGATGAATTTAACCACCTTGAATCTGGGCTTGCATTCTGACTTCAGGATTGCTGCAGTACACCCTAGCTGCAAATACAAGTTTTTTTGAAAAGGAGTGACGGGATTCAGTGCTGGAACTAACAGGAAGTTTTCAAATCCCAGAATTAAAATTGCCTGTTTTTGCAAAGTTGGCAGATTTCACAGTGAAATCTGTGAATCTTTTTCAGTCTTGACAGCTGCAAAAAAATGACCTTTGACAGAGGGATAGAAAAAATGAACATGACTTGAGAAAATATTTTCTCAAAACATCTTAATAAAAATCTCGCCACCTTTGCAGATAACAGTCTTTCCTTTTTAAGCACGTTCTTCTTGTTACAGGCCAATGCTTCTGACCTGTGTTTGTCAATTTCCACTAGGCATGGTCACTCAATATGCTCATGGTTTTGGTGGAGGTCAACAGAATATAGACACATATACATTCCCAGACCCACCTATAAAGATGGCATCAAACATGTTGGATGATGTGTGATGACAAAATACACTACTCACTATATATTAAGTCTTTCAAATACTTCTACATGTCATTAAATTTGTAACTCTCACAGAAGAATTTTGTGATCATGAAAACTTGGTAGGAACTCATTTGAGTAGCCAGAGTGATGAAATTCAGTGTAACTACACATGTGAAAGAAGTCCTTGGTGCACATTAGCATTTGAAGGGCTGGGGTATTAGTTTTGACTCAAACCTAGTCATACTGCTGCTAAATGCTGTATGCCTGCTTGGCAGAATAGTGAAGTGTATGTCATGTCCAAAACATTCCTCCTGGAAAAAAAGAGTTTGACGCTACAGTGAAGGACAACCTGGGAATTGCTGATAAAGCAGAGGTGTTTTTCTCCTCCAAACAAAGATGCTAGAGTTAATTTGTTGCGGTTTTGTCTGCACAAGACCTATTATATGGGCTGTAATTTCACGGGATGGAGACTGTGAACTCCCAGGTCACTTGTAAACCGATCACTCCCCAGCCTCTCCTCCTTGTGCTTTTAAGTGTTTTGAGCCTGGTAAATTGAAACCTGAAGAAACACAGAGCTCTGATCTTTGGGACCTCTAGAGCAAACCTGGACTTTTGCTGATTTGCTCTAGGAAGTAACTGCTTACTTACCCCATAATTAACACCACAAAGCTGATCTTTGGAAGATAAAGTATGGGAGGTCAGAGACAGGATCAGGGAGAAGGGTTTCATTAGAACTGCAGCATTTGGGGCCTGATTCTCTTCTCATTTGCATCAGATTAATCCAGGAATTATTTCACTGAAGTCAAAGGTGTTACTCAACTATAAAATCTGGTTGGATTAGAGATAGGTCATTGCTATCACGTCTAATGGATTTTAATCCATATACTTAGTAAAGGAAGCAACAGAAATTGCTTGTTAGCTACATGACTAACCACACTTTCACTCTTATCTCACAGCAGAGGCTGCATTAGCACTTCCTTACAAATTCCAATTTACAACAAGGTTTCAGACACATAAATAAGCATTCCAATTGATTGGCTTGCTTTAGCCAAGCAACTAAGTACACTAATACTCATGACATTGAATAAACACTGTTAAACAGGCTTTGCATAAAGTAATGTTTTGTTTACCATTTTTTATTTGCATCTTGCTGCTGAGAATTAAAATCACTTTCTTGTATTAAAAAGAGAAGGAAAAAAAGGAAAAGCAGGAAAAAAGAAAAAAGGAAAGAGAAAAAAGAAAAAAGAAAAGAGAAAAAAGAGAAAAAGAAAAAAAGAAAAAACAGAAAAAGAATAAAACAAAAGTCCAAACCCTCAGCTGGTGGAAATCAAAACAACCCCACATGTCCCTCATTTGCATTTTGGCAGGTTGATTTCAGGTTGATATCCAGTTTATATTACTGAGGAGCCAGTCCAAAATATGTGATATAATAAGTAAAAGAATCAGTTGCCATTTCTAAACTAAAACTTTCACGAACAATAACAAGAACTAAATAGGTATGCAACATATATTTAGACATTCCTTTCCAACATCCAGTTTTAGACTCAGATTCCTGCATTCCACACAAATGTGGCTGTACCACACTTTTATTGTTGACAACCATTTACATCAGAAATAAAGAATCATAATTTTGAGGTTACAGCAAGACTTATTTATACTACAGGACTGGGTCCCACCACATTTTAAATTTACTGGATGAATAGTTTTTGTGTGTCCCTCATTTTGCGTCTTTGTCATACACTGCATCCCACATTCAGGCTTTGGCATGCGAGAGTTATGCATCCCGAAGACATTTTCCTCATAAAACTGGCTGTTTACTTTTTGTACAGCAATACCACAAAGCTAATGCTCTTTCTTTTTAAGAGGGTCAGGGTCCTTGGGTCTATTTTAAAATGAAAAATGAAGTAGTGCAGATCAACTAAACTTCAGAACATAAATCAAACCTCAAATAAAGGAATGAGCAGCCTCTAATTTCTTACCCAAAATATGTGAACACTGAAGAAGGATAAACAGCCTGTTTATTTGCCCTTTTGTTTTAATCTTTATCTCAAATGTGATTCTAATACACAGGAACAGAACAGACATGAGTTTGTGGAGTAATTTGGCTGCCAAAAATAAGTTCTGGCTTGCAAGCAAGAAGGCATCATATTGCCAGTTATGGACACAATAGTCCCTTTCTACAACTATACCTTTGCTAATAAATTAACCAGTGCCAGAGAATATTCTGGGCACTGCAACTCAATCACTTACATGGTTAAATTGTAAGAATGGCCCCTGGCATGGTTTTGTTCAAATCACCTAGCATTTCCCAAACAATTCCCTGGCACAGTGCAGAAGTTAATATGGGAGAATGACCAGTCGGAACAGGCAGTTTGAAATAGTCCCCGTTTTGGAAATAAAGAAAGCTTAACAATATGTAAATGTCAAGACAATGCCAGCTGGCCCCATGGTCAGAGAACAGGCGCTGGCACTCTTTGCTTTGTTAGTATAAACCTAGCCTGTACAACTAAGATACCTCAGCACAGGAACGTTGTTTTTCTGGATACCTCATCCCAGAGGCCCTACCAAGTGAAAGGAAATCTATGAAAAAAAAAGAGCAACAGAAACGTCCAGAAGGGTTCTTCCCCCCACTTAAAGCTTCATATTTTGTAGCTGACTGGGAATATCAAGACCTTGTGCATGTATTCCTGACTGTAAATAACAGTTGACCTGTAGCCATCATATGGCTTCTTCACAAATATACTTCAGTGCTGCATAATTATATACTTCAGCCCAACTCAAGATACCTCCAGGAGTTTCCAAACTGTTTGCAGACCCTGTCTCCAGGGCACACATTGGCTGAGCAGTGGAGCAGAGTGCAGAAACCCCTGCGAGGTGCACACACACTGTATAGGGCAGTGCTGTGGAAAGCAAGCAGCAAAGCCATGATGGCATTTGTCAGGCTGTTAAACCTTGCTTTTAGCTCAGGGACTACTGATGCCTTTGCTTTCCAGGTCTTCCCTGCTCTGTGCTAATTCTTCTCTGGGTACAGATGCCATATGCCTATGCTGGGCCCCTCTGCCTATCTTACCAGCAATGCCGAGGGCAGCAGATATCCCTAAGACCTCAATAAGAACTAATAAAAAGTGTTCCTCCTTCTAGCCATTTCCCAAACAGTAAGAGCAGTTCTCCATATTTCCTCTCAGGTTAGTGTGTCTTTGAAGGCTGGTCTCTGTTGCTCAGCCTCCCCCAAGAGAAACTGTAGCTATAGGCCAATGCTGAGGGCACTTGCCTGGAACCTTATTCCACTGAAGAAGTGAGCTTTGTTTTTGCCAAAGGAACCAGGGATATTTTAACTAACCCACAAAGTCATTCAGCTGGACCATTTGTAGCAAACGTGGATCTGGAGCACCTCAGGCAGGAATGAGAAAAGAATGTTTGGGGTATAGATTTTCCATATAAAAGGTAAGATGCATCCCACGCAAGGGAAGCAAGTTTAATATCTGAATAGCATTTTTCCTTCCCCATGTAACCCTTCCTCTAGACTGCTCAATATGTAACCTACTAGAACAAAGTTGATATGCAAATCACCTACACTTACCTCCTGGTCTCAGGACTGATTACGTCTTCAGAGCGGCTACTGCCACTACAACTCCTACCACAGAACAAGCGAGGAAGGCTTGTGCTCTGCCATAAATTCAACCACACTCAGTCCATTGTAGTTCATCATGGGCTCTGAACACTTTATTAGGCAAAGGGCATAAGGCCATAATCAGTAAGGAAGGAATGTAAGAGAATTCAAGTGGAGATCCTCAAAAAGAAAACTTCACAGCAGCAAGCACTGTAGAGTGTTCTTCAATCCATGTTTTCTTTTTTCTTCTTTTTTTGAGGCAGAATAAATTACTAGAAAAAAAAATCTGGAGGGGAATCATTCTATTTTGAAAATAAAGAACAATAGAGAACCTGTCACATCTTTGGAATCTTTGTTGGCCCTCATTTTATGAACAAAATGGGAGCAATATACTGTTGAGGACAGCTAAGGAAGGGGACTGAGTAGGTATGTTACTTGACTCGAACCTTCCTGTTAACAAAACTCTCCACTGTCAAAAACCTGTCAAGGGAGTTCCTGTATTCAAACGGACAGCAAATTAAACATATCACTAACCTCAGGGAACCTAGGAATACCAAAACAAGGGATATTTTTAGCCTATTTAGCTACTTGGGGGTGGTAAGTGTCTGCTCTCATTAAAATCTTACAACTGTTTCTCCCAAATGTCAAAATTGTAAAGCTGTTGACTGATGCAGCTGAGATAACCCGGGCAATGAAATCCCACTGCTTTAGGTGACAGTGGTCTCCCCGTGTCAGTGCTAGGGAGCTAATTTAGCTTTAAGGGAAATTAAGATTCCTTCCAAGTTGGATTAGGATACCTTCATGATCCAACTCATGTCTTGGGTAGCTCTTGAGCTTCAAGAAGAGAGTATGCACAGTGGGTGAAGAAATCTACCAGCCCAGTCTGGAAGCTCTGCTTTTGTCTTCACTTCATGAACTTGCTCTTTGCTTCATGAGTTTCAGGGCTGTGGAAAAACCAAGGCCAGGATTTCTAGCTGAGTAAAAGCTTATGCTATGCAAATCAGAAGAAGACAAAAAAACAAAAGAAATGGCTCAGCCCAAACCAGCAGTTCAAAAATACATCCACCATCGGCAGGAAGCCAACAGTAATGTTAGAAAATACAGAACAGAATATGTACAAAACCAGCTCTGTCGTTGTGGAAATGCGTATCAGAACATGGAGAAAATCCATGTCTGTGTTACAAAAAATAAGGTCAGATGTGCATGTGCATGGTGGTGCATGGAAAGAGGAATTCCATTCCTTCCCTGAGTAAAGAACTTTATTCTTCTACTTCCAATATTATGATTTTTTCATTGCTTGCATAGGAATAGGAAGATAAAAGTGTACTCTGGGCTCAATTCCTTTCTACCTCTGTCTCTCTAATAGCTCCTCTGAGTTGATGGGGAAGAACTTTCCACAAGTTCATCTACTATTTTAAGCTCCTTTGCATTCTGGGGCATCAAACAACTGCAGAGATATCATAGACCATAGGAGCTGTTGTTGCTTCTGGTCCAGCCATTCTCAAAGCTCAAAGGAGAATTGAAGGTGTCTGGACCATGAGGAGAAGACAGTAAGCTGAGAAGTCTATTTAGGGTAGTCATACAGGGAGATATTTGAGGAAGGAATTTCTTAGGAATGGGGCATTCTTGCACACACGGGGTTGTGAGGATGGGTGTGGAAAGAACATGTGTGCTTGTCCATCTTGTGCTCAACTAATCCAAATAATGTCTGGCAGAGCTAAGCGTGCACAGTCCACAGCAACCAGAGCTGGCACTTTGTCAGCCTTGCCCAGAACACGAACCTGAAAGGGTTGGGATGCAGTTCGGAGTCTCAAAACCACCATGTGTGAGGAGGCTCAAAATGCCACAGCTAGGCTGCACTTACATAAGACTTAAATTAATTAGTCTTGCAGCACAGTACAAAATGTAATTCAATCCTGGTGATAGCTTGGTAGATTAATCACAATTTACAGCCTTGTAAAGGCAGATACAAAAACAAAAAAAAAAAGTATATAAAAAGAAAGGAAAAGAAAAAGAAAAATATTCCAGTACTCAAAGCCTTTAGCTTCCAGTGACAATTAAATGTATTGATGGCATTTTTGAAAGAGAAACTATTTCTTCCTTTTTCTGAGTTTTCCAATTGAATATAAAACTGGGGTTTGACTGCTTTCAGTTTCAAAAAAAAAAAAAAAAAAAAAGAGGAAAAACAAAAGCAGGCAATTTGGTTTTTTCTTTTTGGAAAGAAACTTTGGTATCTAGACGCATTTTTACTTCCTGGCTTCTTTTTGAACAATTAAAAAATGTTGATGAAAGTGATTTTTCCTTGAAAAAAATCTTCAATGAAAAAATTCAGCAACCTCTAGTGCTAATCTTGGACTAATATGTTCTTCCCCTTTTCTTCTAAATGACACATGAATTTTCTTCCACTGGTTTATTTTTTAAAAATCAGAAAAATAACTTGAATTTCAAGAAACTGAAAGTCCATTATAGTCTTAAGAATGCACAAAAGCCTTTGTAGGGCATTTCAGAAGCGAAAAGCACCATTTTGGGCCCTAACCCTTTCACATCCCATTCAACCGTCAACACAAAGACATTTCAGTGATAAAACCCCAATATTGTCTAACCTGTATATGTTATATGAAAAATATGTGCATGACTTTAAAAGTGACTTTATGTGTTAGTACTTCTGACAGCAAAGGTGTAGGCTCAGCACATTCCCTGAAATCCTTTTCATTATAGAGGATACCTATAATTTTAAATTTTTTTGCTGTTTCACAGTAATGTGCTATTTCTTCATTTTGGTTGAAAATCACTTGCATCAATAATAAGAACAGTGAATTTGAATTCTGAGAGTTGTTTACTCCAGTGGCAGAAATCCCCCGAACGCAATTATCTTGGATGAGGATTTTCATGTCCCTCACTCGAAGCCTTCCTAACACAATGTGTTTTGCCCTCAGTTGACTGAGAGGGCCTGAGTTTCAGAGAATAGGGCTTCAATGCTTCCTGAAAGTGTGACAGCTTCAAAGTATGTCCAATGAGACCCCAGAACCACCAGTCATTTTGGAAAAATGTTGTTGCTGTTTCTCTGATCCATTGTCTTTTTCAGAGTGGCACAACTGTGTTTGCTGTGCACAATTCCCAACAAACTGATTGATGTGGAAGGCAAGCCAGGAAAATCTCTGCTCCACCCCATTTTGCGTGTTTCACGGTCCAAAATGTTCAATAAATGCCCAGATGGGGAATATATTTTTTCCTTTCTGTTCCTGTACATATTCCTTCTGCAGTTTGCATTATTATTGGGTAGCTTGCGTGCTATTGACTTCATTCTACAGTCTGTAACCCTTTACATAGTCTCCCGCCTACCACATCGCTCTAGAAATGCCACCGGTGAATTCCTGCCATGAAACGTTCCTGTAAATGGGAACAAAGTGAGCAAATGGATCCTTTGATTAATCCTTGCTACACACACACCCACACCTTGTTTTATCATCCAAATGAAATCTGCAAGCAGTCAAAATGCTTGCGTGCAGCCCTGTGCTGTAATGACATTTGTATTATGTTCTGCTCTCGTTGCGGTATTGTATAACCATCATCGCTACAGCTTACATCTTCTTCTTAGGTTACATGACCAACACTGAGATTAGTAACAGGTTTTAAAAGATGTCCACATACTGGTAATTTATCACACACACATTACACAAATAAATAAATAATACACACATATATATCAACTTAATTGCTGCACATGTAAGTACCTGATTTCACATAATGAATACTTCAAGGAAGCCTATTCCCCAATAGATATTAATTACTGTGTCTGAACCAGAGGCCCCACTTTTCTCCTAAACATGCTACATTCGGTGGGCTATTGGATTTATGCTGCTGCTTGTCACTGTGGTGCCTAAACACTTTCTTTGCTAAATCAAAACCAAGGATGAAATCCCCAAAAGAAAGGGTTCTTTTTTTTTGGTGGGGATGGGAAAGGTAGGATAGTTTTGGAGTAGGACCCAAAGAAAACTTTGCAAGTTTTATTTATATGTTTTATTTATATTGTTTTGGTGTCAAGGGATAAAAACATTGCAAGTATTATCTTTGGAGCAAAAAATCCTTCTGCCCGGGTATACTTCTGGATAACTTGCATAACTCTTAGTTTACACCAGTGCAACTAAGAGCTGCTGAGGATTTTTTTCTGGTAGCGGGTTTGTGCCGTCACCAAGAGCTGGGTTTCTCCCCACGAGTGGACCCTTGTCCCCAGGTCGGCCCACACAGCACCAGTAACAGCACAGGTACCGTCGCTTCCTCCCAGGAGGAAATTCCAGCTTATACGGGGCCACCCTCAATTTCAGAGGAATTTTGTATGATTTAGGACCACTACAAATTTCTGATCATGATCACAGTAAGTCTGAGGAGGATGCAGTCTTGCAGCCTGAATGTGCATTAGGTATAATAGCCCTGCTTGTTTTACTCTGTTAAAAGGACGCCGTTATACTAAGTCCCTAGTAATTGCTAAACTGTTACACTTCAGCAAATTTCCATGAAAGATATACAAGTCCCCAGAGATGTTCTGGCACAGGAGTGTTAAGTGCAGCATCCTTATTTTTTAAGTAGGTGATTCTTTGCTACATAAATGTCCCAGCCTGCTGCATGCACAAAGGTAAGATGACCCTCCGGAGACGTTAACAGGCTTTTTACCTCCTCTGTGCCTTATTCACAGGCAGCCAGCATCCTACCTCCCCACCCCAGCCCTGCTTTGCTTATTTGTGTTTATGGTACACAAGGAGGTAGATAGATAAACAAAAAGGAGTTTTAGACACTTTCTGTTCTTAGCTAAACCTTTTAGTTACACATTAGGGAACAGAAGTGTGGTACGACCCTCTGTTTATTTGTGGTTCTTTTAAGTGATGTCCAGAGACCTACATTTCATGGTTGTTTGAAAGTTTATATAACAGTGGGAAGCTGTTAAACAGCAGTTTACCTTCACTTTTTTCTTTTTTTTTTATATCATGTAAAGGATTTGAAATTAACACTCATCCTACCATATTATTTTAGTTATTACTCAACATTCCCCGGGTTTTCTTTTCCCCTAGAATTTATGTTTCCTGTAAGTAATGATAAGAGCATTCATGTAACAAATTTGAAATCTATTTAGTAACTATGTACTTTAAAATAGCCTTTGAAACTTTCACAATTAATTGCTGTTCAGCTGTCAGAAAAAAATAATTTTGTGATTAAAAAGAAAAATCTGCATTCTTCATGTTAGACCTATAAACAAGGCAAAAAGTACTTCCAAAAATAAATCTTTTCTTTTTATTTCCTTGCATTCTATTGAGTAATACGTAGTTCAATCTTTTATAAATTAACTGGATATGTTTTTTGAAATGTTCACAATGTTCTTGCATGTCTCCCAATTCCTAAGGCTTTATCATGTTCAAACACCCCTAGGATCTAACACTACACTGTATTCAGGATATAAGCTTTTCTTTCATATGTCTAAAATCTCCCATTTTTTCTTTGTATAATTTGACCCTAATTCTGTTTCCTTAAGAGTCAATGGTACTTTTGCTTTGTTGTCAGATCTGCTCCTTTTACTGCTATATATAGCTGCAATTTCAACAGAGAACACTTCTTCCGTTAAAAAAAAAAAAAAAGTAAAAAAAAAAAATACAAATTAAATATATATTCTATTTACAAGCCAGGTCTTAATGCAGAATCACTTTGGGATATTGGATATGTTGATTTGCTTCAAATCATCTTAAACCTTCAAGCTAAGAAACCTAAAACAACTTTAATGTAAATCATTTAGCATATAAATTTGATTTTGACTAAAAAATAATGGTAGAAAAACAGCCAGAATTTTAATGCAAAGTATGCATTATCTTGGCTCCTTATATTAAGATGAAAGAAACCCCACTTTTTAATTATGATTTTAAGTGTTTGGAAAATAATTTTAAACTTCAGCCTGAAAGACAAGCCAGTTTTGTTGTTTTTAAAATTATTTGTGTCCAGGAATTTTTCTGGGAGAACATAGATGGAATTCATAGTAAAATAAATTTAATATAATTCCATCATTTTTTTGGAAAGCTCACATGACACAGTCATATCCCATTAATTCACAGTGATCGGTAGAAGGCCAACTGAAAACTACAGAATAATACAAGCTAGAGCCAAAAAATTTAAACGGTTCACTACACAAGACCTCACTTATTCTAGGTTTTTTAAAAAAAGACATATTGTCTTCCCCTTGTTAACTTTGTGCAATAACTCTAATTTAAATGACCATCTTTTATAAAAACAATTACGCTTTAGGGTTATGAATTCTCACGGTATAACGTTATGTGTTTATATTTTTTCTGGAACACTTCTGGATGCAGATTCAGAGTCTGCTACAAACATGTAAAATATTCTGCATTGCAAGGCAATGACTGAAACAAAATTTCTCTTCTAAAGTTGCTGAAAACTCCAGAGTTCCCAAAGACAAATTTGTCCTATTAACATTATTAGTATTTGTCAAGCTATTCCTTCTATTCTCTAACTTTCCTGAAAGAAAACCTTGGTGAGTGACAGAACTGCAAATCCAATCACATACCATGAAAATTGGCCGTAATAAACTTTGCTATAGTGAAACTCCATTTAGGGTGCAGCAAAATGAAAATCATGGAGCACGTTTATGCTTTTTGAATGTGCACATTGCATGTACAGAGTCACTTGAAACTGCCGACAGCCCAAGTTTTTAGGGGGGAAAACAGCCACGCTGAATGTCTTAGTAGATAATAAGAATAATAATAGGGATTTCTGAGAACGGTCGCCAGTACAGCTCTCAATAGAAAGTAAGCAGAGGGACCAACTGTAACTTTTGAATATTTAACCTAAGTTCGGCTCGTAGTTAAAAGACAGATGTGGTGTGAAAGCTCTAATTCACAGTTAATAACTTCCCCCTCCTCAAACATATACAAGAAGAAAAAAAAAAAAGAAGAGATTAAAAAGATATGAAGCCCTGTTTAGGCCAGCAAGTTGTTAAATTTCTCTAGCAAGGACAATTTTCTAAGTACAATCATTTCCTCCGACAAGGTAACTCGTGTAAACACCATCAGGGTCGTATTGTTTGTTCTGCGCTGCCAGATGGGGGATATAAACCATGCAGAAACAATTTCAGATTTCCACCCTGATTAGTTCATCTTGAATATTTTCACAGTGTGAATCTGGAAGTCAGAAGTTTACATAATGGTTATAAATTAAGGAGAAATCCTGCTGCCAAGAAAGTCACACTCAGGCAAACAAACCGTCTCCTTCCTAACATGTTTTAGGTGTTGCTTATCAAACACATTCTCAGCTGTAGGTGGAAAAAGAGCTTCAACTCCTCATCGTTTTGGGGATTACAGTTTTCCCATCGAAGGCTATTTAGTCAAAGCGGTGATTTACCCGGTTAGGAGCTGACGCCTCTCCGCACCGTCCCCATCCATGCCCCTCGAGTCCAGCCCGGCGAGGGGAGGCTTGAGGCAGCCTACAGCTCCCCCCGTGGGTCAGCGGAAAGCCCGCAGCCTCGGGAAAACCTTCAAGGAGCTCTAAACAGCATCCTCGGCCAGTGAGAAACTTCACTGAGCAAAAAATCCCCCCCCCTCCGCCCCCGCCCCCGCCCCCGAGTCCTTCGCATCGAAGAGCTTTGGGACCAGGCAGCCTAAGGAGTGACCGGATCCGGCACCCCCAGAACTCCTCGCATCCTGGCGAGCAGCTTTGGTGCAGGGCACCGTTTAGCATGATGAGCTTCTTCAGAGCCCAGCCTTTGCTCGTTTTTACACTCATCCCAAAACATAAGCCTTAAAAACCAGTATTATCTTACAAAATCTCAACAGAATGCCAGTTCTTGTTAGAATTGATGGTTGCTGTGGTTAAAAAGAAAATAAAAATCACAGTGTAGCTGTAGATAACAAGTACCCGAGCAAGGTTTATGCAAAGGCAACTCTCGAGGCACAGGCAGATGGAGTAAGCAAAAGGTAAAGTTTACACATTCTTTCCAATTGGCTTGGCTGAGTGATAAAGCCACGAAAGTGCTTGCTTTTATTCAGCAATCACTTCGATTTAAAGTTCTTCATGTGCCAGTTGTGTAGTTGAAATTTCTGGTTATTATAAGTACAGGGGTAAATTCCGTCCTGTGATATAGGCACAAGTTCAGCTTTCCTTTAGGATCATCTGTGTTAATGTACATACGTGTCAGGGCAGAGTTTAATATTATCTCCATGGAACAGCGAACAACGTTAGGTCAAACAATCCGGTTTCATTTAATAGTAAGCATGCTTAAGAAGAAATGTCAGAGTTCAGTTCCGCTGGCTCATGATGTAAATCAGGAATCACCGAAGCCAGACACCTACCCTGATGTTATACCCAATTTGTGCTAGGATTACTTCACTGAAATAAATCACCTCTTTACCAGGAATCCATCCTACTGACATATGAGCAGTTCATAAACTTTACGCAAACAAGGAAATCATGCTACGCAGGTGAGTAAATTTATTCTTGTGGTTACTTTTTTGTTGCTGCTGCTGAAACATTTTCAGCTGAAGACTTTTCACAGGAAAGTTTTGCAGGAAATACCTTCTTTTTCTTTTTCTTTCTTCTTTCTTTTCTTTCTTTTCTTTTCTTTCTTTTCTCTTTTCTTTTCTTTTCTTTTCTTTTCTTTTCTTTTCTTTTCTTTTCTTTTCTTTTCTTTTCTTTTTTCCTTTCTTTTCTTTTTTCCTTTCCTTTCTTTTCTTTTCTTTTATTTTCCTCTCCTCTCCTCTCCTCTCCTCTCCTCTCCTCTCCTCTCCTCTCCTCTCCTCTCCTCTCCTCTCCTCTCCCCTTTTCCTCCCTGACACATACGTAAAGATCATATGAATGAAAAAAGTCTTCAAACCTATTTTTCAAAATTTTCTAACCAGATGACAGGTTTTGACTTTTTAGTGTAAACTCTACATTTTTTAATGAGAAGGAAAAAGAATGTTTCCCAGTTAACTCATTTACCTACAGAAGCACAGAAAAGTTTTTCAGGAGGCAGAAGAGCAGATCGAGCCCGAGAGCGCAGCAGACAGGATCCCGCCCCAATTCATCTGTGGCATATTTGGTTGCATTTTGCCAGGTGGTAAGATCTGTGTTAACGTCTCCCCCAAATATTTATTCTGCAAAATTATCCCCTATGCTAAAGGACCTTGAATACTAAAAACATACATAAGGGACTGTATGCTACACTTTCAGATGAGTTTCCCATGTTCATGCTCAATATGTTGCTGATTTTTTTTAGTCTTCTGCCGAGCTGAGGACAACAGCAGATGCCCCACGCCGTATTTCCCCGCGAAGCAGAGCAGGAGGTTTCGGGGGGCTGAGGGGTGCCGCAGCCGGGGGGACACGGCAGGAGCCTGCAGGGTTCAGGCTCCTCCGTGGCCACAGCCTTGAAGCGGCAGCTTTTGGAGCTGGGAAACATTTGCTCCTTCGAGCTGGTGGTGGTGACCGGAGCGTGCGAGCGGGACGGGACGTCCCGGCTGGGGTTCCGCTGCTGCCGGCGCCCCTCGCCTCCACTCGCCTCTTTGCTCCTTCCCCTTCACAAGCTGTTAAATGGCGCCTCCTGCCTACCAGCAAACGAAAATTGCCTTTGAAAGCTTTGCCTCTGAGTTTTTCCCCATTACTGCACGGCGGTTTTGCCCATTGCCCCGCTAAGTTTTTGCCCATCGCACCACTGACTGTTTGCAGAGGTTGCAGTGCACCTCCTGAGATGCCTCCAGTGGCCCCTCGCCCTGGAAAGGGACAGCGGGGTGGCCAGGGTGTGCCAGGGCAGGGGCCCACATCTTGCTCGGTGCCCCACACAGCCAAGGTCTCCCTGCCCCATACCAGGTGCGGCCCCTAAGAGACCCACCTGAGCAACCTCCAGGCCATGGGTGGAAACAGACAGGCACCATCAGAACCCAAAATAGCTCACTTTTCAGCAGATACCTAACAGACCAGAAGAATCATACCCCACAAGTGCCTGTTTTCCCCACTGAGTAGCTCAGGAACATTGCCGAGGTCCAAAGTCCAGCTGAGCTGCAGGGTGAGCTGAACCCTATTTGCAGACCCAAGCTATAGCAGATGCTGTCTGCAAGGACCTCCTCTTGGATTATCAGTTTTCTCTGTTGCCTGCCTGCAAACCAAGGAATACCCCAGCCACACTTATCAGGATTCAGCTACCTAAGTCGCTGTCCTTGACTAACATCTGGCAAGTTTTGAGCAACAGTACTATTTGCTGCTGTGCATAGAGAAGCCCTCATGTTGGGGCAAGACAGCATTTTGCATAGATATTGACTGCAGAAGTAGAAAGGGAAACCCAGACAATGCTGGTGCCATTCATGTCTGTTCCGATTCTGTTGCACACAGGTTCAGTACTGTATAAATTACATGAGTTTAGAACAAGTGGCTTTTCAGAGGATAATGGGGTAGCCAGACTTTCCTAGAAAATATATTAATACAAGTTATTTGTTAATATGTGTAAGGGAATCTGCCTTCATGTATAACTACAATGGCCTCAGTTTTTTTCACTATGTATCAATGTGGCTTGACCAAAACTCAGGCCAAATAGGACAGACAATATTAAGCCTCCAGACCTTGGTCTGTCATAGTTAACTGTGTAAATTTGTGATTTTCACATTGTCAAATGTTTTCTTTGTCAAGTAAACGTCTAATGCACTCAGTAAGCATTATATGAAGTATAAATATTGCAAATATAATTAGGACTTCTATAGATGATTTTAAACATAAGCCATAAGTTGCTCACCCAGATTTCCTCACATCATTTCTCACATATATGGCAATACATTGAAGTGGATATGGAAATCTATTCCAGGAACATTGAAAAGGACATATTTCAGTGCTCACATCTAAATGTATTCTCCCCGAGCTTTCTGTCCATAATATATAGAGTGCACCACCTGGACATTTCAGCCCTGCAGAAGATGACAGTACTTCAGCCTTTTCAAAACATCTCTGAACTATGTCAAGAAACAGTCCTGGTTCTGCTCAGCTACATTTTTCAGTCCTGTGGATGAAATCTAGCTGGTCTATGAATGCTGATGAAATCGAAATGTGTAGCATATACCATAATTGCAGGCGTTTGGATCAGCATATAAAATAACTGTTCTCAGTATATCTCCAAGACTCTCACTTTGCAAAGCACTGCCTTTCTCTTATAAACACAACTAACTCAAGGAAGAATGTATAAACTCTCCCTTCACTCAGCTTTGCCCTTCTTCTCTCTTTAGTAAAGGAAGAATCTCAGCTTAATGCAGTTATATCTTTGGTGACTACACATCTGCAGCCTTTCAAGAGACAGTTGTTCTCCCTCAGGCTCTTCTTTTAGGTCCTAAAAAAACACAGAAGATGGCCAAATATTATCTAAATGCAAGTTTTCCTATCAAGGTGGAAAAAGGTATTCACCTGATTCCCAGCAATGATATCTCTATAACCCATCTCTCATGCTAGGAACATCACGCTCCTGCCACAATGCTGTCTCAAAGTCACTGCAACATATGCCGAGCATTTGTCACATCCTATTTCTGGATTTCCTGGAGGCTGTCTGTCAGAATTATCCAGGTGTGCAGTCAGCTTGTGCATAGGCATATGCATTCCAGATAATGTTCATCTCATCTTGTTACTACTTTTTTCTTCCTTTCTTTTCATTCAGGAAAGTCCTGTGCTGCAAAAGAAGGTGTGTGGGCTGCATGCAGACTATGACTCTTTAGGACTTGTAATGTATTTGCCACTCACATAACCAAAGATTGAAAAGGGGAAGATTTTTTGAGTTTTCATTAAAATCTCAGAAGTGTCGTGTTTCTTTTTGGTTTTAAGCCATTTTGTTAAAAAAAAAAAAAAAGTCATTGTATGTGCAGGTGTATTGTATCATCTGTACAACAGGGAGACCAAATCTTATTCTTGCATTTCTTCATCTTTTTTTTTTTTCAGTGACAGATTTAATTTTATTTAAAGGAAAAAAGAAGAGGAGAGTAAAGAAATGAAGGGGAAAAGAGTTGCTGTGTTTGATAATTTCTCCATTTAAACCTTTCAAAAGACATGAGCTGGAGAATGGAAGAATGGGTGGAAACCATTCCCAGGACTACTGCTTGCTGGAATCAATTTTCTGCAAGACTGGTTTCATAGTGCCACATCACATCAGATTATGTTTTGATTATTATATCTTTTTGACATTAAGAAAGAAAAGTATTTTGCTAATTTTTTTAAGTATAATTTGCAAAAATATAACAAAACTCAGCAGGCACATTGCTGAAAACCATAAAACCACAAGAACCAGGAATGTGTTCATAAGTGTGTTTCAATATGACAGTCATTGCTATGCCAGCTTTCTCAAAGCTGTTCATGTGCTTATAGGTCAGGTAAGAGGTAATTGGACTCTCCAAAAATCAGAGGTAGCCACTGAAGAGAAAACCTCATTATAACTTTATCTACAGACAGGAAAATGCTGTTAAAATTCCCAACCATCACCACTGGCTTATGATGCCCTGTCAGAGTGGCTGGAAAAGTATCTTCTTTCTTTTCCTAAAAAACAAAAAACAAAAAAACCCTTAAAATATTTTGAACTCAAAGCAAAACAAAACAAAAAGTCTTAAGTTGAAACTGAAGGACATTTCTGCCCCCATGCACAAAAAAAACCCAAAAAAATCAGTAAAGGGTTTTTCACATTGAGTATGCAACATTACAACACATAAGGAAATCTTCTCTGAAAGTCAGAAACATCTGTAACTACAATTACAATGCCTATAGTGCATTACAATGGCCAAGTTTAATTGGGAAACTCACTGTACAAGACACTTAAAACAGAATCATAACAGGCTTCTTTAATCAGCGATGTCTATTCCAATCTTCTTCATCAAAGACAACGTGGGCAATTCCCTGGCTGACAGCAGTGAGACAAGGTTTGTAGCCCATAAGCCACAAGATTTGGCATAACGCACCAGAGGAGTGGGCTCTGGTTTAATCAGACATTAATTGTTGGCTCTGAGGAGTCACGGGCAGGGATGCTGCCTTGAGAGACATCAGTTCTGTGGTGGCAGCTGGGGTTGGGGGAACAGGTAATTTTAGCTCATTTAACAGCTCCATCTCTGTAATTGCTTGTGGGGGTGATTCGAGAGCATCAAGGTCCCCTCAAACTCAGCATTCCTCACCAACACCATCCAACAGCCAAACGTGGAAGATGGGAGTGGGACCACACATAGCCACAGCTCCTGCCTGTTAGCAATTAAAATCTGCTTGAAAAAAATTAACAATGAAAACTCTTAGCTATGTCATATTCATTCCCTCACACATAAATTATGAGGTGAGCCCTTACTTACGCACGTATTTTTGATGTCACACTTCCCACACTGTATATAGTCTCCTTTTTGTATTTATTCAATGTAGGCTGGCTGGCAGCAAATGGTACAGTTTGGCTTTTAATGAATATGTTATATGCATATAAATTGGGTATGGTGGGAAGAAGAGATCCCATGGCTTCTGAATAACATAAAATAGGAACAAGTAATAGCCATGATATCATTCTTGTCCTCTCACAGCATGCTGAAAAGGGGGTTGGCTGAATCACCTGTACCCTGTAGCTGCTCGCATATGTAGCTGCTGCAAATGGAAATTGAATCAATAGCTATTGGCAGCCTTTCGGACTTCGGCAGTAGCTCCTTAGATTTCCCTGTGTCTGTCCTCAAAGTAAAGAATTGTCTGCACTTCATGGCCATGATACATTGGGCAAAAAAATTTCACAGAGTAGGAAACAGCGGCCAGAGCAGTCTTGCAAGTAGAGACTAAAGCAGAGGTTCCCAAAGCTGTCTCTTGGGCCCACGTCAGCATAGTTCAGGGTGGTGCAAGGTAACGGCATCCATCAGGCTCTGGGCAGCCACCTGCAGTCTGAAGGTTTGCAGCAGAGCTGGTCGCGCTATGCTCCCTTCCTGCTCAATGGGTAATGTAGTTCTAGGGTACCATGTGGCTCATTTGACAAGTAGACATAAAAATAGGTCTGATTGTTCCCATCGTAACTGCACCTATTTTATCTCCGTTGGCTATAAAGGAGACCCAGAATGACTACCTCAGGTGTAGGTGCCTACATGGTAAACAGAAAATTAGGAGAGATTAGTTCCACCCAAACTAGGAAATGCAAACCAGGAAAAGAGCTTGGGTTTTTCAAACAAAGTCCAAATAATACCTCTTTCTACTTACTTTTTTTTTCCCAAACCACAGGCATTAAAAAAGCAGCTAGAATACACCGTGGTGTGCTGACACATGTGCAAAAAGAACAAGGTTTTTGATGGGGAAGAGCCATTTTGAGGAATTTCTGGACTGTTAGGAAGTTTCATGAAATGGAAGGGAAGAAAAGAACCGGAGTAAAAATATAGAGGAAAAGTAAACTGATTCACAAATAACCATAACTTTCAGATGCCCAACAATGTAGGTTAGATCGTCAGCTACCATTTATCGGCAGAGCTTCTTGACTTCCGCGGTAACACAAGAATTTCCTCCAGCCAAGCGCTGGTTGTGCGGCCTCTCGGGGCGGCTCTTGCCGGCCGCGGAGGCGGAGGCGCCGCAGCCGTCGGCAGGTGGCGCCGTTAGAGCTGCAGCCGCGGCCCCGCCGCGCTGCCGGGAGGAGCCCTCGCCCGGAGCAGGAAGGCCGGTTGCAGTCTTAGCGTGTTAATCGTATTTAGCGCCTTGGATTTGGGCTTCTTGATTTGGTGGTTTTTTTTTTTTTGGTGCTAGGAGTCCCACATTGGTATTGGGGTTGAAATTCTCGACGGTAAAGATTTGTGGCGGTGCTATTTGTGACAAGCTCCTGTCGAGACTGATTTATACGGTAAAATTAAACAAGCAACTTTAAAAACAAACCCTGATGTGCTTTGCTAATTTATTCTAGGTAAGAAATGATGTATTAAGGCCTGAAATCTGCTGCCTGTCAAGAGACGGGCCACCTTATCACAGTGCTCTCTTGTCAATAGATTTATGAACTTTTGTGGATTTGAAAACTGCCATTTCCAAACTACATATATATATATATGGGAAAAAAAATTGCTTCTCTTTAAGTGGATAAAGATTGGACAACAGTCATAAGATTACAAGGCTTAATACTGTTTGGAGAAATACCTCTGATTTTAGCAGCTTATGACTGAATCTCTGACATCAGACTGCATATCTTGTGACAACACCTTTTGTTGGGAAATCTTTGGGTATCTTCTCCTTCCGGTCATGGTTTCGTGTGTTGAAGAAAACACTGCTGCATACCATCTTGACCAGAACGAGGAGTACAGAGGAATTAAAGAAAAAAGTTACTAAATCATTTTTAACAACAAAATTCTTTCAAACTAAAGATTTCCTTAAATTTTCTGAAGGTCAAAGTGTTTGAGCCCCTTTTTACATTTTCAAATATAAATCTGGAAAGAAATGAACTATTTCTCTGGAGGTGAAAATGTTTTTGCTGCATTTTTAACCACCACAGTAGTATGTATTACGTTGTTTATTTATACTGAGTCGGCCACGTAACTCTCAGGTACAGTATCCAGATGCTTCCCTCTGCATTTCTAGACTTTTGCTCCGGTTCTTATGTCACCTGCTGAAAGAAAACGATCAGACTGTCTGAGGATTGAGCAGCCACTTCTTTGAAGCCGTTACCAGCACAGCTTCTGACTCCAGTCCTCTGCCAGCACGCATTCAACCAGCCTGCAGACATCAGTAGCTGGCTTTCCCCCACTCTGAGGCTTCAAATTAAATTGCTGTTGAGACTCCATGACATAAATTAAGAACAGAAAAACCAGTTTTAAGCTTAGGGCTCTGAAGAAATCACCAAACGAGTTCTATTTTGGCAGCCTGCTGCTCACAACTCAGAAAATACGACAGCAAAGCAAATCACATGTCCAGTGTGTGTTTTATAACCCTGCGCAGACTAAGCCATCTTGTAGGCACATGCTTGACTATTTTTAGTGGCTGTGCTCCCGCAAATATGGCAAAGTCCTTTAGCATTGGCGAGTCACTAGGGGCTACTTGAAAAGTAGCAAGAGATGTCAGTCGCTGGAATTTTGACTGAAAATAATAATACCTGGATTTCAGATTTGCTGCACAGATTTGCCAAAGTGCAAATGAAGTCAGCTCTGGCAATGTGACGATTCACTGATTACTGCCTCCAGCCATGAAAGAGCAGGATCTGACTGTATTTTATTTTCATCACCATTGCTACAGCATTGTTTTCAAGGTACACGATTGCTTGTGGGAATGTCAGTTTTCCAGGGTGTCCATCTGGGAATCAAACATTTCTTCTTCAGTTCCAAGCAGGCGCTGTGGCATATCCAGAGGACCTATAACTGACACGGCCCATTAGTCATAGAAACATCCCACTAAAATTAGCGGCAGCTTTTCATCTTTATGGGCCTCATGCCTCGGTCCATATGTAGAACATACAAAATGGATTTTTCTTTTCTTGGCATGTAACCCCGTCTTTCCGGTACTTTGGTTCCAGACCTTCATGAGCAATGCAGGTGGCTTTTGTTGCTCCACAGCTCATATTCTTGACAGTTACTGCATCCACACAATACTTCTGGATTCAGCCAGGCTGAAACATTCTCACAAACAGTTACTTAAGATTACCAGCATTAGCACATAAATATAATAGTAATTAATAACACTTTGGCTTCTTGAAGATCTCCTGTGCTGCTCTGTTGGCTCTATTTCAACACCACCTAAAAAGCCAGCAGCAAGGCCTCCCCCCACCCCCATCTTATTTTTAAACTTTACGTGGTTTGTTTTTAAGGTGTGCAACAGAGGCACAGGGACAAGCTACTGTGATTTTCACTGTCAGAGCCCAAGGTTTTCATGACTCCCTCACATTTGGGACTGTATCTATTTATTCATCTGTTGGGTCCCAGGCAGAGACAGTTCAGACCTGATTTTCGGAGGTATTGGGCAATTAACAGCTTCCATGCGAGCCAAGGGGAACTGTGACCGTGCAGTACTGTGCTGGATGGGGCTTCTGGTTTTTTGAAGAGAGCATGCTGTACCAGAAGCCATTTCGACAGTGTTTACCTCTCATCTTTATTCTGAGTCTAAATTTATAGCAAATAGGGACTTGAATTACTTCTGTGTCATTGACAGCCTTTATGAAATGAGTAAAGGATCCAAACTGATATTTTACATCATCAACATATATCAAAAAGAAAATCTAAGACTTCTCAACCCTACCCTCCTACTGGAGTTTCTTGTTTGCTGCCTCCACATATAGGTCAAACACTGAATAAGACTCTCCTTTTCTCATGAAATAGTTACTCCGAAGTAGAGATCAGGTTGCCAGTGAGACCTTTGTGACACCATTGCTTTACCTGGCACACAGGATTTTATTTTCCAGTGCAGTCAATATACAAGTCTTTCAAAGCATTCTACCTGTTCAGAAAAGACAACAGTATGTCAGGTTGCCCTATTTGAAGTTCCCAAGCTTATATTTCCCATTTTGTAAAAAAAAAAAAAAAAAAAAAAAGTAGTGAACTGCCTGCATAAAACTCACTCAGAAGAATACTTGGAGGGGACTAACAGCACGGGTAGCACTTTTGTACCATACTGTGCAACGTATTGCAATGCAGACAATGGTTGTTCCAGTCCAGAAATAGAAAAGGTGATTCATTTTGGTTTGGAATGAAAAAGCAGTGTGTCTTGGTGTTGCTAATAAAAGCCTTTAGGGTTTTCCTCCCTGCAGGCTTCATTGCGGTAATCAGCAGCGCTTCTGTTAGCTCATTATCAGCATTGCTGGCAGCGCAGGAGGGAGAATTGGTTGCACATTCGCATTATTATTGTCATTGTAACACTTTATATTAAGACTGCCTTAACAAAGGATTTACAAGCCGCATTAGAGAGAGTGCATCAATAGAAGCTGTTATAGAATCGTACTGTTACTAAAAGGACTGATTAGCCTTTTATTGACACCCTGTGAAAAATTTACTAACCACCCATTAACTGTTTGTAAATGGAGCTGGAGTATTCAGACTCATATGTTTGAAGAACATGAGGGACCATTTTGAGGATTTAATCTGGCTTCCCGCAGATTGCAGGTCACAGCATCTTGCCAGAGAAGTCCTGCAGTGAGCCAGCAGTTTCTGGATGAACTACTGCATCTTTCCTAGAAGACCATCCTTTTTGGACCTGGAGTTCTCAAGAATCCTTAATTACTCAATACTTCAACTTGTAAAAAACAGTACTCATGCAGTTCCAGATTTCAGTTATTGAATAGCCTGTTACAGTAAAGATCCTTCCACTAGTGAAACCTTCCCCTCTTCTGTCTCACTCTCTTCCTTTCACTTGATCTATGTTCTATGTTCTATATAAAGTAAAAATCATTATTTAATATTTAGGTTTTGGTAGGATCTGAGCTCCATCCAAGCTAGGGATCAGTCATACTGATGTTATATGAGCAAATGTTAACACATCCTTCCAAAAATTACATAGGCAACACCTAACAGATGGATAAAAAATTTAATGGCTCGGAGGCTGGCCACAGAGAATGGAGTAAAGAAGTAATGGGATACATGCAGCTCTTAGCCACTTAATGCCACTGTCTCCCCAGAGCTGCACCTGCAGGGGTGTATGACTTTGGAGAGCCCTCTGGAAAAGATCTCCCTCTCTCAGAGGGAGATGGTGGCCAGGATGTCTCCTACAGGTTATTTGAGATAGTGAATTACAAAACTAAGATAAAATAACAAAAAACAAAGGCAAATTCTCCCCATACCATGTTACAGAATCACTGTACATTAATGGTGTAGCAGATATTAAGTGTGAGCTCTGCCCATATCACTGGTGTTCCTGTATTCATGAGCTTTGCATCATAACCTGCATTTCTTATGAGACCACTCTGCCTTCTCCATGCTCTCCTAAGCTTCCTTTTAGTAAAATGCCTTTGCTGAGCTTTTCAGAGCACACAGAGTGATCTGGCATAGAAACCCCAGGGCCCTCTTCAGGTTCTCTCATAAAAGAACTTGGATCGCCTCTTGTTTTTCTTGAATAAATGCAACACATTCTGCCTATTTTTTTTGCCAAGGTGTTTAGAAATGGTAAAGCTGGGAACTGAAGAGTGCTGGCAGGCCAGGTCAAGGCAGTGTGCTTACTGCAGAGATATTCTCCCACCAGCTGGTTCTGCTTCCCTGTAATTTGTTCAGGATTTGCGTCAGGACCTCTAAGTTCACCTTCTGCAAAATATTTATTAAATCTTTTTTTTCTCTCTCTGAGAGAAATGTTCCCCCCTCCCTCTTTTTTAGAAGAGAATAATTTGCCACTGGATTGGAAACAAATTAGTACCATGTTGGCAGGGCAGGCCTGCCTGTTTCCCAGACACATTCCTTGTATTTGCTAATTCTTTTCATCATGAAAATGGCAGAAAGGCAGAGGTGAAATCATATGTATTCAAGGAGCTCCTTTAATAGAGGTAGATCTAAAAAGAAGTGAGGATTCATCCTCCACAGTTATAAATGCGGTCTATTCCCACTGGCTACAGTACACTCCAGACATCATAAGGTTGCTGACTCTTAGGAGGATTCACAATTTAAACCACCATTGACAGGTTCTTTTAAAAAATCTTCACTGAACAATATTCTTGGGTCTGCTTATTAACTACCAATGACGTATATCTGCCTAATTCCTTACATTCTTACAAATGTTAGACTATTTACCCCGGTCATTAGATTTAATTTTTTGCTATGTCCCTGGGACATCAAGAGGTCCAAAAGACTTTCCTGATGTAGGGAAGCTGCGGTGTAAGGCTAACAATTGATGCAAATCACAAATAAAGCCTGTTGTTGAAATAAAAATTGCACACATTATTTTCACTCCATTTTAGAAAAACGAAGTTCAGATTTTTGACTTTAACACATTTTGAGAGTAAGCCTACCTAAATCTAATATAAAATTTAAATGAAGAAACCCCCCCTAAGTCAAGCAGTGTGTTTAATTTGATCAGAACTGAAATATCTTTTCTTTCATTTTCATTTTGGCAAAAACAACAAAAAAAGTCATTTTGGGTTGACCTGAAACAATTTTTTTTTCTTAGTTTAGTCAGAGAGTGGAAAGATTAGTTATTTAGACAGCACTACTCCTAAATTCAAATGCTGTGCCTTTTCCAGCAGGCTATCCTTCCTGCCTTAAATGAGCTTTTCATCCTTACATATACTTTTATAACAACTGATGAGAGAAATATTGAGTAATCACATAGATCCCAGACAAAGTTTCAAAAATCCTTTAACTATTTGACCTTCCTTTCTTGGAAGGGGATTCTATGTGTGTGTAACTTATTCATCATTCCAGTTTATAATGAGATCTTTTTGTTGTTGATTGTGGCCATTTGTTGTTGTTTTAAAAATAAAACATTTCCATATTAATTTGTTCCATCTCTTGCTTTGTGGGAAATAATTTACAGTGATGTGCCTGGCCCTAAACGAATGCAGGTTAGCTTACAGTAGGAAGAACTGTTGGAAAAAGTACAATGAGTCGTCCCCAAAATAAACAAACTTTACTTTTCAATTTTGATTCTGCCAATGGCTGTTTGACACTGAATATATAGGAGCAGGATGTTTGCTGACCATCCTACAGATGTCTAATGTTTCAGTCATGTCGAATGAATCACTTTTGCTCTGTTGGCTCACAGAGAACTAAATAGTCTTTTTCTGATTCATCTTTGAAAAAGATATTACTTTGGAGAAGCCATTTATGAACCTGAGTGCACTGAGCACTCTGTTTGTTCTTTTTAATTCCTTCCCCATTTTTCTACTTATAACACCTTTTCTGACATAAGCATGTGCAACATAAACCTTGTGTCATGTGTTATAGGGTAGGAAATCTAAAATGCTAAACACACTAGCGCTTTTTGGGTAACACCTACAATCATAATGAAGTGTTTCCTGGCACGCCGCACGCTGTACCTTAAATCACTTTTCTATTGAGCTCCATAAGTGTTAGGTCTTTTCCCAGTTTCACCTCTTTCTTCAGTTTCTATTAGTGCCTGAAGAAAGGGAGCCAGGCCATGGTAGGCAGCCCCTTCCCGAGGCAGGGGGGCTGGTGGAGGTGGTTGCCACCATCAGCTTCAGCGGTTTGTGGTGCTGGGCTGAACTCTCCCCACAGGCACTGCCCGATGTCGGGACAGGAGCATCAGCTCTGCCAGCAAAACTGCAGAGATGGGAGCCTCTTGGCCGGAGCCAAGGAAGGAGGGGTCAGGAGAGTTGATGGCAGAAATGTCTTTTACCAGCAGAGCAGGCTCCAAGAAGAAGGGATTTGTCTACAGCTTAGCACTAAAAACCCAGTTCAGCACCATATTGAAGTGTGTGCCCCGCTCTGAGCCTGTAAGGGACTCCTTTAACATCAGTGGGATTTCTCACATTGTGAGAAACGGGTATGTATGTCAGAGGCTAATTGGGAAGATTCACAATTTTTTTAGAACAGAGAATGCTTAGAGAGACCTGATAGAATAAAAGACAAGAAAATTGGAAAAAAAAAAAATCAAAACATAACACAGGGAAGAAAATTATACAAATGTTGATAATTAACCAAGAATTCAATAATTCTGACAGAAACCTGGGAAAGATAACACACATTAGATATAACATGAGCCTGAAATGTATTGAAAACACTGTAACTATCTAAAATATGTTAAATACACCTCAGCTGAGAAGATAATACTCTTTTTCCTTGATTATGTTGGAATTAAATGTGACAGCTGTGTATTTTAATTGGCCATGATGATCTTAATTTTCAAACTTTTTACGTTTGCTGACTGCTAAATGTTTTCCTAAACAGCCCTGACCACCTACAGGCCATAGCTCCTATTCAATCTAGATTGCATGTAATCTTGTCTTTGTTTGAAAATTACCAAATTACAAGTTACTGAACTTAAGAGAAAGACAGAAAGACCTAAACTTGTATCGCAAGGCAGTATGAGGTGGGGAGATATTCTTAGATAATATTATAGGTGTTATCAAGGTTGCTTTCCATAGACGTATGATGGTGCATTTATCAACAATTAAATGTATCTGCCATTTTATTACCATTAAACTATTACTATTATTATTGTGAGAACCATCCTTCTGCAACTCTTTGCAGATAGTATTCATTTTTGCTGCTCTGAATAATTCAGTAATACTGGAAAATGTTGTTTCACTAATCCAACTCCAGGAACTACTTGTCTCTGCCTCCTCAACCTCATGTAACTGATTTAAAACAAATGGACTTTAGTATCAGGATTGCATTGCCAAGCAACAGCAAACTAGGAAGAGCTAGAGGTTAATCAGGCTCACAGTCCTCTGTGCTGGGGACACAAAGAAAGTCTACAAGATTTTGCAAGAATGTAGGTGAAGAAAGGGAATATCCGTCCAGAGAAAAAATGTGTATAGTGGGGTACATAGACAATAACAATCATTTAAATGCTATTAAATATTAATTATTAAATATTGTTATTAAATTAAAAGAAAAAATAAGCTATGGCTAGGAGCAAAGTTATATTATTTTAATTAAAATAGTTTTTAAAGACTATGAATTAAGCAGGAATATACACAAACATTTGATTCCTTCCTTTGATTTCAGTGGCTTCCATTCATTTCTCACAGAAATGGGCTCAAGTCACTGGTGTAAGCTGCAGTGAGTGAGCTAGGGTGTGGATTTCTGGCAGATCAATCACTGCACCCATGGGTGCCCTTGTTCTACAGCTAACATAGGTAACTTACATGACTTTGGGTATCTAGGCTGGACGTTTGGATATGCTAGCTGAAATGAATGAAAATCCAGGTGTACAGCTAAAAAAAGCAGTTGCACAGGTTTGAAATTATTAGATTAAATCAGTTTATATTTACTGCAGATGCTACATTTTAGGGTAAACAAGCCCTTAGGATTAAGCTCAAAAAAGCTCCCTCACTGATAAAAAGATTCTATAGACTTATTTATGGAATAGTCTTTGAAATAACATCCATCATTATGTACACTTCTTTGGAACCTTTAACTTCATAAAAAACAAAATAAGAAGAGGCTAATCTGTGGAGAAAAATCCACCACAGGCCAGAAGATACACTAGATGATAGAGTAGTATTTTTCTATTATTTGTATCTGCTGTGACTATGAGTGAACTACTGAATATATTCTTCATTTGCTTAATTTAAGAATGTCTGTCTTTTTTAAAGACTACTTCTAAAGCAAACCTTCCTCATTCTGCTCATCTTCTGATTTATACTCATCTAAACCAGGGACATTTTCAGACAGCTTGGCAGAGATAACCAAATATTATTTAGTTATTTATTATTACTGTGGCTTCAGTTTCTTCTCTGAAATGGTTTGGATTTTTTTCCTGAAAAATGATCCTTTCTCACCTTATCCATTATCCACTCATAGTTCTTGTGTGAGCTCCAGTGAGGACACATATTTCTTCTCAAAGTTTTCCAAAAGCTCCAGCTGAAGAATCCTGTAACTGGAGTTATTTTTATTACCTTAACACTCTCTTCTTCTAGCTGTATCTCTCCAAAGAAAAGCCTAAGGCCATTCTAACAAACCAGAAGATCCTGACCTTTTAAAAATCACCTCTGATCTTGGAGCAGAGCTTCCATGTTTCACAAGAATAGAGCCTTCTCTCCCAATCTATTTTGGATTTTTTTACAATCCCCATGTTAGCCAGGAAGTCTCCGAAGCTCAGCTCCTACCAGAACAGTTTTATACCTTATACCTTTGACAGGAACTGCTGGCATTCGCCTGCAGGAAGCTGACATGTGATTTAGGAGGGGATAAAACATGTACATGTTTGTTACTTGAGTTTTACAGCTCTGCAGGGAATGAAAATCTTTTTCACAAAGGATTTAAAACCTTGGCTTTTTTCCCCACTTGAAAATTTCAAAAATTCTCTGAAGGGAAATTGCAAGATGAAATTAATTTGGGGTCAATTGAAAGGTTTCAGTTTGACCAAAACCAAAATCCTTTTATTTTTGATTTTCATATTTATTTTTTACATTACATTATAATATACTGAACAGCATAAAATATGAGATGCTAGTCCTAATGCTTTAAAGAAAATCTTGAACATATGGCCCAAATGTAACTGATACATTGATGTCTAGCTGAGTTTATGGAAACCCTAAAACAACAACTGTGGGAGATGTGAAATGAGCTATTCATCCTGACTTGTGTCCAGGAGTGATATTTAATAACATTAATATTTAAAATAGTTTATCAAAGAGCATGAGAAAACAAATAGGAGAAAAGGGTATGACATAGGAAGAACCAGGTATTGTAAAAGACAGCTTTGTTTGGTGCCAAGAACAAACTATATTTGCTAAAAATATATTTTTATATAATTATAAATGTTCTTATACTCTTACACCCTTATATTCTTTCCAAGTCAAGAAGAATCAAACCTTCAGCAGCGATGAAGCTCAGCTAAGAAGAAGTAGAGTCTCAGGAGCTGAATTGTTTGGAATCATCAAAACCAGCACTTGTTTAATGCGTAGTCATACTTAAGCATTTGCACTGAGTGGTAAAACATTTTGGTGTATCATTCAACTGAAACCTATTCCATCAGAGGAGGTTTCCATCCCCTCCACCACCACCACATTACCACTACTTCCACGAGCATGAAGGACAGGAACGTAATCAGGAACAGTCAACATCAGCAGATCACACTCCACCAGCCCAACTGCTTTTAATGAAGAAATGAGTGTCTGTGCAGATAACGTGTAATACACTCCGACTTCTGTAAAACTGTTGACACCATCCCCACAGTATTTTCATGTGTAGGCTGAGGAAATCTGGACTGGACAAACTGTCTGCAAGATGGGTTGAAAACTGGCCAAAGCACCTCATTCTAATTAGTGGCTCAGCATCAAATTGGCAGCCAGCAACAAGCAGAGCAGCCCAGGAGCTGATACTAGGACTGGCACTGTTCAGTATGTTTATCGATGACCTGGGTAATGAGACAGAATCCACCCTTGGTCAAATGTGTGGACAATACTTAATTAAACAGAGAAGGCAGGGTTTGATACGCTCTACAACAGTAGAGTTTCAAGCCAAAGGGACCCCAAGAAACTTGAGGATTAGGCTAACAGCAGTCTCACAAAGTTCAGCAAGGAGAAATGCAAACGTTTGTACCTGGAGCAGAGTAAACACAAGTCAGGGAGTCAATTGTCTGAACAGCAGCCTTGTTGAAAAGGACCTTGGGCATCCAGGGAACACAGTTAGACTAATAGCCACCAGGGTGCTCTTATCGCAAGTACAGGGAACTGCAGAATGGGTTACGTTAAGAGTGTGGCCAGAGGAAGGAGGGAAGTTACCCCTCCGTTCAGCAGTGATGTGGAGGCGAAGGGGTGATTTAACAGCAGCCTACAACTATTTGAAGGATAGTTATAAAGACAACGAGGCCAAACTATTCTCAGGAGTAGCAGATGATTTAACAAGGGGCAGGAGCAGTGTTGCAGCTTGGGAGGCTCACCTTGGACATTAGGAGAAAATCCTTCAATAAGAGACTAGTGCAACACTGGAAGCCACATCCAGGTGGAAGGTCTGTCCTCAGAGGGTTTCAAGATTCAGTTAGGCTTAGCCTCAGCTGGTGTGATCTACTTGTTATAGTCCTGCTTTGATCAGGATATTGTTCTAGATGACCTCCAGAGATCCCTTCTATCTTCCGTGTTTCCTTGATTCTGTGATTTACTGTTTTCCCTCCCCTCCCCTTCCATTCTGTCCCCTCCCCTTCAACATCTTAGAAAGGTCGAACGAAAGTTCAGAAAAATTCCTCTCGGAATATGAAGCTATGTAAAAATGACCTCAGTATACTCTTTAAAATAGGCAAGGATCTTTGAAAGTGTAATTTGAAAATAGCAGGACTACACAGGACTGTGTAGTTAATCGCCAAGCTCATGTGACTTGCAAAACCTTTATTGCTTAAGACAATACATAGCAGACAATGGATTTCACTTGATTGTTATATCCTACATCATTTACAGCAATGACAATGAACAATCTAAATCCCTCCCTCCCTCTCTCTTTCCTTCCTTCCTTCCTTCTTTCCTTCCTTCCTTCCTTCCTTCTTTCCTTCCTTCCTTCCCTCCTTCCTTTTTTCCTTCCTTCGTCCCTCCCTTCCTCCCTTCCTTCCATCTGATGTAGATTCAGTAACATAATGAAAAGGACACTGCTTGTGGGATGCTATTTCCTGGGCAAAGTCTTTACTCATCAGTCCAGTATGTAAAGAATGGGAATCACCATGACTAATTGGGAATGAATTCAGCAAACTGAAGTTCTTCAGGCAACCTCTGGTTTGTGAGAGAAGGTAACGGAGTACACAGTCTAGCCACAATCTGGAATTTAGATGCCAATATCCTAACTCAGTCCCAGTTTATACAGAATTTGGGCACGACTACAGACAGACTACACTGTCCTTTTCTCTGATTATAGATGCATTTAAATTCTCCGTTAAAAAAAAAAAAAAAAAAAGAAAAAAAAAGTTATGACAATCCTGCTCAGATAACATACTATCATCTCAATTAAATTTACTTCTAGTGAAACTCCACTGATTGGACAAATGTTACCAAGACATTTACCCAGAATTCAGTAACTTCCCAGAAACACAACTTCACATAACCTTATATCTCAGACTCAGGGAGCAGTTCAGTGTTACTTTTTAAGATACATATAAGATAAAATTAATGTGGTGGGAAACACTACCTACATACGATTTCCCAAGTAGACAGATAATAAACAATACAGTGAAACAGGAACCACCAGAGAAGTTTGCTCAAACAGGGAATTGGAAGTTGTTAACACAGAGAGTCTGAAAATGGGCAGTTCTGGCCTCTGGAGAGACTTTTTTCAGTCTGTGTGGCCCTTGGAATATTTTCATCCAAGAGGAGTTCCCTTGGATGAGATCCTTGGAAAATATTTCCCTTTGATCTCTGGTGTATTACTCCTCTTTCGCAGCCAGCCAAAGTTGAAAACTAACTTGACTCCCCTTTGACTGATACAACTTCTACAGTCAGATAGAGAATTAACATAGCAGGGGTCAGAAAGACCCCGAGAAGCACTGCAAATAATCAAAATGCCGCTTGTGTTGGGCAGTGGTAAGATGAACATTTTGGAGATGCCTGGAAGAGGCTTGTCTCATCAGCACCAGATGCTTAGAAAGATGTGGGCTAGGGAGAGAATCATCAACTAGTGGAGAACTCACAGTTGCACAGAAGACAATGCAACCGGATCAACTCATACCACCTGGGAATGTGGGCCCTAAAGACTGAAATCATAACAATAGCCCTAAAAATAAGTTCCCACAAACCGGCCTACTCGTCAGCACTGTTTCTTGCCTTATTGAAGCTGGAGATCTGCTACTAATACAGGCTTCTCTGCCCTAAATCATTTATTTTGGCAGTTCATAAAATATGGAAACTCTAACACTCAATATTCCCCACTCTCTCGCGATTACTGTTCAGGGACAGACTCTTTATATCAAACAGAAACTTAAAGATTGTGGCATGTTATCAAAACCATAATGAAATCTTGTGCAAGCACAGTAATCAGAGAGGGCTATTTGTCAAGACATACTGTAGAGAAAAACAAAATCCCACAGTAGAAACAGGAGTGCTTGCTCTGCCGAGAGATACTGTGAAAATGAAATGAGGCTCTTTTTTTCCTCCTCTTTAATCAAAACTCAGTATGAAAACAAAAACGTTACCAAGTAACTTTTGCTGATAAAAAAAAAAGTTGGCTGGAAAGGAGCACTGCATAATTTATACAGAAATAACATTAAAAGGGGGATTGTTCACATAGATATTTTGGAGTGTGTGATCAGAAATTTTGGCCCTGGGGGGAGCTCATGTTACTGCCTCTGCTGGGTTGAGGCTGGATTTGACTCTCTCTGTGAGACAGTCAAAACCTGGGAAGTTGCACAGGGAACGAAGGTGAGGGCAGATCTGATATTACTTAGGAGGTCCCTGGTGAGGGCATGCCTGTGTTTTGACCCCACCTGCTGCTGGAGGTTACTGGTTCTATCCACAAAATATCTGTAGAGGTTTAAACTTGACTCATTGCTTAACGATGAGAGTGCTGGAGGGGGAGTTACATGCTCTGGGATCGCCTTCTGGCTGTGCCATTGATTTGTGAGCCAGAGGCCTACTCAGTAAATCAGGGATAACATTATTAAGTTACTTAAATGGACTGTTGGGATGTTAATTACCCAGCACATTCGTGGTCAGTTTGCCCTTCTGAAAATTAAGCCACTTCGCTGTCTAAATGATGCTTAGCTCGGGGTGCAAAGATCAAACACTTCAGCTTAAATATCCCCATTCTCAGCTCTACAGACTTTCATAGTACCATCATATTTTCAAATACCATCCCACTTCTAGAAGAGGAGGGCAACGTTAGGTCAGGATTAAGTTTCAGTCAGAGATCTGTAAGGAAGATCTTAAAAGAAACGTGCTATCTAGTGTTATTGGTTGCACAGTTGCACCAGCACTAAATTACTGAATGTGTGTGTAAATACTGAAGAGTAAAGGGCAGAAAGGGTGGGTGACTACAGGGGTATAAGAGGATACTTTATTTCAGATCTTAAGTACAATCTGTTACTGAGGCAGAGCAATGCAAGGTTAGTACCTGTCAACAAGACAGCTGGAGGTCTCTTTTTTGCTGATAAATGTTGAGTGCAGCTGTGCTTGGCACACGCTTGTGCTGTAAACAGGAGCCATGGCTTTAAACATCACTCTGATTTTTCCACTCCTGCTAATTGCTGCTTCCACTTCGTCAGGGGTGGCGCCCAGGCCACGTCCTGAAATCTATTCAGACCCAGAGAACAAATTAGTTCCTCGAGCTGCCTAGGCTTGTAGGCACCTGAATTCATTAATTCATCTGTACCAGGTGAAAGAATTATAAGTGCTTCATTTTAATTACACTTAGACACTCAGAAGTTGCTTTTATTGGTGGATAAGCACAGACAGAGCTAGGTTCTTCTTCATGTTCTCCACAGTAACATGTAACTTGCAGCAACCCACGCTCAAGCGAGGGAGTGAATATGATGATTGCCTAGGATGGTATGATGGTCTTATGGTCAAGACACTTGCCAGAACTGCAGTTTCATTATCCTTAAGCTAAATAGTTCATGACTGCAGGGCTCCTATTTCTTGGATTTCAAGGTGTTATGGAAAAGGTAACAGCTGGAACTAGACCTTCCCAATTCCAGGAGGTGTGCATCATAAGAAGAAAGCTATCTCAACTAGAATGAAGTACTTAGTATTTTCTATTTGTAATAGGTCCCTGCCCCATGGTATTCCTATAGTTTTGCCAAATGTAAGTGCATGTAAGAATAGTCTGAAATATTTACGTGAAAGGAGAAAGATGTTAGAATAAAATCAAGAGAACATAATGACAAAAGGTAGCAGACAGCAGCTACATTTTTAGTTCAGAACGCTGTGGCCAGGAAATCCATCAATAGAAATGGTCTTCATCTTCACCTATCTATCTCAAAATGTAAAGATTAATAGGTTGCAAAAAGGAGCAGAAGAAAAGGCTAGGAAGACAAAACCTCCTATATTTATGAGGGTTCACCAGCCTGTTGCCTGCAGGTTAGAGGACTGCAGTGCTATGGCATTTTTCAGGCAAACCACTCTGTTATGGGAAGTTCATCTGCACCTTGGCTGTTGTCATAGCACCGTATCTTTTTCTAATTGAAGATCTATTACATTCTCCTTATAATGTGCTTCCAAAATATCTTTGCCAGATCTTCATAATTTTCCATTTCATCTACTTCGAGCTCTTTCTCTTTCACACCCCAAAGACACTTGACTTCCCTACGGAACCTTCAAAGTGAGACAGCTAGGGTCATCCTCCTTGCTTGTTGTCCTAAATCCATACCCGCTCTCCTTTCCTTGAAAAATCTTTTATTTGTTCTACTTTTCTCCACACTAAACTCTATTACCAGCAATGCTGCTTCTTCATATCAGCTCCTGATTCTACCTTTCTGCCAGTTGTACAAGCCTTCACTGCCATTTTCCGCGTCTTCTCTTTGTCTCCATCTATCACTCTGGATGCCTTACCAAAGAACAATACTGCTTTAAGTCAAAATTCTGAAGACAATTTATCTACAATGACCAAGTTAAAGACTAGGCTGAAAAAAAAAAAAGATCTTTACTCATTTTTAAAAGCATGTGATTTATGTATGTCATGTTTATAAAAGCTGTAAGCCTTAGTTATAATGTTCTGCCCATATACTCCAGGGATGCACCCAGGAAGACTTTGAAGTAAGCTGTGAACTCACTCTGCCTGAGACCTATCCTAACGCAAACTGAATCAGGTCCAGTTTCGGTGTGCAACCACAACTAATGCTGCTGATTTGGAGCTGACTACTGTTCGTGTAGATTGAATCACAGGCAGAGGCACTCCGTAAGACTTGACCAGTGTAGGTATCTGCAGCATAAATATCAGCATCTGAGCCAGCCGTCTAGGCTGTCTTTATAATCAGTAGAGAGATAGAGCTACTTCTAGGGTGCAGTTCAGCTCATCCTGAAGCTGCTGCCTTAAAAATCAGACTTATTTTGCTTAGTTAAGCCTTATGCATGCCTTTATGTCTCCATCAACTACAAAAGGATCTTATGGTAATTTAACTCAGGTGCAGATGTCTGAATTATCTGCCTGTAAATTAATACATAGATTCATAGCCTGAACTCAGTTCAAATATGAATCTCTCTTTGGAGATCCTTTCTTTCTCAACTGAATGCATAGGGAGCCTGTGCAAACCTATGTAAAATTTTCCAGGTTCAGATAACAATTTCCTGAATGTGGATATGAATATGTCTGCTATCAAATAGTTACACAGCTGGATCTTCATTTATAAACCATTCACTCAGAGAAGCTATCTGCTGATGGTGTACTTGAATAACTTATAAGGATTTTCTCCGCTATAACTAGTAAATTTTAGATGTACAGCAAAGCAAAATGGCATGGCTGTTGTTGCAGTAAAGTGGCAGTTTCCATCACCCTTGGTAGTTACTGTACATTTTCTAGCAGAATGGTGCACTATTCCTGTTGGGTGGTGACTGGACATTATATCACCACTTTATTAACAATATGTGATACACATAAAAATTGCATAATACTTGGGTATATTAAAACTACAATTAAATTTCCATACTATTTAGTAACTCATCAGAGAAACTCTTTTAAAAGATGTACAGATTTATCTCTGCAAATAATCAAATTATTTCCTCCAGTGGTGCCCAATGAAATATTACACATAAATCTGGAAGCATTATTTCCTTTAAAATTTTCCTTCATAGTGTTTTATTGATCTCTTTCTTGTCATTGCACCACTATGAAACATCTGTGTTTTTCCTTCAGCTCACCATCAGTTCCCATTTGAAAAGTCTGTAAATTTTGTGGTCCTCTAAAATCTATAGATAATTGATTCCAGGAGTGTGTGTCCACAGCAAACTGTGTAGCTGCAGTTCCACTTCATTTAACAATATACAGTTCTTTGTTAGGTAGAGATCAAAGAATATAATTTTATTAAGTTTTATTTGCCAGATTGGAAAAGAATGGGCTTTCTTTATTTAAAATTAAAAAAAAAAAAAAAAGTAGGCCAAGCATTTTTCTAATAGAGTATAGAGTGCAAAGAGAGGTAAAACAAAACCAAAAGCAATTCATAAGTATCTTGAAGTAGTTTTCAATCAACAGCCTTAATGTATAGTGCATTCAAAATATTTTTACCATTACTATAGAAAAGTGTCATTATCAAAAAACAATGAAGAAGAAAAAGTCTTGGGAAACACAGAAGTAAGCAATTATTTGCTATAATTTGTAGCTCAGGAAAAAAGAGTTGGATGGAAAAGAAAAGAGAGGTTATGTTTAATTCTGTGTTACGATTCCATTCTTCTGGACTTTATGCATTTAAGCAACTTTGTGTCAAGCTATGACTATCTGAACTACCAACTAGCATGTGTACATGTTTGCAGGATCAGGTCTTGCCTGTGCAGCAAATGGTAACGTTTAAGTGTCACTCCACTATGTCTAGAGTCCTGAAGCAGTGAAACACCTATGCCTAAAGCACATAACAGGACATCACTTTAATAAAAGTATGGTACTCGTATGCCTATGTGAGGGAGGTACCTCGGTGGCATTGGTTTCAGAATGCTCTGAACCATCCAAAGGGCTTCTTCGCTGAAATGTCCCCATTTTTTTTAAGAAATTAAGAAAAAACACTTCCATGTTGTTTCTGAGTTAAATTCTTTACTCAAAATGTTTGAAAAACAGTGGCAGAGCAATTTCACTTCAAATAAAACAAAAATTGGTGAGAGAGAAGTGAATTAAGCAAGGCAAGGAGGGATGAAGAGGCTTCAGATCAGGCTGGAAAAGAGATGAAGAATAGAAGAAATGGAAAAATCAAAACAGGATGTCCTGGAAAGTAGCTGCCAATAGCAGCAAGATTTTATTTTGGAATGGAGAAGTTCTCATCTTTTCTTTAGTACTTTATTACTTCTGGTTTAGGTTTTGGGAGGCCTGTGTATTTGTTTCTGCTTGAAAGCTTGGTGAAGATAGAAAGCAGAGTTCAGTCTTCCTTCACTGTAAATTAAGTGTTTTTGGAATGTGTAATCATCTAAAAAATTTGACAGTGATGGGTACCATGGAACAGCTTAAATAGTTTTGGATGTTTGACTCTACTGATGGACAGAAGTTGTTTATTATTCTGTGTGACAAAACAGCACAGTCCCTGATATTTATTTTAAGGTCGATTTTGTAGCTTTGGTTTCCTTAAGATGAGGTTCATGTTCAGAGTATGTAGAGTTAAAAAATGGGTCCAATTATTGTACAATGGGGCATTATAATTAGAGCAGTTTATAGCTGCTTGCCTAAGAGTTTTAAAACAAACAAACAACAAAAAAACCCAACAAATAAATCCTGACAAAGTGCAAATGTTTGGAAAACAAATTGGTTTTTGCAATTTTGTGTTGAAAATTCTAAACAATACAGAGAGAACACACTTTGAAATGAAAATTTTGACATTTTACATTTCTTTGTTGATGTACTTTGTTGAAATGACTTCTTCTTCAAATAGCTCAAAATTCAAGATCTGAATGATTTCTCAGTTTTTTCTAACCAAAATGTTCAAAATAAAATATGAGAAAAGGGTTCATTTCACTGATTTTTTTTTCTTAAATCTAAGAAATATTCTCTCTTCAGATGGAAAAAATTCCAAGTAGTGGCATTTCCTTACATTCTTTTCATAAATTTCTAACAACTTCACGAAACTCAAAATAAACATCAAAAGCAACATCAAGAGATTGTTTTACAAAATAAGCTATGAAAATACCCAAATGATGTCAACTTTGTCATTAATAACACTGTGCCAGGATGAAAACTATTACATTTAATGTGTGGTAAAAATAGCTGTTTGTTTTTTCCCTAAGACTATCCAGAAGAGACAGATTTTATTATCTTTTGGGGTTTTTTTTTCCAGATTTATTTTTGTTAAGTCAAGATATCTGTTTTTGGAGGCATCTCCATCTAAGGCTAGTATTTTCCATATGCCTCACCTCTGTTTTTCTCAATAAAAATGGTAGAAAAAAAGGATAATTGTGCCAAAACTGGAGATAATCACACTCTCTTAAATTTAGCTAAGTTCAATTATGGCTACTTAATGTAAGTAATCGTATTTGACGTGGTCCTATTACAATAGTGTTTGAGTGTCTCTCAGGCTAATTTTCACAGTATCCTTTTATTGTGCACAACAAACTGAGAAACAGAAGTCTGGATTAATTCCTCCTCACTTTAGAAATTTAACTCAGGGTTCTTATGGTGTGTATGCTTTAGGGTCACAGTTTCCCTGAGTTCCCTTTATGGCCAAAGAAGACAGACAGGAGCCACCAGAGGGAGGTTGAGCTCCTTGAAGGCCTGTACCAAAGTGGCATATAAAACAGAAGGCATTTCTGGAAAGCAATAGAGGAGAAAAAAAGAAAAAAAAGGAAAAAAGAAAAATACACAGAAACGGTCATTATGCCGTGATATAAATCTTTGGTGCACATGCAGCTTGAACATTGTGTTCTGATCCCCTCATCTCCAAAAGGTTATAGCAACCTAGCAAAAGAGGCAGAAGGAAGATAAAGATGGTTACTGATGTGGAACTACTTCCACCGAAGAAACAAGTAATTTGGCTTAGAGTCTTCAGCGTCGGGAAGATCTTGTAGAGGTATGTACAATTATGTCCCTCAGAGAAGCTGAACTGGAAACAGATGGTCTCATTTTTTTCAACAGTAGGGTTCATCAAATGAGATAAACGCATGGCAGATTCAAAAGAAATGTGGGAGGTACCTAACAGTGGGAAATTAAATGGCAGAACTCATTGCCCTGGGATGCAGGAATGGGTTCAAGAGGATCAGGCACATTCATGGCATACAAATTATTTGAAGCCTGCTATCAGATGTGGGACTCTGGACTGTGTGGTCATTTAGTCTCGTGCTCCTTGTTTTGTTCTTCTGAATGGGTCCCTGTAAGCAATCACTGAGGGACATACGAAGCTTGAAATCTGGCCAGTCATGCCAGGAATGTTTCTAAAGGTGGTGTGAAGGTCTTAAAGCATTGCCTAGGCTCATTCAGGAAATATGTGGTGCAGCAGGGCAACTCAACCCTAGTCTACAGCTAGCAACCAAAGACATCCATCATACCTAAACAACTTTTTTTTGACTTACACAGCTTTTCCCTGCAGTTCAAACAATTATTCACAGCCTGAAAAGAGGGCATCTGCAGTCACTTGTAGGATTTGGTCTCCTGCATGGCCATACGAGACACTTCAGTCGACTTGTGGGCACAAATATAATTTCTGAATTGCGTGTGTATATATCTATGTTATCATATTCTTTCACTGTGAAAGCAGTAACTACTGTATGTGGTAAAATGATATATTGTTGTCCGCAAAATGTCTTTGGCAACAGGATGTTCACTAGCCTTGGAATTTTGCCTTGTATAAATATTTTTAATCTACTCCATGTAGGCATATTTTGGCTGCAAAATAAAGGGTTTTGGAGATTAATATATCCAGGCTCAGTTCTGCTTATACATCCTACATACATCAAGGTTTTATTGAACTCTGCATCTAGAAAATTTGCGTAGCAGCTGTTTTGGGGGCTTTTTTTTTTCTTTTGCCTGCTTTACTCAAAGGAGGATTATGACTATATCCTATTTTTATACTCTACAAATGTAGTAATTTAATCTACAGATATATTTTCATTCTTCAGAAGTAACCTATATAAAGCATGTTCAAATTTATAGTCATTGCTTTTCCTGTAAAGAATATTATTGGCCTCTTTTCAAATGTCCACATTTTCCCAAGGAACGTCCAAATAGCTATTTATCAATGAATAATGAATATAACAATTATTTGACAGTATCAAGTACCTTTCAGCTGAGTATCTCCAAGCTCTTTCAACTATTTATTAATCCTCACTATGCCCTTGGGAGATATCTTTCACTAGTCTGTTTTATTGGCACAGCAACTGGGTCTCAGAGAAGTTGCATGCCTGGTTTCAAGTCTCAGGGTCCATCAGTCACAAGCAAAAGCACAGCCTAGAGCTTCTGCCTCACCACTGCTTGGTGGAGCAGTGGGCTCTCTCGCTTGTTAAAACTTCTGCAAGACAAAATTTAAAGGAAGGCTGAGATGGTTATTCTGCCCAGGTGTACTTTGCCAGCTCTTTTCCAAGAGAAAATTATACACATATGTAAGTGTACACATATATATCATGTAATCATTTAACCAAGTTTTGTAGGTTACATTTCTGCTGTGCTGAGCGTGGTGTTGGTTTTCCCAGATTGTCAGTCTCATGGTGGAGAAGGCGACAGGTAATGAGTGGGTCCCCCCACACCTCAGCTCTTGCTGCCTGAGCACAGGCAGCCCGAAAGAAGGGCTCACTACAGGAAAACAAAATTGCTGCTGGTGGAGGGGTGAAACAACGTACCGGAGAGAGGGGGTGTTTCTCTAATTTAAATATCAACAGTTCTACTGTGAATACAGGAATAGGTTTCAGATGGACCATGGACATTCACATCTTTGTCCAATTTCTGCCTCAATCTGGATGTGATAAGATGTCTGCAAATGCCAGTTCACAATACAATTTAGCAGCTGCTCAAAGTGCGTTTAGTTTAAGTCAAACCCCATTTGAGCAAAAAATGTGTTTCCCGCTTCTTACAGAGCTGGAAGTTGTTGCTCGCACCGGTTGTATGTGCTTTTCTTCATGTGGCACTGTATACATTTCATGTGCAATACAAGTAATATTAATTGAAAGAGACTGTGAGATCTTTTATTTATGCTCACTACCACATGATTTTTTTCAGCACTTTGCTGGGACAATTAGTCTAGTATTCCTGTAAGCTTATATCTCATTACAGGGGACCAGACTGTCCCTCTATAACACAGACACACATATTACCTCTTTAATTGGAAATGAAAGGCTGACACCAACACCAGCCTCTGCACCTTCCAGACCGGCTCAATAGCCTTTGTGACGTGTCAGTGCGAGAACGCAGGGGTGGAGGGGTGGAGGCGATCCCTCTTCCCTCCCATTCTCCTGCCCCAGAAATCAGCAGAGAAGTGAAAGCACCTATTTCATGTTTTCAGCAAACATTTGGCAGAGGTCAGGGCCATAGGAACAAGAAAGGATGGGGGAGTTGCAGCAGTGACTAGACGCAGGTTTACACAATGCAGTGTAATGCAGAAGGAGAAATATGGCACAGTCATTGCTTAGCAGCTGATGGTGCTGATTGGAAATGTAATGGGGACCAAGAGATGCTGCCTTTCAGAGAGGTGAGATAGTACCTGTCCTCAGCTTGACATTGCCATCATGCTGTTGGGCATTATTGAAAATCTGTCGTTGGCGACCTGACCCATAATCTAATGTATCCACTAACCTGGGAAAGGATCAAGTATTACCCAGGTCACATTGGAGCCACGGGTGATGTGTTTACACTGTATCTAGAGCCTCCAGGGGAAAGAGCCTCACCTAGATATCTTTACCGAACAAATCGTGGACAGTTGTACTGAGTTGCTCATCATTGCTGCAGAGTTTCTTCTTCTATTCTGTCTGAATGTGGAAAACAATTCACTACTTTCCTTTCCAAAACATGTATTACAGACTGGAGTACTGCATCGTATGCTGCATTTTTTTCTTCCTCTGATAGAGAAAATAAACTCAATTCTTTCAACTTTTCTTCAGAAATCATGTTTTTGAAATCTTCTCTCACTGTGTTTAATTTTCTCTCTCCAGCATACCTGTGCCCTCCTTGAAACCCAGATCTCATTGTACTACTTTATCTGAGACCTCCCCACTTTCAACTAAATTACCTACCATGTCTTATGTATGACTTTCTGCATAACTTCTTCCAGAGTGAGACTGGCAAAAGCATCAGGTTGTTGATTGAGAAGAAGCACGAGATTCACCCTAACCCCAGAGTTACCTTCTGCTGTACTGCTGTGGTGCAGAATCATGAGGCTTTTTTGGATTTTGGACCCTACAGCAATCTTGCAGGTATACCAGTTCTCAGGTTCAAATGATCTGTTTGTTTATGGGCCAGAGAAATATTATCTCCTCTTAAGGAATGATCTTGAAAATTTTCCCATGCTCCAGAGACTCCCCCTTCCTGCGTGGTTTCCCACAAGAGAGGAGTGATCTGGCCCATGAAATGGATGCTATTTTATGAATAGTTAGCTTCACGTGTTTACAATGTGTTAATGATAGTAAAGCATAGGAAGTCTTTAACCTAATGCTATTGCAGACTGAGCCACTGTATACATAGAGACTTTTTTCTTCTTGCCACTGCTTTTTTAAAAAGCAATTTTCTCTCTAACTCATTTCTACCTTAACTTCACCATCAATAAGAGCAAACTGCAGGCCTCTCCAACAGACATGGACCATTTCCAAACACAGAGACCCGTCTCTAGCAAAAGTCATTTCCAAGTCTTGCCACAGAATAGCTTCTCTTCCCAAAAGAGAGGTTATAACAATATCATATAACCTCATGCAACCACTGTTGGCTTTTTAACGATGGCCACTGTTATGCACTGGAGACATGGAAAGTGTTGGTGGTAGCTCTCCTCCTTGATCTCTGCGTACTTGTTCCTCCCCACCTCTGTTTTACCACCAGAGATGATGGAACTAATGCCCTCACACTCCCATGGTGTGTTAATCTGAACTGAAAATCCTTGGTCTTTCCTCACAGGCCTTTCTGGATACATTCCTCCTTAGCTTGACTTCACTTCACCCTTCAGGATGTTATAACATTTGATCTTCCACAGTTTTATTTATTATGTGACAGTGCTGGCTTTGCTCCTTTGGCTGCACAGGATACACGTTTTGCGTCCCAGGAGTCACCAAGGATCGTGTGAATGTCCCAGTAACAGAGAACGCAAAAAGTCCAAGATTTAAGTACAAAAATGGGTATTAAACTCTTAAAAGCCTGTTTTATACTCAGAATCCTCCAGCTAACGTACCAGTGCTCTTGGCTGGAGTCTAGCAGTAAAAAGTTCTGGTACTTTATTTAACAGGAAAGATTCAGAATGAGACTGTCTTTTTGGATATCCATTGTGTGCAGTGTAATTGAACACTGCATATTTCTGTGGTTTAGGTAGTTGTGTTTGACATGATCTGTAATAATTAGCAAAGCCTTGTTGACCTATAGCGCTCTTTGCTGCAAAGCAGAGTGTGTGAATTGCTCCTTGAGGAAAACTCACCCTCAATGTAATTCCATTAACTTCATGCCCTTGAGATTTATACTGATATCTACCACTAACATCAAAGGGTTTGGCTAATTAAAGTGGAGAATAAAAATTACCCTTTTCCATCCCTTAAAATTCCACCCAGGCCAGAAGGGAAATCCCCTGTGGTTTTTATTGTCCCTTCCCATAAGTATAAACAACCTTCTTAGAGAGCTCTTGTCTTTACCCACTGTGACAGTTAAATGGACACTGCTGGGTTGAAAGTAATGCTCCCAATACTGACTCTTATTTGCACTAGTATAAATCACTAGTAGCTCCACTGCAGCAAAAGGAATTACAATGGTAAAAAAATCAGTATAGGTGGGAAGAAAAACAGACCCTCATATTTACAGCAAATGAAACAGCACTATCTATATGTTATCTATAACCTGTCAGACTCCCAGAGCTTGTACTTGTTCTTAAAATCCAATTTACTTATCAGTCTTTATGGTGTTTAACTCAGTGTTCCCATAAACTTGCAGAGTTTACATGCTTCAATTATATTTTGTTTTCACCACATTCGATAAAAAATATTTTTCACTGGTTCTATAGTATAATAAATAACACTCTTGTAAACAGTAATATCAGGTAAGTTTTCTACTTTGACATTAACTATTCTGCTACTTTAAACAGTGGAATACCACTACATGTTCCTGTCCCACATAACATGTTGGTGTCAAAATCTGAGGAGCATGTGTGAAATTTTGGAAAATCCATGTGTACCACCTCAATAACATTTCTAGGCCACCAACTAGATGAGATTAAGTTGAGATTTTCCTTTCATGGGAAGATACCTTTACTTAAAATAATTATAAACCACAACACTGCCTTTTGGAAAACTAGAAATATCAAAACACCCCATGGAAAAGAAAATCCATGTAAAAAAAATTGTTTTGTCATAACGGAGATATTGTTTTGAAATTTTCATAATTAAATAACTCTTGGAAGCTCACTCCAAACCTCAGCCCAGGTTTCCACACCACCCAGCCCCACCAGCACTAGGGAGCGTCAGGACCTGTGGAGGTTGGGGCAGCCCTATCAACATGAACCTTAGAAGAATAAGCAATTCTGGCCCAACAACAACCTGTGTGCAGGTTGGCAGGAACATGGTAGACTTGCAGCAGGACCCTGTTTCTATTTCATCAAAACTTCATCAGACCTGACACATTCCTATGAAATACTTCTGCTTCCCCACACTGGCATTTTCCAACAACAGAAGTGTTTGATCGCTGGCTCCCAACCAACTCTATGCTAAAGCTCTCTGTACAACCTGGTCCATAAACAGTAACAGGTTATTTCCAGCAGTTTACACCTGACTGGCACATACTCAGCTCTCTTTCACTATCCAAACTATTCCTCCAGGCACTTTTGTTTGCACACATATCCTTTGGATAAGAGCAAAATTTAGTCTCACTAAGAAAATATATCAGTGGTCACTGATCAATGTGATATACTTTGGAGACTAAACCAGATTAAAGTGAGCCTATTAATACCCGAAAATACCAATCAATATTTGAACTGTTTATCTATATATATGCTAAAAGTGCATTAGCAAAATAGCGGCTTATATACAAAGCAGCCCATTGTACCCACGCTGGTCCATTTTTCTTCAGTCTACAGCTGTGCACGTAGCCCCACTGGTTGTAAAATGCCAAAACACTGCTCCTGACAGATCACACCTGCTTCAAATAACACATCTCACCCCACACTAATCTACAGCTATAGGCTGGTTTTAATGATTTTAAAATGCTGGTATTAACTCTTAATGCTCAACTGGTTTTTATGGAAGCAGCAGAGTCCATTTTGTCTAGTTTTAATACAATCCCAATAAAACAGCTGGGAAATTGCAGTGCCAGGGAAAAGACATTCAAATCCACCATTTCCCCTATTGTAATAATAATCAGCTTGACAAAGTCAGATAGTAAAGCAGATTGTAGCACTTTGGGGCTTTTTATACATATATTTAATTATATTGTTAAGTTCCCCATTTGAAAGCAATTAAAAAAATACTTTCAGTTCAAGATTATAAAACTACCCACTTCTGATTTCAGCCTGACATTTTTATTGGTAATCTGAGTTATAACATGCTCAGGTTCATTCCTCATTGATTGGCTGCTGAGCTTTCTGCCAGAGTTTTATAGCTTTATGGGAAAGTACAGTATTTAAAACTCCTTTAAATTCATGGGCTACTCCTGCTTCTGAAAAAGCTTCTCTTGACTTCTCAGAAATGCATAACAAGAGCCCATGTTTACTTAAAAACATCTGCTTCATCCTTTTCGGTGTAACATAAAAAGTGGGCTGATGTTTTCCATGCTTTCCCTTTACCCTTGTGTCAAGCTATGAGACGATTTCTTTGGGGCCAAATCTGGCTCCCCCTCTATCCTAACATAGCTAGTGGAGTTCTGTGGTGAGATGGGGTGAAAAATGGGCATCCCAGGGGAAGGGCTCACATACTACCTATACTATATCCCACAGTCCTGTAGGACTTTGCCCTAGCTCTTAGCTACAACTTGACAAGGAGGGGATGTGAGCAAACAGTGGGCAGGAGATCTCATTGCCTGGGCTTGTTGTTGGTTTCCCAGCTGAGAATAAAAGGGGCATAAAGACCGCTGGAAAAATCATAGAAATCAGAAAGGTTCCTTTTGCAGTCCTATAGGGAAACTCAGATCAGATGCTGCTAGTAAGTGCAAAGAGCTGCTCTTTACACCAGAGACAGAGACAAAAAAGTACATTGAAATGGCTCAATTTTTGTTTCACTTATTATTCTGTGGCATTTCAGTTCTTCTAAAATTTTGTTCTGAGATAATTCCAAATTACAGCTTTTTTTTATTCAGCATCTAGCCAGCTCCCCTTGTCTCACGGGAGGCAGGGGTTGGTGTGCACGAAGGGGAAAGAGGATGCAGGGCTGGGGACAGGAGGCAGTGCCCAAAGGCTCTGATGGTCACAGAGCAGCTCGGTGGGGAGCCACCAGTGTGGGCCCAAGGAGCTCCCTGTGTCGTGCCCTGCTCATACAAACCTTCTTCAGCATCTGCAGTGGTTCGCATGAGAGACTTGAAATTGGGATGGGTGAAGCTTTGGCCCAAGACAGTACAGCCATTCCTACTCTATACCAGAGGATGCCCAGTAATGTTATAGTCATCATAATCTCAGAAGAACGAATTGGGTACCATTTGTACTGAGGATATCTCAATTTCAGGCACTTGGCTCCATTTCTGGTAAATACTGATGATAAATGCTGCTGCAGTTTGGCGAGTAGAGCAAGTGAGTTTTGTAGTTGCTAAGCCGCTGTCAACAAATGAGGATTGTCACACCGGACTTTCAAAACATGCTTTTGATGCCTGTTAGCCAGAGGTTGCTACCTCATACTTGCCCACATTGATGCAGGCTGAACCTCGGCAATGATTTTTACGCCACATAAATGCAACTTTGTTTTTCCAGAGCCCTTTCTAAGAAAGCAATGATTCGCAGCTAAGTCTCCCCCAAACTTAACACTGTACTTACTGAAGGAACACAGGGTGTATGAAAGCATAACAGTAAGAAGCTGTTTATACCCTTTAATATTATAACTCAGCTTTCATCATAAATCTCTCTCCTTGATTGCACATACCTCCAGCATGAACTCATGCTCCTTTTGATTTTCCTCTTTATTACCCTTAGCCAACTGAGTGATGTGTGAGTTCCTGTCATGGTGCTGACTCTATTACAAAGTGCAAAGGTAATTTACATCACGGGGCTGGCAGGGCAACCAATAGCACCGTGCCTGGGAGGTGTGCAGCTCCAACAAGCCTCTCTCTTTTATGGGTGATGGAGAGCAATATTTTTTTTAAAAACAAACTATAAATTTTTGTGCATGGTAAGAGGCAAGTCCTTGAGGTGGGAAAGCGGATTTACACTCAGCCCACTAGCAGCATCATGAGGAGTCAGCATCTTCTTTCCAGTGAAAAGCCCCGAGAGCAGAGCCTGAGCCACCCCCTCCCTGGCTGAATTCCTCTGGCTCATTGTGGGGGAATCAGAGAAGTGGGGGGAAAACAGAAAAATCGTGTTTCTTTGCTGAAGAGGTTCACTGTAAACCAAGACTCCCTGGAGTCAGAGCTGCAGTTTTCACACAGCTCTATACCCTGAACTATTTGGAAATTTTCATTCAGTTTGGATATAAACAAACCTTCACTCTATCTGAGTTCAAGCAGGGGCAAAAGCTCTCCCAGGAGCACAGCCTGAGTGAACAGGTCAGTCTTCAGAGAGTCAGGAGGAAACAAATCCTTTCCAGGTGGCACTGAGCAGATACTCACAATACCAATGGAAGCAACCAATTTCGGAGGCCAGTCACCCTATGCTCTCTTTATAGTCATTACAGAGAGATAGGCACCTCAAAAAGTGGTTTGGAGAATCCAAGTTAGGCTCTTGGTGTCATCTGTGCTTTGAAGAAAACCCGCCTTTCCCAGTGGTTTACTCCTACCTCAGATAAGAGCCCACAGTTAGCCTGGATGAACGCACCCATCTGCTGGTTTGTGCGACTCCGAGACTGGAAAATCCCAAACCTCCCTGTGGCTGGTGACACAGGCACAGCATCAACCCCGTCCCAGGCAGTCAGACAAACAGGGATGGTAACATGCACTCCATTGTCTGGCAGTTTTGATTCAAAATACTGCAGGATACACCCCAATGCCCCAAATTCTATAAGCACTAGAAAACATGTATTTACTGGTGGAAAGGTGATTTTTAAAAACACCCCTACAACCCCATCCAAGGTCCTTTTCTGACAAAACCCTCCTTCTGACCCTAAACTTTGCACTTGGAGAAATATGTTATTGCTGTCTTCACACAGAGCAACAGGAAGGAAGGAAACTTCCTCGCCTTCACGCACATCACACACATTTACGTGTGATAGTCCTATTTTACTTTTTAAAAAGTTCAGCAATATGACAGGCAACAGTGACACATGAGAGCCCCCGTGTCACTTCTGCACCACATAGTGAAAAGGTTTTTCCTTCATCTTCCTCATGGGCACACTCTTTTCAGGCTCCAGAGGGAATGCTGAAATAGTCGTTGTTAAACGTCCATGTGAACAGCTCTTTCTCTGGTGTTTGACAACATTTTAATATTAGAAATATGTTTGGAAAATATGATGAAGCTTGATAGATACAAAATTTGGGTCCATCTGATCAAAGCTATTCAAAGCAATCAAAGCTCATATTTCAATTATATGGGAGTTAGGGGCCCAGGTAAATATGGGAAATAGGCTTCAGCAGCCATCAAACTCAAATTCTCATGTTCATTGAATTTCAGAGGAAATATTATGTTAAATTGTGATGGTGGTGACATATCTTTACTCATGGATGTGCTGCACAGCATCGCCAGATGAATTTCCTATTAGCTTGCATTATATACTCAAGACGATTCAATATACAGTTTCCTCTACTGGGTTTCAGTGCACAAGTCCTTTCATAAAGGGGTTTAGTTTAAGCTGGGGATATTAGGACTGTGGATCTTTCCATAAAAGTATAACTTTTCAACCCCCCCCAAGCAGAAATGGAAAAGAATTATGCTCAGCATAACCTTAAGAGAACCTCAGCATTAATACGAAAGGAACTAGTGTAGCCTCTCTGTAAATAATCTCACACCAAACATTTCTATGGGACTTGTTTTTGCAGCAGTAGCTTAATTCCAAAGCCATATAAATCTACCTTGTTTGTAAAACTACTGTAGGGCAATACAACACAGGCCAAGTCTTCGTTCCACTCACATCCACAAGACCGATAGCAGCAGCAGAAAGCAACACTCTCATATGTTTATTGTATTGTATTTTTACGGCTGTCATGCTCCACTAGCTTTTCACTGAGCTGAAGTCTGACCTTCAGCTTAGTACGAATATGCAGGGCAAAGCGACTGTACGCTTTATTTACCAGCCATCCCTGGGTGTTGCATTATCTCCCCCTGGGGCATGTTCTACATCTGCTTTAAGGGTGTGTTTACACTGAAGTGAGTGTAGTGTGAGTAGACATTCCTGAGCAAGCGTTTTAAGGAATATCTGAGGACTGTTCGCAGCACAGCTGTGATAGCACTGGCTTCAGCACAGACTGGGTACCCCCATATTTGCTTAGTTTTAGGATTGGCCTGCCTGAGCCCAAAAACCGGTGGCCAGAACAATCTCCCCAAAGTCCAGGGAACTCAAAGACTTTGTAGGTCCACTCATGCTCTCGTTCTCCGATCCTATGCACATGGTGAGATTGCATAAGCCAGAGCAATGACCGATCAGCGCATCCAGCATCCCACTGTCAGCAGACACCATGTACTAAATATACTTATAAAACATATCACATCCTAGACAGCTAGGAGAAAAATATATAAACACGCACTTATCCCTAGGCTGCCTGGACTAAGACAATGGTCTGTTTGCCTTTAGCAATGAGACCGGCCTGAGCCCTTAAGTATAGTCTTTGGGAGTGTTGTAATGTTAAAGTATCATAAGGTCATATTTTAAAAATGCGTGACCTCAGCGTGTATATCTACAGATCAACTTATGGTTGCTTTGACTGTTGGGCATGTCCTTTCTATTCCCTTGGCACCTGGCACATCCGTCAATTAACCCAGGCAGTCAGAGTGAAGCTTTTCACTCAGAAGTGAAGATTTTCACTCTGAAAATCAAGGGTGCTCAATGAGAAGCAGAGAGAGCAGACTTAGACGCAAAGCTGACAGGAGGAAAGAGCATGAGCACGCTTCTCTGCATTGTACTGCTTTCCTCTTTCTTTTAATTTGCTGTTCTAGTAAAATAACTTTTGTGCCCTCCTCTCCATAACTCATACATCCCTGTGTTTGTTCACTGTCTGTTAAGTCAATGAACCGTGACTGTGGCTGAATCTGTGACTTAGAGATTGCATCGCTTTTTCTGACCTTCTTATACATGTTTAAGTAATTGTACGCAGGAGGAGAGTATTTTCATGTGTGTGATAGGGTCTGCCTTTTCTCCTACGACTCTCCTCAAGGTCCAGCCAGGCTTCCCAGATTGTTTGAATTCTTGTAGATGCTATTTGAAGTGATGTTGGTTATTCTGAGAAAAACACACAGAAGGCACCATTGCAATTTGATTTGAGGACACTGTCCCTCTAAAGACGGTTCTCTAAACAGAAAGTGTCAAGTGTATATTCAACCGTTTGCATCAAGAATAACCAATGCAATCAGTGCTATCACGACCCTGTAAACACAGTATTGAATTGGACCTGAGACATCTGGGCTCTGACTGGTTGGATGGTGCAGAATAAGCTGTTTTACTTCTGAATACCTCAATTTCTTCATCAGCAAATCAGGGTTAACATGAATTTCCCCTGTAAATCCTTTGAGATCCATTGATGAGTAAAGATATCCATAGAAACAAAGTTTTATAAGTGATTATATTTAATATCTTTATATCCTTTTGGCAAGTCCACTTGTGTTCAAAATCTGCTGTACTGGTGGAAATTAAAATTGTTCTTGTTCAAGTGTTTGTATAGATTTTAAAAATCTAAATATTCAGATTTTTTCAACTTTATATCTTCATTTTCCTTAAAATGTAAGATTTCTTATCTGAACTTTCACTGCGCAACCCTTTGAATAACTATTTGAATTAGTGACAGTGAAGCTTGCACAGAAGAGAATTCTGGCTATACCTTTAATACTTGTAATGACTTCTTTTTATGTATCATAACAGCTCCAAACAGTAAGCAGCATATTGCTATAACTGGCTATTTATTACACCTACTGTACAAAAGAAAGCAAGTCTCTATTACTTTTTTATTCATATAGATGTTCCTATAAACCAGATAGTTAAGTGATGTATTTATTTTGGTTGCAAGCCAAGCAGAAATATTTAAATCCTGCTTTTGGAAGCAAGAATTATCTAATCACTCACTAGCTTTTATAATAAAACATTTATCATGGAACATTAATCCATTAGTACTTATTTTCCATCCCATCCTTTCACTAGCACCTTGCTTTGAACAAGGTTGAGTTTGGCTGTGATTTTTCCTTTTATCATATATCATAGTTACATGATGGGACACACCAACATTGAATTCAGAAAAAGCCCTTGCACTTTGCTTGAACTTGGCACCCAGATGTTCTGCTTGTGCTTCCACTGCTAACAAAATAGTGCATGTGTGAGTTCTGAAATTAGTCTTTCATCGTTATGTACTGGGTTTCATGGCTGTAAGGAGGCATGTGGAAACAGCTAAGAATAATTACCTGCTAAAGAAAAACTTGTGTTTAACTAGCTTTGTTTTTTCACAGCTTTAATTTGCATAGCACATCACCAAACTGCCACGCTTAAGCTCTCTGGCATTAAAGGCAAAAATGAAATGCTTCAGGGCGATTTCTGCTTTGGTTTGTTTTTGTTTTGCCAAATTAGAGATTAAAGGTAACCCCTGACTAAAAAGTGCAGTCCCTGACTCTGTGATGCCACATCACCTGTGGTGCTGTGTGACTGATCAAAGGTTTGACTTCCTCGGGCTGTTGCCAGACCTGGATTTACAAAGCCACTTGCTCAAGCCAGTCTCAGTTGAGTACCAGAGGGTGACGTGTCCTCTTACAGCGCAAAACCAATGAGAGGAAGGGGAGCATTTGGGGAACTCCACAGTGTCGTTGCATTTTCTTCAGCTTCCTCTGAAAAGAGAGAAAAAAACAAAGAAAAGGAAGCTGAGACAACCAGGAAAAAACCAGGAGAGAAGGTCCTCAAGGAACCAAAACCTCCCACAGGACATCTGTGCAACCGGGAAGTCTCAGCTGATCTATGGCCCTTGCCTGCTTCTCTGCCCAGTAGCAGTTAGACGCTCTGGAGATGTTGCGACAGCTGGATCCATTCTCCACTGTGCTGGGACTGGGAACCCGGGCTCAGGCTGCAAGACTAACTGACTTGGGCTCTCAGCTGAACCCAAGATCGTTCCCCTTCACACATCTCAAACACTGTAAAACATTGCTATTGTGTGGCTTAAAATGGGATCCTGCAGCCTGGTGTCAAAGGGAGGTTGCTGCATTTGTTTCCCATTTCTGTGAAGAAATTTCCCATTTCTGAGCCAAAACACCCCTTCTGTAGCATGCATTATAGTATGTATGAAACATCAGAGCCAAATCCTGCGAACTCTGGGTGTAATATTTACTGCTGGAGTAGACCCCTTGCAATCCATAGGTGTAATAAATACTATGTCAAGTTTGTACAGGACTAGCCAAATTCTTATTAATTGTAGATTGGAAGACCCTAATTCACCCCACCTCTCTCTGCAGATTTAACTGAGGTGCCTGGCTTTAGGCGGACTGCAGCTCGGGAAGATTAGTGACTTTAGTCACTGCAGTGATTAGTGAGGCTACGGTAAGTCAAATAAAATGCACGCAGAGACAAAAACTGACCACTAAAGCAAATTACTTCTGGGAAATAGGGAATAAAGGAGGAGATGATTTTGAAGACTATGCACTGTTTCAGTGTTCAGATACATATTTTCCCTGTGGTTGTTAACAGATCGATGAGAGCACTGTGGTCTTTGTGGTCCCCAGAGGAAAGTGCCTGTCACCCCACCGGTGCTTTACGTGGCAGAAAGCAGCTGGATATAGAGACAGGGGTAGTTCTCTACACATCTCAGACTTGATCCTTAATTAGAAGTCTCCCCTGTGATTTTGGGAGGGAAGTAATTTCTACCTTCTCCTGACTGTAGGTTTTTAATCCTCAGACAATCACTGTGCATCCTACACCTGTACTTCGCATAGAGCTTCTTTGGACATCAGAAGAAATTTAAAAGACGTGTAGATGAGGTGCTTAGGGACATGGTTTAGTGGGCATGGTGGTGTTGAGTTCATGGTTGGACTCGATCTTACAGTTCTTTTCCAACCTTAATGATTCTATGATTCTATTCTATGAAATTTTGCATGCAAAGAAAGATGCAGTGCAGATTCAAAGAAAGCAAGCTGGTCTTTAAGCAAAACCCCCTTAAAAATCACTTTTAAAATTCTTTTTACCATCCAAACATTTAAAGGAAGACCACAATATGTTCATTGTTGGAACATGAAAAGTAGACTCCTTAGTTAAGCTACATTTTCTTTAGTTATTTGAGTAATTCCTTTCTACGAATTTATGTAGAGGCTTTATCTTTGCAAGATAGGTCACATATATGTACAAGGCTATATTACTATAGTTTTAAAAATAGGCCTATCCTTTCAGATGACTTGTAGTTTCAGCAGACTAATCTAATGTTTATATTTAAAGAGACTCCTTCTTATTTTTCATGCATGTTTCACTTTTTTTTTTTTATTAGAAATAGCTCTTAAGATTTTTTTAACATAGTCAATTCAAACATATATTAAAAAAATTATCTGGATTAAATATCCAGATATTGCAATTAATGGAAAAAACTATTTTCTTTCTTCCCATTGGGAAAACATTAGCTGCACTCTCAGAACCAAGTTATCAGCACAAGAATCTGAGGATTTCTTGTCGTTGAAATGGTATTACCTCATCCATTAGGTTCACTGAGCTGTCAGCGCAGGTGTGTTTAAGGGATCTGATGGAATTCCCTCAGCACCTACTGAGCCAAAGATTAGTTCAGCACTTGTGTCAGAGTAGCACCAAGGCCACTCTAACTTTTGAAGCTGGGGGCTGTTCCAATGGGCTGCTCCAGCAGCCAGAAAGAAGTAATGAAGAATCACATTCATATCACCTTTCCTCTTCTGGAATCAGATTTACTTGTATAAATAATAACGCGTAATATAATAACATGTAGTATAATATAATACAATACAATACAATACAACATGAAATGATAAAGTACAATATAATAATAATTAAATTGAAGAGTTATGAAATCAGACAGGGAACTTACTACCATTTTCTGATATTAGGGGACTATTAGGACAACCTCTTTTGACAGGGTCGTCATACTTTCTTCTGATGAGCCCTCTGTCCCCCCTGCTTTGCTGGGGGACATTCCTACATGATACAACACCGTGTCTCATCCAGTATGGACGTTTGCACAATTGTTCTTAGAGAGGTTTATAACATATCTGCACATTGGAGAAATAGACCTCTTTACAGTTGTCCTCCACCAAGTACAAAGGTGAGATTCATGACCATGCAAGACAGGCCTCCTGCTAACTGTCTTATGCCAGAGAAACTTAATCTTCCAGAACATATGAGCATAGTGACAGACCTCAGCATCCTCTGAATAACAATTCAAATACGTGTATTTGACTAGCCTTTTGCACTCATTAATTAAATACTTAAAGAAAACTTTACAGATAGGCAGATGTTTGTGAAAAAAGAACCAACAAAAAACCTTATGTCCTCTTTATCAAAGGGATGGATATGGTGTCAAGGCAACAACTGATAGTTAAGGTAGCTCTCAGCCTTCCAATAAAATTTAAATATATTTTACTTCTGTGATTTCCCACCTATAGGAAAGGCAATACTCCTTCAGTATTTATCCTTCATTAGACTACCTAATGTGACTACAATGATAGGGAATATTGCATACTTCTGACTGTATGTACATAAAGACATTATAGGAGTTCTTATATGGGGGGGTTTGCTAGCACTGGTAAAATATGAAAAAAATCACTCCACTTAGAAAAAAGCTGCATGGAAAAAAACAATCAAAATTGCCTAAGCAATACTATCACATAATTAGATTCCTTGGCATAAGCTTAATACATGAAATGTCCTCAGTTCTCATACTATTCTGTGTCTTGATTGAGGAAGGAACTAAAAGACCAGACTTTTTCCATTGCTAAATTTTCCATTGTGAAATTTGACGTGTTCATGACTGCAGAACCTCTGTTAATCAATAAATCACCAGACAACTTTGATTAATTAACTAGTCAACAGCTCATAAGACAGTTCAGTCAGACCATCTGTATTTCCTTTTGTCCTATTTGATTTTTCAGTGAAGTAAAATGCGGCTGATTCTGTTCCCAGACTGTTTGCTTTAAATGTTCTACAGAAGAATTATGGATTATTTTTATTTGTACTTCAGTAGCAACTAACGGCCTCCTCTAAGCTCCAGGCTCAATTTGTGCTAGGTTTTACATGACCCCATTTTAATAGGCAAGGCTGCGGGAAGGAAGAGATGCACAGTAATTCCAGGGACGCTCATCTGTACCCCCGCACAAGCCTGGAGGCAAAGCCAGCACCAGAGCTCCGATGTCTGTCGTCCTCACCCAGCACCTCGCCAGCTACGCTGCCTTTCCTGCGAGAAAATACAGAACGCTCTGGTCTAAGCAAACAGAATTGTTTTCAAAGACAGTTTGCCTGCATGAGCTTTCCTGTAAAAGGCACCATTTTATTAGCACTCTGGGTGGGATGTCATCCTCCAACGGGATGTCTCCCATGGAGCCATCTAACCTGCACTTGCCTTCATCCTTCCAAAGTCAGTGCCCCAGCCCCTTCAGCAGGGGAGATGGGGGTGATGGAGACTGGTAGCAAGCAATGCAGAGGCACATGTGGTAGGTGACAGCATTTTGCCCTCTGGAGAAAAATAAAATTTGCATGTGTCTTAGTCAACACAAAATATTTATGACTGTGAAGACGGCTGGGTTGTAGATTCAGTCACTTAGGTGCCATTCTGATGCCTGTCACAGAAAATGGATCCTGCATAAGGAGACAAACATAAACTTAATCTGACTTCTCACCTTGATGTTCCTGTTGAGCTACCTCAGATTTCAAATCTCTTCAAGGATGCAGCAAGGAAACCCTGCATTTACTATTACTGACATATAGTGTTTACTGTGCTGATCAGGATCAGGCTCTGCTGTTACTTGGTGTTTCTTGCTTTATATCAGATTTAATGCTCTCTCACGCCCAGCTGACATTTCCAAACTCCCCTGATCAAGGGAGGGTTCACAACCTTCCTCCTGCTCTCAAGCCCAGCAGAGGCCTCTGAGCCACCCTTGGCTGCCCATGCATGGAGCATTCATGGTCCCATAACCTCTGTACTTAGACTGCACCATGTTCTGGTTTATTTAAATATGTGAGTTGCTGCCTCTGCTCTTATTTCCTTACAGTGGTTCCACTTCATCTGTATCCCTCCCACTGTTTTCATCACTGTTCCTCACGATAAGCCATCTCCTCCATTTCTGTAATTCTCCCTTACAAATCCTTGTTGCAAAACAGGATGAGAAAAATAGGAAATGTTGGGATTGCCTACTAGACAGAAATTCCAGTATCTTGGGCAGATCTGTTGCTGATCTTTTCAATTCTGACACAAATAGGCATGAGTTTTCCTATCATTTGCCAGAACACTTGAGAAACAAGGTGGAGACCAGGGTGTCTTGCCCCGGGGCACAATTAGTAACACAATTTGGTAGTCGTTAGCCAGAGCACTATTTGAGACTTTGATTTCAAATACAGGATAGCTCAGTTTCCATCTGAAGCAGCCAACAAACAAGCAAACCAGAAAACATTACCCATGATGCTTTATCTTAATACATTTTTTTTACTTGCCTCAGAAACAAAAAACAGAGGCCACAGAGCAATATATTGAAAAAGTTGAACCATACAAACCTTTGAAGAATCACATACAAAATACTATTTTAAATCAAAAAGTATGTGTGTTGCACTTTGGACCAGGTTGCCAGCTGATGTAAAACAGTTCAGCTCCTTTAATCATATGGGGCTATGCCAATTTACATCAGCTGAGGATCTGTCTAATAATAATATGTGAAGCAGGGCTTCACCACATACTGTACTGAATGTTGGAAAACATCCTGTACTTAAATGCATGCAGCTATTTAACTCAGAGTATGAGACTGGCCACATTGTTTGACATAAGGGTTAGTTTTCAGATAGTGAAATTTCAGTTGCCAGGTGCCAGAGGCAATTTATCAGACACTCATAAAATAAAGATCAAAAAGCCCATCAGTCTCCCACTGCATCTGGGATCTAGGAAGGAACACTTACAGCCCCCTATCCTTTAAACAGCTCTCACTTAAAGAGCTCACTGTTTATAATAACAAGAAAAGGAGAAAGGGGTCAGGTCAAAACCAGCAGAACAGCAGGTGGTGTTATAAAGTTTTTTTCTGCAGCTAAAACTTTTGTGAAATAGTAGTTCAAATGTACTCATACAAACCTGTTTCATATTTTTAATTTGTATTTTTAGATAATTTTTGGCTATTAGAATACAAGTCACAACTGACTTGACCTCTTTTTCTCTGCTGTTTACTCCAATATGTTACAAAAATAATCCTGAACGATTTCCTTTCATGCTTCCCTTTTGACTGAAAATCCTTGTTACACACTACTGAACTCAGGTTTTAGATCCAGAACCAAAATTCCTCCAAAGTTCAAAGGGGTTTCTGAGCAGTGTTCCCGTTCATAACCAGCTTAGCTGGAATGGTGCAAGATGAGAAGTTTGGATTCAGATCTGAACCGTACTATTATTTAATATTTAATGAGCACTCGCACTTGGTCTTTGCTGAAGTCAGAGATGTGAACCTTGTCTTCTGAAAAGTTTCAATGTCAAGGCTCTGGTATTGCCCTCAGGTCTCCTTCGCGGGAGGGGAGAAGCATCTTCCCATGTTCAAGGAATGTGTCACATTCTGGTTTGAGTCCATCTCTTACAACACCCTTCCTTACAAACAAAATATCCAGTCCCCATCAGGTAAAAATTAGCCCACATGCTGAGAGTTGTCATCAAAAACTCACATAAGAGCATCCCTCAAATGAGATAAAGATAGGATATATTGCTATCCCAGAGGAGTCAGTGAGTGTCCCATGAAAGCCTCATCTCTAGTCTGCAACTGACAGTTGCAAGCTGACAAATTTGATCTACTAATTAATATACAGCATTACCACTGAGAACACAAGATCAGAGGAGATGTCCCCCTGAGGTACTAAACAGCCATATGAAGTTTGGAGCATACACAGCTACCAGAGACCTCAGCATTTCATAGAATCATAGGATCATAGAATAGTTTGGATTGGAAGGGACCTTTAAAGGTCATCTAGTCCAACTCCCCCTGCAATGACTAGGGACATCTTCAACTAGATCAGGTTGTTCAGAGCCCCGTCCAACCTGACCTTGAATGTTCCCAGGGATGGGGCATCTACCACCTCTCTGGGCAACCTGTGCCAGTGTTTCACCACCCTTATCGTAAAAAATTTCTTCCTTATATCTAGTCTAAATCTACCCTCTTTTAGTTTAAAACCATTCCCCCTTGTCCTATCGCTATGGTCCCTGCTAAAAAGTTTGTCCCCATCTTTCTTATAAGCCCCCTTTAAGTACTGAAGGGCCGCAATATGGTCTCCCCGACTGACATTGAACACACTGGAGCAGAGGGAATGGAATTTGCCTGGACTAATTTTAATCCCTTAATTTAGGTACCTGCCCAGGCTCTGTGTATAGTGAATGGAAAGAAGAAGGTATCTAAATGAATATCCTAACTACAGTCCAACTCAGATATTCTGCATCATCCTCTAGAGGTGCTTGCCTCCATCAGTCAGCCTTCAGAGCCCTGGCTCCCACAGGAAACACCTAAATTAGATCCTTACTACAGGCAATGTGGATGACCTCCCTGTTACAAACACAACCTTCTGTAGTGTGTACTGTTTGCTCATGCATCCTTTCAGAAGTGTTCTCTGTTGCTGTTACCTCCACTGAGTCTAACAGTTTTTTCACCACTGCATTGATTAATGGCCAATTGTTGGGAACAGAAACGCCTCCAAGTTCACAAACAGGGTGCTCATCATTTTTCAAAAATGTAAATGTTTGTCAACAGTTACTGCATAGAGGTATTAAAAATCCATGGGAAAGAAGCGATGTGTCTTGGACACAAAAGTAAAACTATTATTATTATTTGCTGGCAAATGCGACTTTTTTAACAGTGACCACAATATTGTTACTAGACATCAGCATCCACTGAGGCTAGTACCCCCTAATTTTCTGACTGCTATCAAGCTTCCTAAACACCTTGTCCCAGAAATCATTTTTTCTACTCCAAATCATGAGTCAGGTCTCCCATCTGCTTTGGACATCCATTCAAAAAAGCTTACTTGGCCTTAATCCCAGTCACTGAATTCTGTGTGGTATCCAGTATAGTGTATGCATTATTTTGAAATGCTGTAATATTGACTATGTTATCTTTGCTTTATAACTGTGATCCCATAGAGCTTTTCTTTGTATTTCCAGCATTCATTTCCCAGGCAGTTTTATAAAAATGTAATGAGGTGCTATTATTAAAGCCTATTAACTTATACAGGCTAGTTGCCTGATGAGAACTCAAGTTTTATTTTCCTTAAGCAGCAGGCCAGATTGCAATCAAGTAGTTTCTCCAGCGAGTATCCCAACAAATTCATCACCCTATTTCTTAGTCTGAGATAATGCCACAGTAGAGACCGGGCCAAAACTTTCCTTTTTCAAAGTTCCAACAAAGACATATTTACTCTTTTCACACTAATTGGCTGTAGTAAGGTAATTTTTTCCTTCATCTCATTGTTTCTTCTCCTGTTTGTCAACTTTACTCCCAGAAATAACACCGAGATATTTATGGATTGTGCTGAGCTCATGGGTTTTGATTAAGATTTTTACATAACTGAATAATTTCTTTAATTTATCTCTTCCAGCAGGACTAGCATTAGGCTTGTGCAGCATGTATAGGCATGAGACCACACAAAGGAGGAGGCTTTGCATTCCAGGTCACCATCTCCAGAGGCCAGAGCAGAGCAAGGGCTGCCAAATTGGTTAGATGGGCCCCAGCTCCGCCCTGCAGCTGTCAAAGCCCTCCCACGCACTGACAAAGCGAGATTTTCCCACCCTTCTCTGACCTCCAGAGATGTGCCGAGTATGGAAACCTGCCCAAAGCACCAAGGTGTTAGGCATTTTTGCTAAAAAGGGCTGGAGGAGGAGAAAGACCTTGCAATGAAAGCACAAGGTTGTCTGGCTTCCCTTCCTAGTCCTGTTGCACATTGCTTGGGTGACCTTGCATTTTACTCCCTCTATTTCTATTCTGTTTGACTTTGTGTTTCATAAAGCATGAGAAGAGAACTTCTGGCTGTGATTAGTGGAGAAATATGGCAATCAAACTGTGCTCAGGTCATCAGCATATTTTGTAAAAATAGTGCAAAATTTAAAAAAAGAGGGGAGCTTTTCAGTATAGACTAGGGAATGCAAACAGCAGATTCATTATGAGAGAATACTATCATTTTGCAAATATTAATAATTCAGCAGCTAGGATATGTGATTCTGCTCACCAAAGATGATATTTCAGACACACTGGGCTCCTGAGAAAATACTTTCAGCCTGAATCGCAAAGAACAACATCTTCTGGCACTGTAGATGTCTCATGAGATTCCTTAATTGATATACTTGCGAGTGTCCAAAATGTACAGATTTTTGGAAGGATACTTTCATTGAACTGAATTAATCTTAAATTTCCTTGGCACCCATCTAATGATATCTGAGGTGATTTAACAAGCATTTCACAAATACCAGACCTAAGAGAAAAGTGCTACTTCAAGTTGTCTCAGTGGATAGGACATTAATGAGATGGCTGAGCAACCCTTTCATGGCAGCCTGTTCAGCCAAGGATCCAGTGAACCTAATGTAGACTAGATGTGAGCATCTAGTCTACAACATTATACTCCTAATGGGGGAGTCACTCTAAAGGAGGTTTCTAAATCTCCCGGGCAGTCAATGGAGAACACTTAGTGCCTTTGAAGGTCTCTATTGAGAGACTCAAGCTCCCTAATTTTAGGCACAATAGAATGGCAAATGGGACTCCCTCTAGAGCACGCACAGGTTACCAAGGCAGGTGAGACCCACCTTACCAAATGAAAGTTGACCTAGTTTTATGAAAGGCCTTTTTATGATACCAAAGAGCACCACTTCACTATGAATCTTTCATATCTATGTTTTAACTTGGCTTTGCCTATGCATCTCCTTAAACCAGCTAAGAAGTCAACACTGAACAGAGCAGCAAAACCTTCAAAGTATCAAATTTAGATCTCTATCTATGATTTTGCTGCATGCTAAAGCCACAAGAGACCATTGTGATCACCTGTTCTGTTGTGTAACACACTACCTACATTTTCTCTCATAATGTATTTTATGATAATATAGTGGATTTTTAAGCAATTCATTTTTAATTAAACACTTTAAAACTCCACGTTTCCGTAGCTAAGCTGCTCCAAACTTTCAATAATTATTGCACAGATCAAGTTTCGCATCTCATTAACCTGGAGGAGTATGATTTAAAACAGAACATGTGAGATTACCACTTTTATGCACATTGGTGTGCAGCTAGATAGCAAAATACATGCCTACATATAAAAATTAACATATCTATTTCTGATGTGAACTCTGTCATTAAATCGAGTCAATTATTGCTTTCTGCTATTCAAAATTCTACCAATTCCTCCCAGGACAAGCCAGGTTAAGATCTTGGCTGCTTCTTTCCACTGGCTCTGTGATTTTCTCATCTCTAGCTTTTCCACTCATTAAAGTCATAGCTTGATTCTCCTTTCCCTCCTGTCCCTCTCTGCCCTCAAATCCCTTCACCAGCATGTCTGATGTCTTATCATGTCAGAAGCAAGCTCCCTACTCATGTCGACCAAAACTCTGGAATACAGTTCCCACCTACCTCTGAAGCCTTCCCTCTGCCCATTCCCACGGTCTCTCTCCAAGCACCTCCCAACCCTTTAGCCTATCTGCTCCAGTTGGCTCTTTTCCCGCTCCCTGTGGTCCTCAGGAGCTGCCAGCTGGCCTGCTCTCTCTTCTTCCTCAGAAAATTAGACACTGTTGTTGTCCCCACTACCTAATGTGGAGTCAGGTTCATGAAACTCCATCTCAGCAGGAGAGCTCTAAACTCATCTTTTTTCTCTTGCCTCACTGTTGACACTATTTCTGGGGCCAAGCTCTGGCAAAAGGAAATCAAAAAGTTGTGCACAGTTCTGGTTAAAGGCATAATGAACTGGCTGATGGACATCAGCTGCTGGATGGACTCTAAGTTCCGTGATGGTTTTATGAACACATCACCAAACACTGATTTGCCTGTAGCTCCAAGTCTTCAGTCTCTTGTTTGGAAGGCAGAAGCATCTTAGTTCTACACAAAGCTAGTGAAAAAATTCCAGAGTTGTCATTAAAAAATGGGAAGAATTTTCTCAAAATATTGCCAGAAAAATATTTAATTTACAAAAAAAAGCTGCCTTTCTCCCTCCACAGTACTTGAAAGTAAAAATTGGCCATGCAGTTTGGTTGTAATGTCTTAAGTAGCCATTGATTTTTTTGTTTCAGAGTGTTAATATCTAGTTTACAAACTGCCAAGTGTTGAACTTCTAATGATACGGTTATTTAATGACTCTAGACAAAGGGAATTGCTTTTCTCATATGTTATGAAAACTAATCATCATGGGAACAAAAGGAAAAGTTGGCTACTGAACTAGAGGAACTAACAGATCCATTACTTTCCTGGAAATGTTTCCTTTTAGTTGGCTAATGTGCATTATGATCTAATGATAATATTGCACATGCCTATATGGAAGGGATGACCTCTTTCTGTCTATTCTCTGAGCAGACAGACATAATCTATCTCCATTTCATACACCACACAGCACATTAGTATGTTTTAGCACATATTTACACTAGAACTGGGTGCTAGGACAGCTCTGTAATTTCCAAATCGCAGATGGCTCATGTCTGGGCCATTCAGCGTACAGCCTGCGCCCATTTATATGGACATACCCACATGTGAAAATTCTGTTCTTTGAATATCTTTCTCATCCTTTTTGATTATCTACACAGGAAAGTTGTCCTCTTAGAAGAATTATTTTCAAGCCTTCTTCTGGGAATGAACTCATTTCATTTGGCAGATGTAAATGAAAAGCAATTTAATATCCAGTTACCTCTGTGCCTTTCTCCCAGATGGTGTTCTGAACCTGTGTTGCATTTATTTCCTCTGTTCTGACAGAGGCAGCTCATTCTTACTTGTACCAACATCACCTTATTTTTGACACCCATGATATGTTGGAGGGTTCAAAGAACTCAGTTCAGTCTTTTTTTGTTCCCAATCTGTGGGGAAAATTTATCTAATTCTAGAAATGGTTCCTCTCCCTTCTTTCATTCCCTCCCTCCACAAGCACAAACAGAGGAGAGGAGAAATATCTGGTAACAACTCAGGACAGGATGGGAAAATTACTGTATGATTATTACCGTGTCCTGCAAGGCTTAAATGGTACTACATGTCCTGCAGAGGAAAGTACTCCAGGCCTACAAGACTTTTTACACCTCCACATCTCCTAGTTTGAAGCATCACTGTGCTTCATTGAGGATAAAGGGAGACTTTTTAAAAAAAACATGCTTAAAAGTTATTTCGGTGCTGAATTTACTCTTTCATTACAAAATCACACAAATATTCTGTGATGCAGATCCTGCTGATTTTTGAAAAATTGCTTTGTCCTTCAGGCTCCTAACCATCTTCTAGGGCGGGATCTGTGGGCCCTGAGACTGAAGCAGCATCATATCTTTTGTAAAGAAATACATTTTTGGGAAGGTATTACGCAGGAGGACAGTTAAACACAGGCTCCTGAATTCCTCTGTGTGGGGGGGAGGGCTGCACTTGTCTTTGTATGCCAGCAAACATCTGAAACGAAGCACGGGACAGTTAGTTTTTTTGCTATGCCAAATCCTGTATAGAAACAAGAGATTAGGGTAAGGTACTATGTGAAAAGCTGCAGGCTTTACTTTCTGGTTTGGTCCCTGATTTAAAGCACTCGTGAGTCAATTTTTTCTGGAAAACATAGAAAGAAATTTTTATTCTGCTTGTTGATTGACCACCCCTGGCCCAGGACAGTAAATGAAATACAGTTACTGTTGGATTGTACCCAGTTTCACCATCACTGATTGATCTTCCACTGAGAAATCAGCACAAAAGGCTTGTCATCTGCTACTGCTTGGCAGAGAGGAGATAGTGGTGTCGGGACGGGACCGTTATGTCAGGAAGGCAAAAATAGACTTCTGAGAGCAACTCAGATTTAATGTTAGTTTTGTAATTCACCCGTGGTGTTACATCCTTTATAGTTGGGAACGCTTCATTAAATACCATGCATTGTTTAAAAAGCAGTTTGCCAACTTTTTTTTCCCTTTTCTTTTAAGTCTAGAGCCAGCAAAGTAACCGCTTTCTAGACAACACAGATAGTTTAACTTCAGCAAATGTACTAATGCTGATAGTGTCAAAGAAGAAACACGTCTCTGAGAAGGACTGAGCAGAGGCTGCACAGCAGATAAGAAAATTATTTTTTAAAATGAAGCCAGAGGAAAATGGAATAAAGATAAAAGAGTAATCAAACACTTTATAGTTCGTTTTTTTTCCAAGTGACAGAAATCCACTGGATTAATACAAAATCAACAGGACTGCCCCACTAAGGAACAAAGTTATCTTGAGACTTCTTTATCAAATGAAACATTCTAAGAATCTGTTTTAATTAAAAGCATTACTTCTATCTTTTACCAAATGCAATCTTCTATTTGGCACAGCTTTAATAACAAATGGCAGGTATTTAAACAAATGGGATTTTAGCTGTGGAAGAGGGATGATATCTGTCCATTGGGTTTGTTTAGAGTCCATTCACACCTTGACTGATGTCTATAGGTCTTGCACAGATGTAGCAAGGCAACAGCATGTGTTGTTTTGTGTTGTTTGTTCTCTCCTACATAGTAGTGACTTGATATCGTATCGTGCCAGCAGAAACCAGCTTACACAATGCCACTCTCTCCCCCTTCTGGTGGGAAGCGCAAGGCTGGATGCAGCCCCAGCAGTGATGAACAGCTGCAGAATTGTCCCTCCTCATGTGACGCAAATCACATGTGCTGTGTTAATGAGGAGTTAGTTCCTTTTAATTCTTCCTTCGTTTTCTCCCCCACCTTCCTTCCCCTCACTGGCAGGTTTGCCCCAGCCAGGCACACCTGGGCAGTCCCATGTCTCTCACCACCTTTGTGCTGTGGAAGCAAAACTGTCCTGGGGTCCCCTCCTGCCAAAAGGCACGGGTTTAGCCAGGCCATTCATAGAATCATAGAATCATAGAATCATTAAGGTTGGGAAAGACCTCTAAGACCATCGAGTCCAACCATCAACCCAACACCACCATACCCACTACACCATGTCCCTAAGCACCCCCTCTACACGTCTTTTAAATACTTCCAGGGATGATGACTCAACCACTTCCCTGGGCAGCCTGTTCCAAGGCCTGACCACTCTTTCAGTAAAGAAATTTCTCCTAATGTCCAATCTAAACCTCCCTTGGTGCAACTTGAGGCCATTTCCTCTCGTCCTATCGCTAGTTACTTGGGAGAAGAGTCCAACACCCACCTCACTACAACCTCCTTTCAGGTAGTTGTAGAGCGTGATGAGGTCTCTCCTCAGCCTCCTCTTCTCCAGATTCAGTAAATCTCCATTCTTACAGAGTTTGGGTTTGTGGGCTGCCTCAGCAGGCAAAGAGTATCAACTGCTCTGGGCTCAGACAGTGTTTCAATCTCATGCTTCAGCTTGTTGCCTGAAGAAATCAGAAAAATACATCCTGATTCAAAGTAGCTACCTAGTTACTTCAGTAGTTAAACTTCAAGTACGACTTTGGAGAAAAGCGTGGGAATTGAGATTTGCTAGATGTGCCCCAAAGGAGAATTTGTCTGGTTTCAGATTGTGAAATACTCCAGCTTCTGGTATTGTTGTTCCTTTTTATTTCACAGAATAAACACATATTGCTACCCTGACGTGCCTGGTCCTTCAAATGTTAACACACAAGAGTAAACTTTTATGGTTACACAGATCAAAGGGTTGCACAAAATTAAGAACATGCATTAAGTGTTTGCAAGATCAGGAATGTAATCTACTGTGCCCAAAATAAAAATTCAGAGAACTTAGAGAAAACTTTGTAGAGATTTTCTTCATCTTGAATTCAAATGAATATGTTAGAATGGCCTGAAGCTGAATATGAAACCTCTGAGATTCATTCTGCTTCATGAAATTTCTGCCTAAGACAAAGAATAAACAACTTATAGAAAATGAAATTTTGGTTCTGGCTCTGCAAAGTGAATGTCTGTGCTTAACTTTATGAAGAAAACCTTTGATGTCTGTGGGTTTACTGTATAATGGTTTGTCACACACTGGATCTGTGTGACTTACTTATGGCTTGGCATACTTAAACATACTTTTTTGCAGAGCACTAAAAGCAGTCATTGGTCTTATATGTGTAAGTTAGCTTTCATTCTAAGGGATTTTTTAAATACCTGGATTTTGTTAAGGAATCTATAATATAGCAGTTCTCCCTTGCAGCTGAAAGACATAGCTTCTCTAAAACTAGCTGCTGTACTTCACAAGCGTATAATATTGCTATCAGCTGCATATTGACTTAAAAATGTTTGATTTCTCTCTCTCTCTCCTAATTAGCAAGATTAAAGGCTTAAATGTTCTGTTATACCATACCATACCATATGTTAAGAGGAAAGACTAATTTTGGCTGCCTACAACATTCCAAGCCCTATTTAAATAATATTAGCTAAAAGCTCAACTTGTATAAATGCTTAAATCTGCAGATGTAAAGCTTTGACTAACAAAGTCCTTTAAGGACCAAAATCTGCAATTTACTGCTTTTGAAAGGTCTGCCATGCTCCAGGGAGATGTACTGTTTCTTGGTGGAGTCCTGGCAGGGCTTAGCGATGTATTCACGGGATCTGTTCACACCCACTGAATTTCACTTAGGAAGAGATCCACGCAACTCCCCTAACCACATCATTCTGATGGTTAAAAAGCTCGCAATTAAAGCCAATTTCTGCTTTTCACTTGCTTAGCTCACAGACAACTACAAGCAAATGCTTCCATTCTTTCTGTATTTTGTTTCTCTCGCTATTAAACAGGGCCTTCGTGAAGGTTTTCTGTCTGCTGGGTGAGCTATCATGCCACGCAGGTGCATGGGTGAGAGATGAGCAGAACTGCCAACATAAGCCTTCTGTCAAACGCTCACATCTATCCAGAGCTGGAAGGTCAAATTAGACAAATCAGTCCTGTAATAAGAAGCGACATTCTCCGTGTGAGGACAATTAAACAGTATAGATACTAAGGGGAGATGATCGCATCCTCATGAATTGCAAGAGTTCAGTACCTTTTTACAGTGTGTTTTTAGGCAGCTGCTGGGATTAAGGTTATAGGCATTAAATTAAGGGATAATTGTTCTCTTCTGGGTGTAGATTCAATAAATCTCCATTCTTACAGAATTTGGGTTTGTGGGCTGCCTCAGCAGGCAAAGAGTATCAACTGCCCTGGGCTCAGACAGTGGCTGTGTTTCAATCTCATGCTTCAGCTTGTTGCCTGAAGAAATCAGAAAAAATATTTTTTCCATCCTGCTGAACAACTTCAAGAGCTCTTCTGTTTATTTGCTCATTTTCTCTTTAGCTAGTGGGTTGTTATTTTGGGTTGTTTGGTTTGGTGCATTTCTCCTCCCTCTACAGCATTACACATTGGCTGCTGCCGTAGGACTGAGCAGCACTCTGCGAGGACACCGAGGATTCCCTCGGCCAGCTGGGTCTTCTGCATGAAAATCGATGCGCTGAAATACACAGAGAGCTAGACTGGATGATACAATCATCCTATTTAGCATTAAGCCTTGTGAGATACATATAAAAAATTCACATATATATTGGTATTGTAAATTATAAATATAATGCCATTAAACTCTGATGTTTTAATAATTATTATTTTAAAACAAGAAAGAAAAAGATAAAACCTATGAACTTTATAGCACATCCTTTTTTTTATCCAGTGAAGTTATTACGCTTACTTAAGTACTCCTCTTTCCATACAGATTCACTTGCCATTCCTTCCATATCTTAACTAGATGCTGTATCTGCCATGCTGGATGACTGATCCACATCTATCTCATGTGCATGTAAGTCACCATCATTAGTTATGGGGGACATCACATCAACGATCACAGGAAGCCCATTAATTATTCTACAATTGCTTCAGTCTTCCACTAGAAGTCGATCTAAAGCTCTGCTTTGGAGCATAAACACATCCTTATAAATTTTTCTCTTAAAACTTATGTATTGCTTACAATGAAGTTCTGAGAGTAAGCAGCAGCCAATTGAGTTTTAATGTGGCGCTACAAATATATGTGTTCCACTATGCCTTGTAAGCACGAAGCACTCCAGCTGATGATCTACATCAGACCGTACATATGGCAAGCATCAAGAAGCTATTAAACCTGCCTTGAAGAAAACAACACCAGCAAACTCTGTTTGTATTAGGTGTTGCATACAAATACCTATTTCCATTTTGATATAGGGATTATACAGTGTATTGACTCTCCTCTCAAATCTGGATTTCTTGGCCATTAAACACCTCCCAGCCCAGCCCCAGCCACATGTGGTGAGTCACTCTTTACATCCCACCTGTCTGGGCCAGTCCATTTGTATACTTCATTGTATAGCCAGAAAGCTACTATCAGGCATTTCATCAGGCTACCTGAGATGGTTCCCAGGAAGATGGCAGATGTGTTGACTAGAGAAAACACATGTTTCTGGCCACTCTTGAGAATCTTCTTTACAATGAACAGACACAACCACAAATTCTAGTTTCTTAGGGAAAAAATCACTAGGGGCTACTGCAGAACAGAGAGAGATACAATCATGCCTTACATTACACATCAGCATCATGATACACGTTCCACAATTCTACCCGGTCAGATTGTATTTGAAATTTCTGTGTGTATTACTTTCCAGCTTTCTTACAAGTACTGAAACAGACCTAGGCACCCACTGTATTTTTTTTTTTTAATTAATTGGATATGGTGGGTTTTGAGTGATCTGCAGGAAGACCAATGACTTTGCTTACCATTTAAATTAATGATTTTAAAGGAACATATTTGTGCTCAAACCTGTGCCTTAACTATTCATTATTGGATATGTTGTCAATTACTTACCTCCTTTTTCTGGATTTTCTACAAACTCTTCATACCTGGTCCTCTAAATAATGTAGTACTTGGTTTGGTAATTAATTTTTTTTCTTCGCTTAAAAAAAAGAAAGACATCTACAGTCATGTGATGGTCACCATGCCAAGTGAAAAAGTACTACTGGAATCTCAAAAGATCTCTCATCTTTCAAATATCTAGATGTACTACATTCCGGAAAGGATTAAGAGTTCAAGGGGATAAAAAACCCTGTCTACTGATTCAGCTAGGCATGATGTGCACAGCAGAGGCTGACCAGAACAGGCTCAGCATTACTGTAGCAGCGGATGCTGTTGCCAGAGGAGAAAAACTGGAAAGGGGAAAGGAAGCTGATCAGTACCACTCCTCATGGAAAATTTTTATGTGCTTCCTTCCAAAGCCCAAATGTGCGTGCTCTATGGAGCCTCAGAAGGACATTTCTACACTGCTCACATCCACTGATGCTCTATTTGAAGGGTCCAAACAGGGCTTGCTTCCTTTCAGTCTAGGGAGACGCTTCACCCCGAGGGAAGAAGCACCAAAGGTATACATTTGTTTTATGCCGAGTTATTTCTTTACATATGGCAAAGATAACAATGGTCTATTATGATATGTCAAAGTCACAGGATTATCTTAGGCTGGGTTGTTAGGATATGCTGTGCTGATCTACGTCAGTATTGTGTTAACTTGCTGCCAATTTTAGAGGTGCTTTGGACTCTGATAGCAAGACACAGGATGGGGGATAGAAAAACAAATTGAGAACAAAGACAGGGTTTTTTTAAGGGACTAAAAGGCAATCAATAGCAAAACAGATATTTCTGGTGATAAAAAAGTCTTTGGAAACCAGCCATTCTTACTCTAACTCATGTGTAAGAAGGAGAACCTCGGAGTGGTTCCACTTCATCTATATACCTCCCACTGTTTTCATCACTGTAGCTCGTGATAAGCCCTCTCCTCCATTTCTGTCAGGCTCCCTCACAAACCCTTATGATCTTTCCTCCTTTTATGGTTTTATGCTTTTAAATTGCTCTAAGTCTGCTGGTAAAGGAGAATGCCTAAATATATAACAGATACACCCATTCACCTTGGGATGAATGTTTTATCGGTTCGGATGTCATCATATTCCTCACAATCACATGTTCCTCCCTCCAACACATATGGCAAGCAGCTGTATCATGCGGGTACTATTCTTACAGTTTAAACCTGGGAGACTCAGAAGTTCAAAATTAAAACAACAAAATAAAAACTCTGACCTTCTTCTTGGAGAGTGCTATTTTTAATCAATGCAGAAGCAAAGAAGATCAATGAGAAAACAGAAATTAAGCAAGGAATAATATTTCCCCTGTCTTCAGGAGATGCTATTCCAAAGGAAAGGGCACTATTAGCCCCAGATCTGTGTCCAAAGGTGCTCAAGAAATGGCCCAAGTTTCTGATCCCATCTTCTCCAATTTTTGTTGAAGAAAGAGGAGTGAATATTTGCATATAGTCTGGCATACTCAGGCAGCAGAGTGCTCTAAAAATAACATCCAGTGTTTAAGTAGCACTTTTCATTCAGATATCTTAAAACCTTTACAGGGATGGATAAGATATATTAACCCCATTTTACATGACAGAAAAATCAAGATACTATTGAATTAATTCACCTGCCCAAAGATAACCCTTAATTTCATCTAAGGGACAGGATCAGATTTATGGCAATCCAAGAAGCTGAATCCTGTTCTTCCATTCAGTCATTCTCTCGCATTTCCCCACTGATCACATTTCATGTTAGGCGATGAGGCAGAGGCCACAGGACTGTCCAGGGCGCCCTTCTGCCATTCACACCACAGCTGCGTCTGGCCCTGTGGACTAATAATGCCCCATGAACAGGGGCATTAGTGAATAAATGCTGAATGCTTAGCCTGCAGGAAAGCTTTAAATCACAAATCAGATGTTCACTTAAACTTTCTCTTTTAAAGTCGGAGAGCAGAGATTGCCAAAACTGCAGAGATTGCAGAGACTGAAACAAAACCTTTACCTATTGCAAGTTCTTGGCACAAATTACTCAATATAACAGGAAATCCTATCACACAGCAATGCGTAACAGTGTAGCACCTGGTTGCAAAGAGCTTGCCTCCCACTCACATGGCCATCAGGACAGAAACCTTTCAGCATGACTGCACAGAACATAGCAATCAGCCAATGTTATATTTAGACTGAGAAGCCTTCTTTCACTCCTGCTGCATTGAGAGACTGGAAATTGCATTGCATACAAACCCCAGAATTAGCTCCTTGACTTCATTCGCTCCGCTAACATACTGCTTGCTTTCTCCTTCCCTCCTAATGTCCTGACTTTTGTCAGCCACAACAAAAAACTTTTTCTCTAGTTGAAAAGGGAGTGTGGTGGATGGGTATTTTATTGGTACATCTATCCACTCTTGCTGGAGCATTATTGATACATTCACATTTACTGACAGATTTTTTTCTTTTCTCCTTTTTAAACTGTAAACCTCTGCCAGTTCCAAGATACTACACCTTTTGTTTACAGCAATGCCCTAGCTGTGGAAAGGTATTTCATGCCTTGTCCCTATTTTGTTTCAGTTAATAGGAAAAAAAGCCCCAAGAGAGACTGAAGACTAGTGAGCATCAGGCAGGACCAGCCGTGACCATCACTTTTCAGGATAAGCACAGGAACAGATTTAATCAGAACCTTTTGTCCCTTCCCAAAGCTTCCCTGCTACCATTTCCAATGGGACTGTTCACAGCAGTCTACAGCAATCACTATGAAGACAATAACACAGGCTATTCCAGCTCACAGTACCACGGGATATGTCGTAGCTGAGCTGCTTACTCTGCTGCTCACATTGGTGCTGTTTATCATTTAATATTCGTCTTGCTATAGCGTCAGCAATTGCCTGGTGTCAAAAGCTCTTTGGAGATACCTTAAATAGACCTTCACTTAGGAGTTTGGTTTGGAAGGTTTTATCCCTATGGATATAGGGATATGGAATGGAAATGAAATGCTGTGAAGCTACACTGATGATTTCACACATGTAGCCTCCGTAATATAACAGATCATCTTCCTGGCGGGCTGCGATGAAGAGATGTCAGGTGGCGGAGGCCAGAATCCCTTCTTCTCCACATCAGTAACCAGGAGATCGTCGCAGAACATGGCAGGAGGCTTCTTGGTGAATGCCAGCATAGGAAACGGAATCAAAATCCAAAACAGTTGTGAACCAGTAGGATATCCAGCAGAAGTGTTCAAATTGGGAAGTGGCCAGGACATGGAGACTAACAAGATAAATGTGCAGAATATGCTCACTTTATTGCTAACTCATCTCTGTATTTCCCTTTCTCCTCTGCACATTTATTGCTGTTTGATGGTGTTTTCCAATAGCACTGTAACTTTTCAACGTACAGGCCAATGGGCCATAGTGTACAAATAAGAGACCGATGAAGCCTGGTTTTTGAATACTTCCAGATTTCTGGGTGTATCCTTCCATTGTTCATCTTAATAAGTATGTAATACCGGGATGACAGAATGGAGCAAGGGCTGGAGATGCCGAAGGGCGGTGTAGCCACCCAGTGGTCACTCAGCGCTAAGTTACACAGCAAGTGCTGCATGGAGCCCCAAGGATTCCCCCGGCTGCTCCTCAAAGCTATCAAAGAGTCCATTTGCAGAAACAGCGCAGGATGCAAAATCACTTTACACTTTAGTGATTATATTTTGGCTTCCATGAGATGAAAGGAAAGATTTCAAAAGTTTAACAGAAGTCATCCTATTAGTCAATTCACCTGTGAGCAGGAAAATCACTATGTAAGAGATTTACTATAATACTATAAAGAGATTTAATATAATATTCCTACCATGTTATTTCAAATTTGCATTCTAGTAGTATCAACAAGCCCCAGCTGAGATCAAAGCCTCATGATCTGCGATGATATTGTGATTTCTAATGAATGACAGCTTTGTCCTCAAAGATTTTAAAATCAGACTGACAAGAAATGAAAAATCAGAAGTGCCACTAGTCCTCTAAACCAGAAGGGATACCTACCCACAAAGAGTTTATGTGGCTTTCAAGGTCACCCCAGGAAGCTGTGGTTAATCGATGAGGTGAATCGCTGTGTCCTGTGTTTTAATCTAGTGCCATCATCACATAGCTTTATTTCCTACACTGTGCATTCTGTATTGAGAAGTTCATTGATTTAAATTCACACTGCCTTTCATTTCCCAAGTGGCTGTTATGGAAATCACAGGAGCTTGAAAAACTGCAAAAAAATCATATTAGCAACTCAGCTATTGTGAAACATCTTTTTTCTGGTCACAGAAATAGGGTGGCTGTATTTCAGGATTTTTTCTTAGGTGCAACAAGACAAGCTTTTGGGTTCCAGATGTCTTTGGGCACTGAACTGCCCATAAAGAATATGATATCAACTACGTATTTCACAGATACGTCGTAAGTGATTTTTGTAAAGTGCTTTCAGATGATTATAAAAGAGAAATCATAAAAGACCAGAGAATTAACATTATGTTAGGACATTTGGCCTCAAAGGACCATGACTGATAAAACTATGCATTGTGATAAAGTAAGTCCATTTTTTATTAGGAATGGACTGATAGTGTCCAGAGCTAGGTTAGAGTTGTAACTTAGGTTTGAGGGCAAATTGGACAAATGCTCAGACATATTAATAGTAATATCCTGAGGCTGATTTCATGAGATTCAGGAATGTCTGAAACAGAGAATAGGCCCCTTCCAGTATTGGATCCATCTGCTGTTTTGATGATAAACATAGATACATAAAATAAAGTACAGAGAGGTAGGATTCAAAATGCTATTCAGGTGATCTTTACTTTTCAGCTTTAATTAAAAAAACAATTCCAGTTAATTGGAGGTTGCATACTCTGCAGTGTTTCCAACAAATCCTGGAACCTTAATGAAATCTCGGTAGTGAGCAATGAGTAGGCATGTTGAGTGTTGGTCTGTCTGGGGTGAAGTCTTCAAAAAAACCCAATCATTCTTATTGTGATTCTATTATTGCTGTATGGTAAAATAAAACCCATTGAACTCAGGCTGGATAATCATCAGGTCAGCATTAAGCCCTTTAAAAAATCCCTGCATCCTGTCTTCCTTTGCACGAAATTAGTTTGTATAATTGACATATTAAACCTCATTTTTCTGGGCACAAACCCATCTCTAACTATTATGTTAAAACAGATCTGTGTTGGGAGGTCTTGAGGAAAGAGGAGATGAGCCCATAATTTCCTTCGAAGCATCTCCTTCTGGTCATTGATCACTGTTGAGTACCAGATGCTGGACTACATAGACAATGGATCTGATCCATTGTGGCAGTTCCTTGTAGCCTTCTTCCCAAAGTATGTTAAGCAGAGTTTTCATATTGAAAAAATCTCCTCTGAGAAGGAAGAGATCAACTATGTTTACAATTAATTGAAACATATTGTCTTTATTTTTATTCTTCTATGCTATTCCTAGTAGGTAAGATAGTACTATTTGCTTCACAAAACTCAGAGAGGTCCTTCCACAAGTTGAATCCCTGTTCCCATTCACATGAGTGAATTCTCCTTCCCCAAAGAGCTCAATGAATTAAAGCAGTTGCTCTTGAAAAAGCTTATATTTTATATATACCTATATCTATAAACAAATCAAGCAGCAGCATCATTCTCAGGAACAAGTTCAGAGTCTGAGGAACGTGTTCACAAATATTTATGTTCCTTATTCAATCAGCTCCTGATCTGTTGTGAACCCATCTAAGAAGTGGACTTCACTTTGCAGCTTTAGGAGGATTTTGCAGAGAAAATATCATGTGAAGCTTGAGAGGTGCAAAGAATAAGGTTCAAACCAGGACATAATAGTTATATAAACCTCAAATAAAAAAAAAGTAATAGTCCTCAAAGCAACACAACTAATTCAATCTGATTTCCTATGGCTGGGGATTTCAGGGATGGATTCTCCAGTATCTCAGAAAGGGTTAACTCTCTTTCATTCATTATGTTTGTACTCATAAGGCAGATTCTTTGACAATCACATTGCAGCCTTCTGCTCAGACAGGACTCTCAAACAGCCCCTACCTGAAACCTGAAGGAACCTGGTATCTGTAGGTCTGCCATTGTCACATTTGGCTGAAATTAGCCAAGAATTTCAAAAGCTTTCAGAGATACAAACAAGTCATTCCATAACCTTTGCTACTACTGGAAATAAATAGAAAACCAATGTAAAAAAAAAAACCAAAAACCAAACACTTTTCAAAGAACTTCCTGACTTTTGGTTCATTTTGTAATAATGTTTGGTGGAACATGAGAGAGTGAGACTATTTTCTCATAGTCAAAGTTCAAATGGACAAGTGATGTCCTTTTGACTGCTTGTAGAAACCATAATCTGCTAACCTTAAAGATTCAATTTTGCATTCCGCAGAGCTGTAAGCAGTTTTTACTCATGGCCAAACCAGGTCTGGCTGCAAGCACTACATTTGCTTCCAATTGAGTAAAGTAAAACTTTTGTGCAAGTATACTTGTGCCGAGTTCCTGAATAATGTGCATCAGTGATCAGTGCTTCCTCAAATGGGACAATAATTAGAAGCGGGGACTGAACCAAGATTCTTGGAAGCAAATAACCCCATTTTTGCATTAATTTCCAATCCAAACCCAGATGCAGCTCTGAATTTCACAAATGAGATTCCCCTCAACAATGAGCAGAACTAAAGCTTCAGACCAGATCCCCCAAATTCAAGGATTTTAGAATCCAGCTCTGTATTTTGTGGTTTGGACTCCAATCTCTTTCTAGAGATATTTTCAAAGTTAAAACCTAGTAATGGGCAAGCAGTTTCTAGTGTTTTTCTCCTCAGAAAGTATTTCTATATATCTTTCAGCTGGTCAAATTATCCTATTTGAAACGCATTTGTAATTTGCTGCGACTGAGTGACCTGCTTGTGAGGCTGTATCTGATCATTTGCAGACCCTGTTAAATAACAGCTTGTGCATGACTTTAGCAGATGGTTTAGCTAACATATAATTTCTATAGGTATATAAAATAACATTTGGAATAAGAAAGCATAATGGCCTCAAGATTCTCTCTTCATTTTTGCAAAGTCATTTGCTTCTAGCTGTTACAGCACAGCAGCAAAGGACCATACAGTGAAAATTATGATGGGGTAAACTAAGCTGAATAATAACACTATTTAAGTAATACTCCAGGAACTCTACTAATGTGTGTATAAAAACAAGCATTTCACAGATAGCTACAAAGAGGGAGGCCTAATATTTCCAGATCAAGGATACAGTTTGATCAGCACTGATTTGGTCATGGTTTTAAATATCTGCAGTCTCCAGAGAAGGTTTATTTTGACATAGTCATCATTAAAGCTGGTCTTTAAAAAACATCAGCAAACAATTCCATAATTTACTTTCAGGAGATAACATATTTTAAAGGATATGCATTGTCAGAATTAAGAGGCAAGACTTTGCTCAATGGCCCTTGGATTTCATTCCAGATGATAAAGAAACAACAACTGGTTCACAGCTTATGTTTTTCAGAGTTTGGAGGGAGACATATTCCAGAGCATAACTTCAGAAGTAAGTACTTATTCACCCTACACTTCATCTGTAGCTGACTGAGGGAGCTGGAGGTCCTGAAGAGCAAAATGCTGCTCTGCAATACCATGAGGGCACTCCACGGTGCCCCTTGCAATCCTGATCCCAGGATGTGCACCCCAGGTGCATCCATACAGCAGGGAAGATATGCTTTGCAGTTTGCCCCACAATTTTTCCCTTCAGGGAATAAACTGGAATGATATGCGATATTCTCTCTACCTGTGGACCTGCATTTCTTTTGGAAGGAAATCCTGATGCACAAGCGAATGAAACACAACCCCGTCTACTCCCCTCGCAGAGCTGGCATGAGGCCACGGTGCTGCGTGAACCGAGCCTGCAAGGTTTCGCTGTAGGACCTGTCAGTCCTATCGTGTTGGCTCAGCCAAAGAGCCCCTATGGGAAGTTTCTGCTTTGAATCATCCCTTAGAAGAATCCACCGTTCTCCGCCAACCATGGAGGAAACCTGAGAAGACCAGTTTGCTGTGTCCAGAGTTAGCCTTTGTTATCACAGATTTAGCCTTTGTTATCACATTTGTTAATCATTTATCCTGTATTATTTACATGGCACTTTGTACAGCTAATATTAATTCTGTTGTGAACATCAGTGAATGTCTTGTGTGCAGACTTGTGGGTGTTCTGCATGTGTATTAATGAGGGAATATGTCATCCTCCAGAGCAAAATGAATATATACCAGAAAGTTCTGCCAAAATGCCGCCTCAGATGTGTTTTTCTTAAATATTGCAAGCCACAAAAAGGGGATACAACTTTGCAAAAATGTTTACAGTTCCCACTCCAGTTTTTATTTCCGATCTGCCCTACCTCCTTAAATTCCTTCTCTTAGTATTTAGGATGCCATAATTGCCCAGTTCAAACCTAAAGCAAATCCAATATCATTATTAAGTAGTAGGAATAGCTCTGCTCATTGACGTCTGTGAGCGTGGCAGAAAGAACCCCCAATATTGTCAGAAAATAAAAAATAACAATCAACTCCAGCAAATAAAGGCAGAGCTTATAAAACTATCAAAACATATTAAACTATTACTGTCAGTCCTGCAGCACCCACATACATGAGTCTAATTTATATGAATTGTTCCAAGCCTCATTTTCCAAGGAAAATTGCTGTCATAATGGATACATCATTGAGTTGGTCAGGGACATTTTTGTTCTACTTTTCAAATTAGAACATATTGATTACTTCATACAACATTTTTTTAAGGGGAAATGTTGGTTTTGGGAAATGGATTGAAAAACATTTGCAAATGTTTTTTGATGGAACTGAGACTTTGTCTCCAGAAATCATCATTCGATGGCTCAAAATTACTTTTCATAGAGATAGATAAGCAACTTAAATCACAAAGTATATATTGAAAACAACCAAAATGTTTCCAAATTGCCAAAACAAAACGTTACAGCTGATCTGAACCAAAACCATATCTTCTGGATTTACAGCCCATGATGTTTTTAGATTTTGACTTCTTTGTCCTGATTCAGGACATAAATATTTTTCCATACTGTTACATTTGGCCAGAATGTGAGACCTATTTCCTGCCTGTTTCTTTTTTACTACCATACTGATGGCAGTTCTCCTAGCACAGTCACAGCTGTAAGATATTGGCTCTACTGCAACTGTAAGACTGCTTTTGCTGAGATACTTTATGTCAGTTCCACAGACCCAAAAGATAACTATTCCGCAAAACCAATGTTTTTACTTGCTAGGATAACTGTAGCTATATAGTTTTACACACACACACAAAAATCCCTCAGATCTAGCTTGTATTATGGGGTTAGCCATAAATTTAAGAGTAGATTTTCCCCTATTTGCATCAATGAATCTACTTCACTGAAAGCATTCCTGTAATTCACCAAAGTGCAAAGGGTCTCTCGGGTCCCATGTGGGCAATTTTAATCTTAGCTATAGTCCATATTTTAATACTCGAATATAGTGATGGGAGATGCACTAATACTATGGAAATGGTCTTAAATATCCCCTGTTCCAAACAATGCCAGAATCATTAGATGTTAATAGACTTGCTATATTCACTCCGCTAATTTTGTGTCCTATTCCTAGTCCCTTTGTGACCTCTTTGTTCCTGCCTCTGTTGCTGTCTCACAGCACAGATAAGACTACTTGAATTCCTTCTCTGCTCCAGCACTTGGATGTCAGAAGAGCTGAAGAGGGACCACGTACTGTATTCTTTCCCCCAGCTGGGTGTGCTCCTCTCTTTCCCAAGCACAATGCTACAGCAGAGGAGAGTAGCCTTCAGTCGGATTTTATGGCATATCAACAACAACAAAAAAAAAACAGTTCGGGGGCTATTCTTGTGTTCTGAGGACAGCTGGCATGGCACAACTCATGTCCGCAAGGGTAAAATTTCTTCTTTCCAAAAGCAGAGTGGCTGTGTTGAAATAGTTTACTGGAAGCCACATCTGCCGCATGAAATCCCCACAGCAGGTCTGGGCATGGTTGGGAAGAGCCCTGTCTGGCACAGCTCCATCGTGCCCAGCAAAGCACTACAGGTAATCATGGGATGGTGCCTGAATCCTTCCCCAACCTGGTATTATTTACTAGTGTGGACATACCTGTCCAGCCCAGCATCCTAGCAAGAGAGGGAAGAAAGGAAATTTTGCTGCAAGAGGCTTCCAGGACCCCCGGCCAAGAGAGAAAGGCTTACTGACACGAGTATAGCAGATGTCAGCCTGAAGGTTAAGCCCCAGAGACAAGTCCCTGACCAACTGGAGGGTGGGGGATTAGTCAGTGGAGAACCACCCCTGCCCTTATTGCCAGCCCCTTAGAAAGCTCGCTAAGCCTTCATTTACAACGTATAGCAAAGCTTGATGGTGGTGTGATATTTTGTTGGCATTGGTATCATGGAAGACTTGAATGGAATTACTTGACATACTTCCTAAAATATTAGCACTGTAATGAATTTCACCCTGCTTGAACGAATACTGGGATTTTTTTTATTGGCTGAGACTTTTCCTTAAGTCTATAAATACTTAAGAGCAAAAATGACTGATTGATTTATTTATTTATTTCTTACAGAGAACTTGCTAATAAAGAGAGGGCAGGGAACATGAAAGATGAAAGAGAGAGGTTTAGCATTTTTAATTTTGACCCTTGCATTGCCCCTGGACAAACCACTAAACAGTTGAGTTTGCACATGATATAAATTTCTTAGCCCCTTGTGGCTAATGAGAGCTGCAGGATAATGAATCACATCATCACTTCAAAAGATAATATGTACAACCCTAATGTTTTCAAATTTCATAAAGATGACATGAGGGCAGTTGGAAACCTGCCAAACTTCAGAACAGTTATTGAGTTATATGCACAGTATCAAGGCACAACACGAATGGAGGAAAAAACAATGTTTTGTAGAAAGAGACAGAAACTGGGAAATAATATGTTAATGGATAAACAGACATACAGAGGTCCATTTTTTTGTTCTGTGATATTTCACAGGCAGGCCGTGTCTTGTGCATGATTAATTAGTCTCCTCCATGTGATGACCCCCACAACGTTTCTGAGACGGGAGACAATTCAGTTCTATTTGCTTTTCCTGCGTGTATTTCAAACCTCTTGCAACTGCAGAAAAGATACTGGTGATCTTACATACAAGATCAGCAGTTTCGCACATTTGTTAACAGCTAGGAGTTCTCTGCATAAAGTATGCGTATGACCTAATAAAGTTGTGTAAACATACTGTCATTAAATATATGTAATAGCTATTATAATTCGATATATTCTTAGCTGTCAACAGGTTTTGGACTGGGCTCTGGGTGTTCCTACGTGGCAGCTCAAGAGGAGGTGGCGGCCAGCAGATCCCTGGAAGGCGCGCTGCCAGCTCTCTGAGTGCTGGCTGCTGATAGAAGAGGGAGCTTTTCAGAGGTGAAGTGAGCGATGCCCTGAGCAAGCCTTCTGCGGATGCCCGCACAGCCGCGCGAATGAATGAACTCCTGTGTTTGGGCTTGCTGCATGTGAAGATATCTCTGCTTTCCTGTGTGGCCATCACCAGCACCGAGGTGTCCAAAATGCCATCAGAGGCAAACATGGTAGTTACAAGGAACGCAAATTGTAATAAGAGTTTTCTTTTTTGACTAGTGCTGAAAGATATGGGGTTTGTGTTTGTCTGGTTTTGTGTTAATACTACACCATTCTGCTTGTGCAAAACCAACAATAATATTTTAGGACGTTATTTCAAATGAACCATGGGGAATGAGATTGGCCAACTCCACTAGCCAGGACAGGCCCCATTTCTATATATCCCAGCTTTGCCTTTTTACTCAAGAAAAAACTATGATGAGAGCTGGAAAATAAATCATTAGGTTTTAAGTGCAGAAAGGGACAGGCTTCTTTTTCAGAGTTGGTGCCAGAATCACTTCCAGGTATGACCAGAAATTAGGAACTTGCAGCTAAGTTCTGGGATTTCATTTTGTTCTTCCTCATTTGCCATCAAAATGATGAAGGACTCAGAGAATGCTTTGCAGTAGAGGTGACAATGAGGATTGCAAGCACTCTTTTAAATATAAACCAACTACATTAAAAAAAGCAAAAATGGGCAAAAAAATGCAGGGCTTTTTTTAATCTGCCCTTACTTCATCACCACTCTGAATGGGTGCTCACAATTATTGTTCATGTGATATTATACTCTAAGTACTAAGGAAGGAAAATTTGGCCAAAACTCATAACAAGTCCTCTGTTTTGTCAGTGTGAAATACTTGATAATTTGTAATGCATTTAGCCATTAATCATTTTAAAGGGCTTTTAAATGGGCATTAAGTCCTTTGAGTCTTTTCCATACACAGACATTGGATCAGGGACCTTTGCTACAAATTACTTTTGTCTGGACTTCTAATACAAAATCAACTTGAGAACAAGGGAAATACATCACTGTTAAATTTTATTATAAGACAGAGCCATTATAACACATCATGGGAAACATTTTTGAGCTGTTCTATTAATAACAGCAGTGCCTGATTTCTTTGGTTTAAACTTACCTTTTTCACATTTTCTTGTGACATTTTCCAGATATAAATTGTTATGATGAAGAGTCATTCAAAGCAAGGGAAAAAGCTGTAATTATGTTTCTCTTTTCTAAAAGCGAGTGGGGCAGGAGGGGGATTATTTTACACAGATCAGTGAAGGACACCCTAATAAAGATTGGTCTGGAACATTTCTTTTTATGACAATTGACTTATCAGCAAGAGCCATTGTAGCAAATCTGGAAATTACATAATTGCCAGAAACTGTAGATATTTGACTTGGCAAGAACCTTAGGTGTCTCTGATTTATTATTGTAAGAATTTGGCTCCGCAAAGATGAAGAAATGTTTAATGAAAGAACAGTAGAATACAAATGAAACAGGCAGAGATCCTGTTTTCAGAGGCTATATTTAACTACATTGTCACTACTACTGTAACACAAATAAACTAAACTGAAAATGTCCGGGGTGGCAAACTGGCACAAAGGTCAATCTGCATGAAAATACTAATTTCAACAGCTAAACACTCATCTTTTCCTCTCCATTTTGTACTACCCTTTGGGCAAGTCATTTGTGGGTCATTCATTTTATTAGATGTCATCCCTTTTAACACAGGCACAACAGTAAAACTGCAAAGCTGAAAGAAATGAGGACTTGCATTTTTTTTTAATCTGTCCTTCACATGGCACTGAAGTCCTTTCAAGTAGCAAAGTCTAAAGGCATTAGGCATTATTAAATTCAAGAGAAATGTAGGTGACTTCAAGATTAGAGTGGTGAAGTGGGAACACTATAAGTACTTATTTTAGGTTTGGAGGATTTGCAGACCACAGCAATTCTGAAAACACCCATAATTATTCTCTGTATCAGAAGACCGGGTCACCGCACAGTAGATTAAGGTGAATGTCTTTGCTTAAACCATTTGCATCAAAGAGATTTACTTTGGCAAGTCCTCCAGGAGAAGTTTTCCCTCTGATAAAGTTCAGCCTCTTTTGCTGGAGAAATGCTGTTTCCTGAAAATGGATTATCATCTGCTCTTTAATATCTACTTATGTTTCTTGTGTTTATCTTACTACCTCATGGAGGAGCTGCTAAGAACATCCCACAGTTTATCTGTCTTGGCGTTCAGCTGGGCGGCAGCAGCTGGAGTCAATGCCACCACTGCTGCTCCTCACAGCCGTTGCAAAGGGAAAGAAATCCTGCCACGGCGTGAGATCGACACTCCTATCTCCCAGAAGACACACGTGCTGGCACCACCATCATCCATTAGAGCAGAAGGTTTGAGTCTGCTATCAGGCTGGAGCTTCTCTGCTGGCACTTGGACAGACCACTGCCCTGCCAGGACTCTGATCATCTCAGTGTTACGGAGGAGTAAAACACCCTGTTAGAAAAAATGTTTCTGTTGAAGTGGAAAACTCTGATGATATATTTCATTGTCAGGAGATTAGGAAGAAATATAGCAAAAAGTCACATAAAACTACCTTGTTATCTCCATAATTTTTTCCAGGAGTAAATACTGAATAGATGTTACTGGACGTGTTGGGAAAGGGGAGATATGTCAAAGAGTCTGAGGCTACCTTTGCTAAATGATGGAGATATCAGTAACAATAAATTAATATTGCTCCATATTGCTCCTGCTCCATATCCATCCTGGTATTGTTAACTACTGAGGCCACATAGGCAAAGGTGTCTTCAGAGACCTGAATGCAGAAATCTTCTGCCCAAAAGCCTTGATCCTGGCATGAGTAGACTATTCAAATTAAGCTTTTTAGCAAATACCAGTAAATAAGTATTGCTGTGGCCATCAGCAGTAAAATATGTAAGCATCAGAAAATGGAGCACCTCCATACTGTTCGGCTTGGGCTTTACCACCCAGGCAATGTAAGCAGAAGTAGCATGGCTTGCACTGTACGTCGTGAGCTACAAGAGCATTTCTTAATGGGCAGGTTTATGAAGGTTTTCATTTCCTCTCTCTTCTCATTAGCACCAGCTGCAAGATCATTCTCTCAATACATTTAACGTGACCATGGCCTTGCATACTTGCATCCAGCTCTGCGCTTGGACTCCTTTCATCAGTTTACTTTCCTTTCACAGTTATATTCCAGCTATTACATATGTCTACATTTAAAAACCAATGGGGGAAAAAAACAACCAAAGACAGAATTCTACATTAGTAATCCAATGTGTGCATTCTTTTCTTCTGAATATACGCAAGCCATTTTAACATATATGCCTTCCTTAATAGATTTGTTTGTGTTTTCTAAGTCTACATTTTTTCTAGGGAAACAATAATCATTCATCTCATCTTCATGATTTATATCACACATATCGTATTTTACACATTTATTACTTTATAACATAAATATTTTTCGTTTCTTTTTCTTTTCCTTAAGTATGTTGCAACCTTTCAAAATAAATACAAAGTAAAAGGCCAAGCCAGTCCTAGAATAGTAGGAAAGTCACTGGCAGGAAATTTGAAACTAAAAACATTATATAATTGTTATTTTAGCAGTGGCTGGGTGTAGAAAAACACACTTTAAAAGTTCTTAGATGTCTTTTTCATTTATTCTCTATAAGGTCATGCAATAAGACTCTAAAATCCAATGGCAAGAGCGAGGAGGAATGTCACTCTCACCTGTACTGGAAAGGCGATGGCCACACTGGAAAGGAGATGAAGTGCCAGAAACTTTCTAGTGTTCTTACTCATTACATACACATTATCTGGCACTCAACATGTATCTTCAAAAACTGAGAGCGGCCACTGCATTGCAAACAGTTAGAAAAGCTGTCATCAGGTGTCCTGGAGGTCCTGATGCCAGGCTCCTCTCAGCAGCATCATGGGATGAGGAGCTGCTATCCCAGCACAACATGGGTGCCTTGGAGTCGGAGTGCCCCTGGCAAATGCAGAGGGAGAAATGGAGACTTGGAGCACCTCTGTGATTTTAGTGGAAGATGGAGAGGATCCTATGCAAGCAAATCATTACTGTTCTGTGTTAATTGAATAAATGACTTCATTCGTAGACCCTCAACAGAATTATGAACTGAATGGGGTAGCTTATTTGCTGGGGAAAACATTTGATGCTGCCCTGAAACCCTATGTCAAGAATCAAACCTGTAGTTGTGTCATTTCAGGTGCATCTGGACTAGTTTTGAGGAGGTTTTTGTTTGGTTTGTTTGCTGGTTTGTTTTGGTTTTTTTTTTTAAAGAAGGACTTTTAGGATAAACTGGGAAAAGTCTGTTTGGGATACGAAGCGATATTTACCTTTTTTTTTTTTTAATAGCTGAATCTGTGAGGAATTTTGATGACCTCAGTGCAATTATATAGATTGAAATAGGAAGAAGTGTTTTGAAACCGTAGCAGGATTTGAACTCCCTTCTGTTACAACCTGCCATCTCACAAAAAGTGCCTCAGAGTGCCTTATAGGAAAACATGTGCCTATCATAGCTTATTATTTTTTTAAGATATCAGAATGCTTAGTATGACAAACTTTATGGTTGCTGCTTTCACATATTTTTGCAATACCACCTATCTGTATTCGGACATATTATGAAACTGGTGTCCAAATCCTCTGAAAGATTCATTTTATCTATGTGTTTGTACTATAATTTAATTGACTACTTACCTTCTTTTGTATTTCATCAGAATCATATGCAGTGCACGGTCTGCTCTTTAGAGTCTTTTTCTTGGCACTAAATAAAACCCAAGAATGTGGCTACCAGTTATTTCACAGCTTTTTATTCAGCTGCAAAGAGTTCTCCCATTTTGGAATGAATACATTGTTGGCAGAGTATGTATTAATAGCTATAGTTTAAGCTGACTAATATTTTCCACTTTGCCAAATTTTAATTCTTTGCAATTTTTTAATTATTATTATTATTCTAAATTCAACCTGGACTGAGAAAAGTTATTTCAGCAATATTTGTTCATTTGCCTCCTAGAATGCAGTTTGGGAACAATATATTTTTTGGCTCACATTAATATTTTGAAGTAACTTTTGCCATACTTCTGAAAATCAACTTAAATTTGCCAAGTTCTGAGACTTTGGAAAATCTGTTTATACATGCTCAGGAGAGATATACTTGAGTTAGCAAGAATTCGCTGAAGATGTAATCTGCACTGAGCATATTCCATTCTCACCCAGATGCCCAAAAACCTCCTCCCAACATGCTGTGACTCACAGGGAAAAAAAAAGCAAAATCTATTCTAGAGTATCAAGAGCTTTTTGACCTACTACTTGGAAGCTATTATGGTGAGAGAAACGACAACAAAATACAGGATTTTTTTTTCTCTCTGCTCTCAGTGGTTCTTTTTTGACGTTCATGACTGGTGAGGATTAATAATTTGCTGAAATTTAGCTGAACAGGAGATCTGAGGGACTTACACACAGGGTTTCTAACTTAGACAATTCTTACAGGACCAGAAGAAATCTATTGCCTAGATATAGTGCAACTTTCCCCTTTCAAAAGAATATGTAGCCAACAGAACAAACCCAGTTATTCCTGTGTCATTTTCTATTTCTGAGATGGTCTATTAAGAGTTAAAGATTTAACTTCTGTGGGGGCTGTTTGCAAACCTTGTCACCAGAGGTCTGCTGTGGCTCATTTGAGCCTCTTCCAGGTCAGACAAGCCAGTTTCTGGAATAGTGAAATTCTTCTGATGAAAATATCTCACTACCAGCAGGAAAGACAGGATTTTGACCGTAGGCCTTAATTGAAAGATGTCCTGTGGAAGAGGGTCATACGTAAGGAGGCAAACTATAAAACTGATTAGAGAAGACAGTGAGAAATACCATATCCAAATATCTGTGATATTATTAGAGATATAAATATCACCAGGAACCATGTCATTATGGTAGGAATGAATGGATACGGACTGGAGAAATGGTACCAGTAACGATAAGCGCTAATTACTTCTGGATTTGATAAACAACAGATTTCATCACACACCTCCTGGCTGGATAAGAAGTAATGTTATTTTTACTTGATTAGTATAAATGGTGAGGATATTAGAGGAGCAATATCTACAGAGATAGCTATAGATAACTTTTTATCAAACAACTATTAATTGAGTCAGCTGAAAATAAATTGAAGATACTAAGTAGTATTCAAAGCTTTAAGTCAGAACTAGAAAGAAAAAATTGCATTCATTTATGTAACAAAGGCAGGTCATGCACAAAAAACCATTTTTTTCATTAATATCTGATTTTTACACAGAGGAAGTACTTCAAAACTAATCTTCTTGAAGGTCTGTAGAAAAGTTGATTTTGGTTATGTGATATGACACCATATTTTATGAATTATTACTGAATAATTTTCATATTATATATAAAAGCAATGTTATAAAAATAATTTTAGGGCGGGAAAGGAATTACTAAATGGGACATGTGGAAACTCATTGGCTGCTGCTAATTAATCCCGAGTCATTCATTAGTCTGATTTTACTTAATTTTTGTTAATGACCTTAGTTGTTAGTCAAAATCTTTCCTGACTTTGAGAAGTCAGCAAATCTTAACAGGTTCACTTTTATCTGTTCAGTAAGGTTGAATGACTTTGAAAACTAGCAGATTAAAAATGAGATGAAAGGTAATGGTACAAGATCATGAGCGTAAGAAAAAGAACAAGAAATCTAGCATCTCAGTGCTTAACAAAAGCTGTTAATAAAAACCCAATGATAATTAGTAAATACGGCTAAACTATAATGAGTATATACTGAGTGACACACAAGTCAAGGCTTAGAAGGAGCCCAAATTTCTTATTCCTGTTCAATTGCTTACTGGCAGCTTTTTGAGGCACAGCATTTGGCTTATGGCTGTTTGTACAGAGCCTTGAAGAATGGGTGGTTCATAACCACCTGCAGCAACCCAAATAACATGTTGGGTATTTTGGTAAATGTAATTCCAAGAAGTCCTGGTAAGACATTGGTATACTCAATAAAATTTTGGGTTTCTTCGTTCGTGGAAGGCTTATTGGAATTGGAACAGATGCAGAGAAGGACAACTGGAGTCAGTCAGGAAAATACCTCACCAACATAAAGGCTATAAAGATACACCACCATGGAGACAAGGGTAACATCATGAAAAGCTCTGGTATGACAGACATATTCATTAGCTTCAGTCTGGAAAGCAGAGAAAATACATCCGAGTAAGCCTCTATAACAGTTTTCTGACTTCAATGGAGAACAGAAGAAATCTAATTGGTTTTGATATATACATTGGTGTATATAGTCACATTATTGAGTTCAAGGAAATAGACTGGGGAAATCTCTTCTTACACTTCACTGCTTTTTCTACTTTCTACACAGTATATTACAATATTTAGGTACCCAAATCGAAATTTAGCCAGGCATCAGGTTTTCAGCCTTAATTTTGTGACCAGTGCCTAGCAGTGGATACTGCAGTAATGTTGTTAGGGGGTTAGTTCAGGACCAGCTCAGCCTTCTGACTCAACGGTTGCACCCCAGCATCACGTAAGTCCTGATTTACAATAATCTTTTCAGCCTCTGCCAGCAGATGGACATGGCTGCAGGTCACAAAACCACTCAATGTAATTTGATTAAAACCAAAGGCAGGCAGTGGTAGGCACTGTCGCCAGAGAACCAGCAAACCTGAACAGGCCATTGGGAACAGTCAGAGCCCTGCTCCCTGCACGTTCGGTCTCTCAGTCCGAGTCTTGTCGCCTTCGTAAGGCATAGCGACCTCGTTCAGGAACGGCACGGCGACCCCCCCCTCCCCCGGGGCGCTCGGGCCATCGACTCGCAGACACCAATGTGGTGGACGGCAAATGGCGTTTATTGGTAGGTAACACAGCGTTATATACCTTGGGTTTACGACGTTACTTCCGTCTGCTTACTTCACACCTACATGCTACTGGCTATCGGGGAGGGTCCTATCTTTCCATACAGCGCGATATCTTCCAGCCGCCTGATCCTAACTACCCACAGAGTCATAGAATCATAGAATCATTAAGGTTGGAAAAGACCTCTAAGACCATCGAGTCCAACCATCAACCCAACACCACCATACCCACTAAACCATGTCCCTAAGCACCACATCTACACGTCTTTTAAATACTTCCAGGGATGGTGACTCAACCACTTCCCTGGGCAGCCTGTTCCAAGGCCTGACCACTCTTTCAGTAAAGAAATTTCTCCTAATATCCAGTCAAAACCTCTCTTGGCACAACTTGAGGCCATTTCCTCTCATCCTATCACTAGTTACTTGGCAGAAGAGACCAAGAGTCTCTCCAAACACTTCATTCAATCCCATCTCACAGCGATTCACCTAGTTTAAACATGTGAACAACGCTTCTTATCAACTTGTATAACCTCCTTCATGCCACAGACCACTGAATTTCACACAGTCATATACATACAAGCCCAACAAAACCACAGAATATGTATTTCTGAAGAACAGAAACTACTTGTTGAGGTATCCTCGTGCAGCAGGAGGTTGTCGAGGTTGTGACCTCAGCAGGACATTCAGGACAAACCTGAATTATCCGATACTGATGGGAACAGGCATAGCTGCATAGGACCAGCCTAGGCTGTAAAAACACTTGCTAGTTGTGCTGTGCTCTTTACTGCTGCCCCATTGACACACCAGTACCCAACACAGCTACTTTGAAGGTCCTTCCGTGAGGATCCTTGGGTTACCTTTGACAGCTGTTCTCACAGACTCTCCATCTTTCGATAGGCCTATAGCTTCTAGCTTTCAAGTCCTACACAGGGTTTGCCAGGCAGGTTAAAAAGCCTGCAGTACCTTTGGAGAGACTGAACATTAATCTTGTTTAAATGTCTTGGATTGAGAGGTCTGGATTCATTCCCCCGCTCTGCCCCAGCATTACACACACATTTACCCAAGGCATTGACCTCAGCAACACAGTCAGCTTAGGCCCTCCATGTGAAAGAGAAGAGCATCCAGGGTGCACATTAAACCTTCAGCGGAATGAACTGTCTTCTACACATACCTTTTTCTCTACAGAGGAAGACCATAATGACTGCATCCAACCTGGAAATTTCTGTACAGGAAGGAAAATAGGATGAAAGCAGGACAGTTTATGTGTTTTGTCCAAAGTCAGGAGCTGAAGCTGATAATATAACTCAGATCACCCAGTTATATGATCCATGGCCTACTGAAATCCCATTGAGTTTATCTTTTTGTTCTGTGATTTTATAGCATCACGTAAAATGAGGGTTGGATTTTGTGATGTAGACATTTATGGAACTATACATCGTAAAAGCCTCCTACTGGAAACATCGCTTTTATGTTTTCACTCTTGTTGTTACTTTTGTCATTGCTGCTCGTATTATCTTTCCATGCCCTCAAGAAAAATATTGAAAACAGAAAAAAGTAAATACTGCTTTGATGTAAATAATACAACTTAAAAGTCGCTTTCAAGGGAACTAAAAGCAGACTGCTAGAGTATTTTCTACCCCGACACATGCTGTATGATGTTGTGAACTGATGAACATGTCCGAGGAACGTTTTACGTTACGTGACAAAAGGAGAAGCCTAGCGCAAGGGGCTTTTGAGCATGGGTCTCACCTTCGGCTGCAGCTCAGTCCCATAACCTGGTCTCACGACCCTCTGCACCAGGCAATTCCCGTCAGCGCTCACACCGACTTGTCAGCCCAGTTTTCTTGGCTGTGTGGGGGCCAAGGGCAGGAGAGGGATTGAAGCAAATGGAGGAGACAGCAGCCCGGCTGTGGGAAAGCGCACGGAGAAGGGCAACTGTGCGAGCCTCACACTTAATGCTTGAGCTGGGAGAAGTCTGCAAAAATAATCTTCCTTCTGCTGAGAGGACTCGAGAGGGGAGGAGGGATGTCGTATGGGAGCGCCTTCCTGTGTGTTCCTACAGCATCAAACACAAAAGCCCCGATGCTTTTTGAGGCCCTTGGAAACTAGCAGAACACAAACAATAATACATTATCATCACTTTTAGTCCTTACTCGTTTTCTCCCAAATGCTTAACTCACCAAAAGGAGGGAGGGGACCTGAATCAGAAATGGGATACACATTCCCTGCAAAACAGAATCACGTCGTAACTTAAATAACAGAGACGTTGTGTGCAGGTTGCTGACAGGTTTGAAGCCATAGCTTAGAGAAGTCCTAAATCTCCTCTTGTATTTACACTTCTGGCTCCTCTTTCCCCCTCAGGAGTGCTGCACTAATCACTTACAATCCTCGTCTTGGAACTGGGTGGTAACTCTGCGCAGTCAAAAGCACTCTGGCTGCAATTAAAGCTCGTCTTCTTTATTGATAGCTGTAATCACACCGTTCCACACCCCTTGCTTGGAGCGATTTGTACATTTCTGACTATATCCCTATCCTTCATTGCCTAGGAGTGTTTAGAAAGTGTGGTGTTATTTTTTTTTCCAAATACTCCTAAGAAACAACCAAAAAGGCTTTGTCCTCAAGGACAGTAGCAGGAGGGCTGGCTATGTAAACAAAAGTCCTGTCTCCCAGTCTGCTGTGTAGGTCTCATTATTTGTGAGTTACACCATGGAGTAAGGCTAGAATGAGACTTGCTCTGTATGTAAAGAGGAAAGGCAGATACTCTGTTTTAGGGAAACAATGGATCAGTTTTTCCCAATATATGTGTGAAAGGCAGTCAGTGCCATAAGGCAATCAGTGGATGGTTTTGGCTCTGATGGTTCTGCTTTGCCATCGCTCCTGCTGCCCAAAGCCCGTGGGACCGCTCAGCCGCCGCACCAGGGGCCGTGCAGCAGCCCCCACCAGTGTCACTCGAGCGTGCACATTGTTTATACCTTGTTCCGTTCAGGAAACGGGTGGGAAACCACACTTTGCGTGAACAGGTTTTCTATATATGCCTCGGGGAGGGGAGGGGGGGAACACATCTAACAGTCTTGTTTGTTCTCTCATTTTTTTTAAACCATAACTAGCACAGTGCAACAGGGATTAAGTGATATATCTATGGTATTTTTGTACAAGCACACAAAAATATGACCTAAGAATCTTTTTCAATATGATTTTCTCATTAAAGATTTTAACCTAATTTAATACTTAACTTGAACCCTCGTGGAAAGTAGTGCAACCTAATAGCTAAATCATGGGTATTTAATGCAGAATAGAACATGTAATTACCAGAGTGAACCTTAGAATAGTTTAACTTCTTTTGTTATGGTAAAATGAATCAATAGGGTTTCAACATTTAGGTCTCGGTCTTGCACAGACATGTCCCTGTGTGTAGCTGTTTGCGTGACTGGAGCCTCCATTTATTTCTATTATTAAAGGGATAATTGGTGCATAATGAAAAATACTTAAACAACTGTCTCTATTATACAGAGCTCAATTTAAAATTTTTCATGATATTGTACTTTTTATTCAGTAGGAGGTAGGAACTCCATAGGGTTTGCGTGTATAATTTAGCCACCTTCTATCTTATGTGTGGCTGTTTTGTAATGCAAATATTCTTCTGTTCAAGCTTGGAACAGGGACAAACCTTCCTGCAGCGCACCTTTTTTTTTCTTTTCTGTGTTGTCTTTACGCCTGTTCTGTTAGTGCCTAGAGTAATTCCAGTACTGCAAAGTCAAATCCTGACCAGCTAAACCTATTATTACTGCTATTGTTATTGTTGTTGGTTTTCTTTTTTTTTTAATACAGAAGTTATGACTTTATTACTGATTCTTTTCTAACTCAAAAAACACCAATGTAATTATTTTGTGATAGCATATATGCCTTTTGTTGAGCCTTTTCTGACCACAGACTTTCAACAAGACTATATTCTTGCTTATTATTTGTCATATTCCACATTCTTCTTGGCGAGACGGTCAGGATGGCTTGAAGCTGGACTCCTGCTCTATCATAAGAGAAGTCACTGAATGCTTCTTTATTCTTCCTGTGGCAAACTACTAGATGGGGCAGGCTTCAGTTTGGAGCTAAGGCACTATTTTCTTACCTCTTTAATGAACATCTTAAGATCCAGTATTTTTTCTGGATTTCAGAATTCTACTTGATTTGTTTTGAAACTTTGCAATTATGTGATGAGCCTTCCTTGGGGTAAAATAAGCTCATAATTTGTTGTTCAGCTCAGAAGAGTTAGGAAGACAATTCAGTTCTATAAGATATGTGATAGATTATATTTTCCTAGGAAAAAATATATTAATCCCTCTAGAGAGAAGAAATCTCCAAAAAGCTAAAGACACAACTTGGCTGCTGATTTCATCCTGACAAGATTAAGGTATCGAAAACTCCAATAATAGGAGAAATGAAACTTCCATTGCAATAATTAAACAGGATTACTTAGGGAAAAGAGATCACAGGCCAGTGAACCTTATGCCTCCTCCGTAGCAATCCTCTGTACTTGTGCTGGATTCAGCTTCGCTTGTCACCTAGCCTGTCACATGAACATGGAATGAGTCACGCTCAAAGTGATGGGGATGGAATAGATCACCTAGAAGAACGTAAGACCTATGTCACTAGGTAATTTATGTGGCTGTTGCAAATGAACATATTATTAAAGAAAGACCCGCAGCAAAGCAAAGCCAGGAAAAGACCCAAGGCGGCTGCCATGGATTACAATGTGATGCCACCGGTTTTTGCATTCTTGTTTCCTGCACAAACACGGAGGGAGGGAAGGAGAGGGAGGAAGAGGGAGAGAATGGAAAACACTGCTGAGGAGGGACCAAAACAACCTGAACGACTGTCAGATGAACTAGAAAGCATCATGAGATGAAAAAGGAAAGGGAATACTTTGATGCAATAGGAAGATTTCTTCAGCGTAAATACATATGCTTTCAAGGCCTGATGCAGCTTCATCATGCACACGTTTGGCACAAACCAACTGCTTTTTTGTCATTTCTGCCCATGTTAGACTAAGTTTGATCAACAGGAGGCAGGCAACCAAAGACCACCTGAGATCCACATTGAGGGGTTGTAGGAAACATAGAAAACCAGTTGTTAACTGTTTTAAAGAATCAGGTCTTGAATTCTAAGATTGCATTAAAAGTATTTATATTATCTACAAACAGGTGAGTTTTCCGAATTATTTATCTGGCAGGTCAGCTGTAATGTGACAGTGTTGCTGCACATTTTGCGATGGCAGGCTGACCTGGATCAAAGCCCTTGTCTGGTTCCTTCCTTCTGGGAACACCATACTCATGCTGCGGATCTTGGGGTCTCAGCATGAAAAATCACAATGCATATATGAAGTAAAAGTCAGTGCAATCGCCCCCTGAAGTGACCCTGACATGACTCTGAGAGAGTTAGGCCCTCGAGTCTATAATCATGCACAATGCGCGTTAGGTTCTATACATCTAAAGGGAGAAAAAGTCCTTCTATTAAGAGTCTTTTCCTTACTTCTGATCTCACTATTTTAAATGTCTGGAAATATTTCACATCTTTCCAGATAGAAGTAGGTATCAAAAGAAGGAAAAAAACCCTTTTTTTTTCATTAGTAATGCACTTTGAGCTCCTTCTTGAACAAGAACATACCAATCTTACTTAGTGGTTGTTCTTAACATAGGAAAAATATTGGCAGCTCAGGCAGGGGAGCTTTCTTTTCATTCTACTACTTATAACAGACTTCAGACTATGTGCATACTTACTTTTGCTGCACACTTACTATAAAAAAAAAGTACATGCAAAGATAATAACACACATTTTTTGTTTCTTTAAATGTGAATGCCCTACAAATTAATGGGCGATAGCAGAAAATTCCTTTCCTTTCTAGCTTAGCTCAGAAACCACAAAGTCATTCAATTTTGGATCCATTCCTATTTCTCAGACTCCCCAGGAGATTTAGTAAAAGCAAGACATAGCTCTTTCCTGGAACCCCATGGGCATTACTACATTTTTCAGATGTAGATAAGGCTGCTACACTCTGCATTTGGAAAGTCAAGATTTCATTTATAAGGTGCTGAAGCTGGAAGGCTTTCATGTTAGGCCCTCGGTTCACAATCTCCAGCAAAAGAGGAAATGGAGGGTATGTCAGCAGCAAGCAACCGAGCACAGAACAGAGACATCTCAGTTCAGTGCCTATGTTCACACAGCTGAGTGCTATGTAGAGATACCATGTGGGTCTGGAGAGCAAAATATTTATGTTAGCATAGCATTGCTTTCAGCAGCAGCACTTCAACAGCACTGCTCGGGCCCAGTACCAAGTTACCATCTTTTAAGTTTTCAGGTGTCTTGCAAAGGTTAAAAGGAGTCTTCATCGCTTGAGTGATGACTCTTTTTCTGGGAGGCTGGGGAGGGGGGGAACAAAAATAAAACCAAAGAACATGCTTGAGGAGCTCTGATTTTGCTCCCGAGTACACGCAGGGTGGTGGGGAACACAGCACGACAAGCATTCAACCCAGGCACAGCTCTGGGAAATGTATTCCACTGGCTCATGCAGATGGAGAGATGACAGTTCAGCTTTGTAACCACCAGCGAACTGGTTCCTGATTCCTCCTGTTCTTTTCCCCTCTTCTCCAAGGGCAATGGACCCACCTGCAGTATTTAACCAGGAATAGAAGCATGGATAGCCTCTTCTTAGAGATCACCTTAGACTGATGCTGAAGTCTCTGAGAAGGACAGTGGTGGTGACCGGGACCAGGAGCAGCCATTCAGTGGCTTGAACCCTTTTTCCAGCTTCTCCCAACCCGGTCTGCTCAGCCTGGTGACAGGCTTGCAGCCGCTCATGGAGAAGAGGGTTGGAAAGCAGGGATGTGCCTGACCTGACTGCTGGAAGGGGAGCAGGTGTTTTCATGCTACAGCTCTGAGTACAGACACTAGAGTGAAATATTCAGGATCAAAATTCAAGGAAAATAAGCACATCTATCAGTAGTAGAGCCACTAAATTAATTTTTTTTTCAGATTTATGTCATGTCTTTTACATCCTCCCATGACAGCAGCCACCTACAATGATCCCAACTCCTCTCTTTGCATCTGTCTTCCTAATACACTACTCTCAGTACCTGTCCTTTCACCTCGTATTTCCAGTTCCCCTTCCCTAGTACGGTCAACTCCCATTTCCCATTTACTCTAACCTCCCAGTTTCCACCACTTCCCTGCTTCCAAATCCCTCCCTGGTTAGCTGGGCAATAGGCAATGTGGCAGATTTGGAGATGGCAGATCAGCCAGGGAATATTCGTTTGCAATTATGTAGCATAAGAACAAGCAGATAAATATGCTGTGTTTGCACTACAGTCCTTCTCCCAGTAGGGCAACAAATTGCATGTTGCTGTTGATTCTCATTAAACGTTTTAAGAATTTAAATCTCTTTGAGATCTTTATCCTTCTGTCAAATTTGTTTGGAACTGGACGTCAGTGGGGAATGAAGGACAGATGGTATAATTACATAAGCCTCCTTTCACTGGGAAGCCACATTAAAAAAAAAAAAAACAACAAAAAAAACCCCAAAAAACCAAACCAAAACAAAAACAGGCAAAAGTAGCAAAAATAATTATGCTCCTTTTTGGAGACTTGGAGGGAGGCAGAAAGACTTGACAATTTGGTAAAGATTATGGAGTGGTCAGGGTCAGAAGCAATGTTTAGAGCCTCCCTTCACAATGTTAGAGTCCTTTGCATGGTGCTTACACGTGCTGTGATGTACAGATACCACTGAGTCACTGGCTACCAACAACCGCAAAGACTGTGGGTCCGCTGCGCCAGACCCCATCCTAGCTCAGGAGGAAAGCCGCTTCCTTCCTCACTTTCCACTCTCTCCTCCAGCTCATCAGTTTGGGGAACTTTGCGGTAGTTCAGGTAAGCAAATCTGCAGAGGCAGCCGGGAGCATTTCAGAAAGGTATGTCTTAGGTAAGCAGCCCACAGCCCTGTGTGGGATTCTGGGTTTTAGGATTACCCAAACCAGATGCCAGAATAACAGCTGACTGCGCATGCAGCATAGGCCCTCAACACTACTGCTCAAATTATTGTTTCTAAAAGGTACTTTCAGCGTTGCCGTGTGAAACAAAGGACCCCAGGTCACTGACACACACCCCATTTTGATTGCTAGAAACATGATTGCTATATTATGTAAGAAATGTCCTGGAAATTTGTTGCAGTTAATGTGAAATCACTTAAGCCGCTGCATCTAAATAATAAATCTCTACTGCTGTAGATAAAATCAGTGCTGGAGGCCGTTGCCTAACGCTAAGTAGCGGCGCGCACCACCACCCGAGGCACTACGGAGAGCAGCAGCGGGGTCACCGCGGGTGCTGGAAAGGGGACGCTGCGGCTCTGCGCCCCGCTGTCCCTCACAGGCTGCGGGGAAGGGCTGCGGCTCCGGCACCTGCTCACCCCGCGACGGAGAGAGATGCTGCGGCCCTGCTGACCATCGGACTCTGAGTCGCGGGGAGGCCGCGGCCCCGCTGCCCCAAGGGGCCGGTGCTGCGGGCTCAGCGGCAGCCACCGCCCCTCGGAGACGCCGCCTCGAGCGCGGCCGTGCCGGGGGAGGGCCGGGCCGCTCCGCGCCGTGCCGTGCCGGGGGAGGGCCGGGCCGGTCCCGGCAGCCCCGGGCGCGGCAGAGCGAAAAGGAAAGCCAGCGCCCGGGTGACTTCCCCCTGCCCGAGCGGGGCGGGGCGGGGCGGGAGGGCGGCCGCCGCCAGCGCTTCCCGGTCGCCCGCGCCGGCTCCGGCCGCGCCCGCTCCCCGGCCGCCCTCCCGCACCGCAGCCCCGTCCCCCGCCGCGCCAGGCACCATGAGCGCCTCCGGCCCGGAGGCGCCCCAGCCCAGCGACGCGGCGGAGGTCCGGCTGCAGGAGGCCGAGCAGGACTGGGCGGCGGCCAAGGCTTTCTACGACAACCTGGCTTCCAAGAGACCCCGGCCGGTGAGTGCGGGCGGGCGGGCGGGCCGGGGCTGAGGGTGTCCGGAGGCTGGGGGGGTCCGGAGGCTGGGGGCTGCCGGCCAGCGCTACGCTCTGCTCGCTCCGCAGCCCAAGCCCCAGCACGCCATCACGGTGGCCGTCTCCTCCCGAGCCCTCTTCGACCTGGTGGAGGAGCGGCGGATCTTCGAAGAGCAAGGGGTGGAGAAGTACGTGGAGTACCAGCAGAACAACGAGAACGTCACCCTCAAGCCCGGACCGGCTTTCTACTTCGTTAAGGTACCCGGGCTGGGGCGGGCTGGCCCGGCGGGGGGGTGCGGCGGGGCGCGGAGGATGCTGCAAGGCCAAATTTCGGGAAGAGGAGGAGCCCGAAGCCTCCTCGGGCGGAGATAATCCTGGGGAAACGTTTTGGGGACTTGTTCCCCCAGCGGTGAGCTCGCCTCGGCTGGGGAGCCCGGCATCATCTCCGCATCTCGCCGCGACGCCCCGGCCTTGCGGCCACCCGTCCCCTCCCCTACCCTCCCCACCCGTCCCCTCCCCTCCTCTCCTCTCCCCTCGTCTCCCCTCCCGCCGGCACTAATGCTAAATGCCTGCGGGATCACGTACTGCTCCCATCACCGGGCCCGGAGTTTTACCCCCAGCATCAGGGTTTGCATCCCTGCGGGTAAGGAGCAACCTGCATTTTCTGCTGGACACGGGGCGCCCGAAGTGCCTTTCCTTTTAAGACAATTTTCAGTTAAGATAGGCCCCCAAATTGTTTTAAGTTTGTTGCAACCTCCTCCCCCCCAAAAAAAAAAAACAAAAACCAAAGACATCTTAGTTCCTCATTCCATTTTTATGTCTCACTTATAATAGGGCTACTATGATTAAAGACAGCGTTGATTCAATATTATTTGAATTACTTTACTCAGAAATTAACCTTTTTTTTTTCTTTTTTGGTCAGCTTTAATTTTTCCTTGCTTTTGTTGTCACCCTGAAAATTGTTCTTGAGGACCAGCAAAAGAAATAGACCCCGTAGTTGGGAGTCAGCATTTAAGCAGAGGTGAAATGGAATATTTTGCTTTCATTGCACAAGATAGGAGAAATGGCCAAGGTAAATAGCCTCCAACATGGAAAGCAAGTGAAATTACAAAAAAATAAGAAAAAAACCCTAAAACTATGTATGGTTTTGAGGAACATAGGTTTTAGTGGGACTGACTTGAAAAAATGCCATCTACAGAGTTCATTTTATGTCTATGGAGAATTGTTTGATAAGCTCCACAACAGCAATTTTAGAAAATTTATTAAATCATAATTAGCAGTCATACTTGCTGACAGCAGAGTTGCATCAGAACACTTCCTTCAGGTTTTGAAAGTAGATTTTCATCGCTTCAGTTTTAGTCTCAGGAAGTTAAAACATTTTCAGCATTGCTGATCACTTTTTGGAGACATATAGTGGGAAAATTACTTGTGTCAATACCCATGGTGCTCTAAATATAACAGATAACTGTTAATAAAGCATAGTAAAGATGTTTTTAGCATAAAAGCATTGTCATAAAATAATTCACTTTGTACAGCAGTGAGGCGAGGGTGACTAGCGAATTTACTTCATCTTTTCTTATCTGTAGCAGCTAGAGACAGCCCTGCTAGCACAGTCAGTTTTCAAGGGATTTGTTAGAGTTCAATGTCAAATTCACTTTGAATATAAGCAAGATTTGACTTAACTCCTCACACTTTGAAAATCAGAGCTCTTAATTATGCCCAGCTAAATGCACCTTGACCTCTGTTCCCTTCTAGTATGCTATTTGTGTTTGAATTCTTTATTTTTTTTAAGAGATTCATAAATTGCTTAGTTACAGGAATCATTAGGCTAGAGAACTGCAGGTTTGTTGGATGATACTTTCTACCTGGAGACAAAGAAGGCAAAAAGAAATAATATATTTTTGTTTGGATTCCTTTATTGAAATCTTTAAGACACTAACTTAAAAGTATTACATCTCATGCTTGTAGCACTTAAGAATCTTAATCACAGGCCAGGATCTCCTTGGGCTGCAAAATGTACAGCATTGGACAAAAAAAGGCATCCCCTCCTCCACTCTTCCTTATTCTCTAATATTTTAATAGATTGCCAGGGTGGTAGAGTATTAGCAGTAGAAATGGGTTATGACCACATGCTAAGATTTTTTCCTAGGCCTTATACCAGGGTCTCACTTGAAGTTTTCGTAACATGTGACACAGCCATGCTTTTTAAAGTGAGATTCCCAGAATTTAATTATGAAATCTATGTTTTAATTCTTACCAACTGGCCTGACTTTTTAAAGCACCTTAATGAAAATCAACCCATCTTGTATTCATTTGATGATTCATTGTTGACTTTATTGCTGTAATCCCAAGGAATTCCATTCAAGGGCCAAGATCCCAAAGTAGAGGTTTGTGTATAAACCTAGAGCAAAAAGCAAATCTTACTCCAAAAGGGTAAAATTCTAAATAATATGAGAGAACAGATGGATACAGAGAGACATGAGCAGATGGAAGGTCAAGAAAGTAAGAATGCCAAACCGTGGATATAACATGTTGGCCCATTATCTTAAAAGAGATCTTAAATGAATCAAAATCTGTCTCATTTAGCATTGCAATTAGAAATGCTCAAGGAAATCATGCTTGACAGGATATGATTTGGTACTCCTTACTTAAGGACAGTCCTTGACACTTGACCACTTGAACTGTGTCAGTAAATCTTTGCATAAGTATGCGGTCCAGATTCACGTTTGTGCATGCGAAACAAGTAGTTGCACGTATAAATTCCTTTACACCTTCTCCTTGATTTCACAAGAACAATTTTCAAGTGGACAAGAAAGTCCCAAGTCCAAGATTGAAGTGGACAAAGAAAAACAAAAAATTAATAGGGATTGTCATAATGTTCAGCAATGCATTGATTTATTCTGGATGATCATGGTGTCCCAAGAAAAAGGGTTTCCATGAAAAAGTTAAATTCTATAACACAGCAAAATAAACTTACTTGCTTCCCTTCAAATGAACCCAGTCAAATAGTTGCTGGGAGCAGCAGAGCAGAAAGGAATAAAACAAGTTCAGCAAGTTAAACTATCAGGTATTTCACATTCCCCTTCAAAACAGTCCTATCACTAAAACCACAGTGATTAAGAAATGAGGCATATTCCACTTGTCTATTGACTTTCACATTTTTAACCTGCAGGCACTGGAGCATGTCAATGCCCGGCTTCTTGAGCTGTACCCTGATGATGAAGAACGATTTGATATTGTTCTGATGACCAATAACCATGCCCAAGTGGGAGTGAGACTCATAAACAGCATCAATCACTATGGTAAGTAAAATAAATGCTACCTTGTAGAACTGCCTGGTGTTACATAATAAAATGAATTAATTTTATTTTTCCTGTTCTGGCCTTGGTAAAAGCAGCTTCTTTGATACTGACACCCATTCCTCAGAGGATGATATTTATTTTTGGGTGTCAGCATAAGTGAGATAGTGTTAAACAGAATTTGGTCCGAAGCTCTAGATTTAACTTGTCAGGTGTGAATCCTAATTTCTGAGAAGTCCTTAAACTTTTTGTTGTTTGGTATTTACGCCCCTATACATATACCTTCACAGCAGTTATTCTGCTGTCTTAGAGGGATTCTTTTTTAAATTCTCAAGGAGGAAGGGCTGATCAAACATTGTAGTCAGTTTAAGTTGTCTAACTTATTGAAATTGCAGTGAACATTTTTCTTTTTTAAGTTTACTGTCAGCTGTAGGCTAGTGTATCTTTTTATGGGTTTCCTTTTACAGGTTTGTAGTGTCAAGGCAGAGTCACACCTTGTTGTGCTGTTCTTCCTTTAGGCTTAACAATTGAACGTTTCTGTATGACGGGAGGAAAAAGCCCTATTGGTTACCTGACTGCGTACCTTACGAACTTGTACCTCTCAGCAGACTCTGAAAAAGTGCAAGAAGCTATAGAAGCGGGTTTGAATTGACTTTCTTTTGTTATTTCTCCATTGAGCTTGTTAAAAAATGAATATATTGTGTGTGGTGCTGTTCATCCGATGTAGGAAGTCACAACTTTGTATGGTGCAAACTTATCACTTATTTTTACTTAATCAAAAAACCAGGTTATTTCTCTGTATTGTTCCTCTCTGACCCTTCAGCCTGCTGATAATGACAACTTAATCCCCTCTACCTTTGTCACACCTTTCTGTCTTCTCTCATGCTACAAGAAGTGAACTCCCATACACACCTACTCACCTCTATTCAACTTCTGTTTGCATAGAGTCATCTCTCTGGTGTGACTTACAAAAAACAACTTCTGTGTTTTTGTAAGGAGTTAAAACATAGCAAGTAGTTTGATTCAGTGGTATCCTTGGAATTTCCTGCTTTGTCTCATTTGTGGACCGTTTTTTTATATTCTTATATGGAAGTGGAAGAAAGCATGTCTAAGAAGTTATGTCAATGGGACAGCTTCCGTGCATTTGTGTTACAGAACAGCCATTACTAATTAGCTTTAGTGGTCATTTCTGCTCAACATATATATAGGTCACCACAAATAAACTGTTGGAACCGAAGTGCTGACAGTTTAATGAATGACTTTGCAGGACATGCTAACTGAGGTTCTCTGATCCATTTTCAGGCATCGCATCAGCTACGATGTTCACTGCCAACAAAGATGTTGCTTACTCGGATACACAGTTGAGGGTGGCATTTGATGGGGATGCGGTTCTCTTTTCCGATGAATCAGAACAGATTGTCAAAGAGCAAGGATTAGACAGATTTTTTGAACATGAACAGCTGAATGAAAATAAGCCACTTGCACAGGTTTGTACTTCTTGAAGCAGTGAGTTTTCAAAACATCTGTTAATTTTCATTGCTGCTGTATTTCTCCAGTTTCCGCAGTGTGTACGTATTCTTCTTTGTGGAAGCTGATTGCTCTATTTATTTCCTTTTCCAAGGATAATCTTTAAAATTCATGTTTGACATAAAAGAGCTGACCACTGCAGTCCTGTCACCAGATTTCCCACTTCACTGAGAGAACTGCATATGTAAGACAGTGACTTACAGTTGTATTTGAATTGTATCATTAGAAAAAGGAAAGGCTACTACTGATTTCCTTGATTTTTTTTCTTTTTTTTAATCAGATTGTGTAGGTAATGTTAATTTCAAACACTGGGATATTCTGGTTATTAAAACAGGGTAATATCTGTGCTTATTCCCAAGCAGAACTATGCCATTTGTCTAAAAACCACAAATATTTTAAGATTAGCTTAAACTGAAAGACCAATTCTGCTATTGTTAAAAATGGTATAAATTCAGAATAAAAGCTTGATTTATGAAAGTACTGGACACTGCAATATATTGCAATTTAACCCAAACTATCATTTACTTCTTTTAATCGGAGTATAATTCTAATATTGTCATTAATCTGGAAAGAGTTCAGTGAGGTCTATGTAACTAGGTCTCTTACTGGTTTTTGCACAGAAAAAAAAATGGCATCTCGTGGTTTATAGTAAAAAGAGTTAAGTGTTTTGAAAGAACATTTTATTAAAGACTATAGTTACAACTTTATATTGCAAGAGATCTTGTAAGCCTTAGTGAGCATCAGTTTCCTGCTGATCATACCATGTAGGATTATGGTTTTAACTTTTTTCCAATTTGTGAGTTCCTAGTGAGGGTGCAGACCCGTTTGGACACATTACATAGAGCATTAGCATTAGGGAAGGAATCCTGTATGTAACTGGCAATCTGGAATAAAGAAAAAGAACGATTTTGGGATCTGTGGACAAATACTAAATATGCTTCTGGTATTTTGTACTCAGGGTCCTTTGAAAGGTTTTCTGGAAGACCTAGGGAAACTCCAGAAGAAGTTCTATGCAAAAAACGAACGATTAAATTGTCCCATAAGGACCTTCCTGGTCACAGCCAGAAGTGCGGCGAGCTCTGGAGCCAGGGTGCTGAAGACTCTTCGTAGCTGGGGTCTGGAGATTGATGAGGCACTTTTCCTAGCAGGAGCTCCTAAAGGACCGATCCTGGTAAAAATCCGCCCTCACATTTTCTTTGATGACCAGATGTTTCACATCGAAGGAGCACAGAAATTAGGCACCATAGCTGCGCATGTTCCCTATGGCGTTGCTCAGAAATACCACAAATCTGCATGACTGATGGCACCATTAACAATAAGGTTCTTAACTCAGCCAGCCTCTAGTATACCAAGAGTTATGTCTGAAAACCTCTACATTTGTATATTGTAAGCACTATGTTTAAAGATTTAACTGCTGGCTAGAACAGCCTTTAAAGGAAATATTTTTAATATAGGTAAGTTTTTAATAGAGTTATTTTAATAGCATTCTTAAGGAGTTTAGGGTTTTTTACCCGTCTGGATCTAACACTGTGGTTTTGATATTAGGAAAAGATTTGTAATGTTTTTATAGCTTGAGACATATTTTGAGAGACCAGTTATATTTTCTCTAAAAAACTGTTGATGGGTTATTTATAACAAAAATCATGCTGCAATGCTAGTTCTTGATGGTTATTTCTGAAATTACCAAAAGCACAGTTTACATGTAAGTGTTTACCTGTTGGTGGTTTGCTTGTTAAATATGTGTTCAGTGGGTTTGTTATCATAAGGTTTCAGCTTCCAGTGAAATGTTAGCTTATTTGATCTTGTGTTTACAGGAACCCTTTATTTTTTCTATATTATTTTCCTATTCTAATAAAGCTGGCTTTACAGAACATTGTCATTTTTCTGTGTAGAGGTTTTAGCATGATTTCCTGTGCAGAGTTTGTGTAACCAGTGTCTCTGTGTCTCTTGCCTCCTTTGGATATTTAGAACCAGAAGTGACTACTTTCAGCGAAATTTTAGAGAGAACTAGAAGTCTCAAAGACACTTAAGTCCCAACAGGTTTCATAGAGCTGAGCAGAAGTCAGAGATGCTATGAGTACCTTGACTGGCACAAAGACTGAAGCTTTAGAGCATACCTTTGTAACAGCAGAGAATCTACCCTAAATAATGCTGTCGATGGAACTCCTTGTTTCTCGACTAGATTCACTTAGGATTTACAGCTGTTCTGTGATCTGCGTGAACTCAGTTTGGCAACCTCACATGAGTTTCCAGGGGACAGGTGCCTGCCGCAACATGAATTCACGCGAATTTACACCGTAGGTCTATTCTACCTCTTTTATGCTCGGTTCCTGTATCTCGGTGTCATCCTTGTATCTAAATGCCTTCCAAATGACACAACGAACATCTGTCAGGTGGTGTTTGTTCTCTTCCTCTCCCTAGTGGAACAAGTGTCCTGTTTTATTTTTATTGTTGCTGTGTATTTATACCAGAAGAGACAAAACCAAAAGAATGTGCTTTGCCGTGGGAGTAGAAGTTGGTGAAGGCTTGTGATGATCTGTGGTTCCTGCGGGAATTCACTCCAGAATCTCACGTTAGCCTCTGAGAAAGTTTGGTCTCTTCTGTCCGGATGAACTGTCCTGTTATTGCAGAAAGCTTCATTGCATTAATTGTGGTTTCCCTCCCAGAAACGTAAGCAATCTTTTAAATGTTCTGGGTCCAAGCCACAAAGTTCTTTGAAAACAAAGGCGAAACCCTTGATCCTGCATGAAACTTGAATAGAGACCATTAGAAAGGTTTTTATGTGTTCACACCTGCATGTGTTGTTGATGGGATGAACTGCAGAGTTCTGGTGTACTTGGAATGTCATAAGTGCCAAAGGCTTTGTGCCCAAAATGTATCACATTTCCCAGTCCAGCCAGGAGGAGGACATGAATAACTGAGGCCTGGTCATTGTCTGCCAGGACGGGATAGAGCTACCCCGCCAAATGGAGATTATAAAAAATGTTATTAGCAGATGTTTTTATGGGAGAGCTCAGAATCAGCAAAGAATCCAGAAATATTCCTTAGCTGTGGAATATGAATTGCATGTGTACCTTTATCACATAGGTATGGCTGCAAATTTCAGGAACACCGGTCCTGCCTTATTGAAGCAGAACATGATCAGCCATTCTTCATCCTTGCGCTGTTAGAGCTATAGATGTTGGGTGCAGAAAAATAGGAAAGATATATGCTGTGCAAAGACTGCTGGCACTTGACTCTCATTGAACGTAACAATTCAGGCTTGATACTGAAAAGGCTAATGGGTTCCTTGATCCCTGTGGGACTCCGAAGGTGAGTGTTTTGTGCCTGACAGGGTAAGCGTGTAAATCAGTGAATAAATTGGAAACCGAATCATCTGGTCTATTATGTTTACCTTTATTTCCAATTAACCATCCGCAGGAGCTTCCAGTTCTTACATCTTTTTTGATCTGTACACACATAATACTAGAGGACTACCTCTTGCAGTGTTGTTCCTGACAGCACTAAGGCACGTGTGAAGAGAAATAGAGAGTTCACATATTAAATTTACATAGTAGAATTTACATTCTTAGTCACAGAATTCACATTTACATTGAAGTCCAGAAGTTGATGTTAAGGTCCACAATCACTTCTCCTAAGTTAGTTGAGCAAATGCCCTTAGATGTTTGTTCAGATTATACGCGCCTTTTGATTGTCAGGCAACTGTCCCAGGCTTGCCGGCTGCTTCTCTGCATATCCAGCTGGCAGCATGTTGGGTGAGTGGAGCCTCATTCATTCATGCAAATGCCTTCCAGACTAATCTGGACGTTTGGGGAGACTCGGCTTGCCAAGTGGTCTCTGCCCGTTACAATTATTGTCTTCTGCTCCAAGGCACAGCTTGGCTAGTGGACCAAAATAATCATTTTCAAGAAAAGTCTCTGAAATGGGATGGCAGCTGAAGGAAAGGGGTTTCTATTTTTGTAGACATAAACCAGAATTATCTCTTAATAGCATTCCACTCCAAAAAACAAAACAAACAAACAAACAAAAAACAAACCCCCTTGCTTCTCATGCTTATGAGGATACCATGAATTTACGCCTAGCATCTCACAACCGTAAGCCACAGTTACAACAACATATAACATTTTTCAATAGGGGAAATAGAGATAAGTCCTATGGTTCTGGACTGTCCTGTCTATCAGCCTTTTTATAGCACTGGAAGACAGACTCACGAAAAAGAAACCGTCATCCGAGCCAAAACCTGAAAGAGGATTAATGATAACAGATCAAATTCTGTGCGGAAATGGCGTGGCCTGGTTAAAATACCCTTTAGTGTAGCCATGAGCCTCACAATGAGGAGAAGAGCCAAGAATGAAGAGAGAAAGAGTCTTCTGTGGTGAAGACAAAGACAGAAGAGGTCTTTCAGTGAATCCAATGTGTTTACATATGGTACCTATACAGCCCTTAAACTGCCTGACAAGTGTGACAGACAGTTAGAGGAGAGATGGTAAGGATATTTCCAGAAACATCTGATACGTTTCTTCAGCTATAACATGAGTTGAAGTCAGCCTCAGAACAGACTGCAGCGACGTGAACAGACTGTGGGTAGCGTCAACAAGTGACAGTTAAGGGGAGGTTACTATTGCGAATGGTTATCACGTCCAGACCAGCCACAGGAAACCTGACGAAAGGGTCATGGGTTTCCTCTTGCGTTTCTTACTCATTTCCCCAAATGTGCTAGGTCTTGACTCAAGACAGACATGCTCATTATCAGCAAAGATTGTTTCTGGTCTCCCCACAGACCGTTGTCTCCCTGGACTCTACTCACCTGCATGCTGGCCCTCAGTCCTGATCCTGAACTTCTCTTAATCCATGTTGATCTATCCCCATTGTCCCTATCTTATTCCTAAATCTGCACTGAACTCTATTACTGCCTCTTTTTTTTTGTCAAACACCTTTTTTTAACTTACCTCGCTCTTGATCAAAATTCAGGTACCTTTTAATTGTCTCTCTGTGCATTTCTACTAGCAACTCCCCCAGGGCTAGGATGAAAAGGATTTTGAGTGAGTGAACCTCAGGCCACTCCTGACTCCCTGAATAGGTTCATTTTGCCTTGGGTGGGTTCATCTGAGGTCTGTGATCAGTAAAGGTGGGATCTGGACACATGACATGAAGATAATGGGTGAAAAGAGGTTTTGGGTTAAGGATTCAAAACTAAGTTGGCAGGTCCAAGGGACCCAAGAGTCTGGGTGCCAACAACTTGGAGAGGTCCTGTCTGGGTGCCAGCTACCGGACAGACCAGCTATTCGAGGGACCCACGTTATGTGCATACATGAACCACTAGCACACCTCAAACTGAACAACAGGAAGACACCAGCACCTGGGAAAACCCAGCATCAGAGCTGGTGCCTGGGTCTCTGGGTATAGATGCTGGATGGACTTAGGGTGCAGGCTAATATTTGAGACCAGTGAATGTGAGTGTGCTCGTGAGGTGAGTGAGTGGATGTACGCATACGTTCTGCAAGCAGCCTCCCTTCTGCCAGGCTGGGATGGGACAGACCCCCTTGGTCCTGAAGTCCACCAAATTTGGCTACCTCAAACAGGCTACCTCTGAGCCAATATTACTCAGCTGAAGTTGGTCCTAGAAGCAAGTGTTCAGCAGGTCTGACTGTCAGCTCACTGGTACGTTTAGAGTAGCTATCAGAGCAGCCACCACCATAATGACTTTTGTAACACCCCCCACCCCATCCCTTCTGCTTGCAACATGCAGGCAGGTTATCAAGACATGCTTGGCCATGTACTAACAACTATGCTACACTCAAACACACAATCCAACTTGATCCAGAGCCACAGAACCTGCTGAAATACCTAGGAAAAAAATCTGTTCTCGAAGGCGCCATGAGGGTAGGTCTCAGCGTGCCATTCTGACATACTCTCTCGCTCCACTTATACCCTAAACTTTCGCAAAACATTCCATTGGCACAAAGGCCAGCTGGCGTGGAAAAGTCCACGTGCATGCTAACCCTCCAGAACACGACGGCTGCTTCCAAACTGCCTAGCGGGAGCTCACGAGCTGTGGGAGAGTGCTCACCAGCCCCCAGCCTTGGGCCAGAACTCTGCCACAGGCTGCCGCTGCAGTATAGCAGCAGAGATGTTGCATCCCGTGCTGGGAGCCTTCCCTGGCACCGCCGCATCTACGGCTCCAGCCGCTGCGCCTCAAGCTGAAGATCCAAGGCGGGCAGAATTGAATGTGGCTTTTGCAGAAGCATTTGATCAGCCATGAGACTCAAAGACTGGTAATGAAATATTATAGGTGCCCTTAATGTCCGTTTTCCCTGTGATGGAGTCTTCTCTGTGAAATTGATGAATATTAATAAAATATTTTGGTAAAATCTCTACTAGCAAACTAAACACTCCCAGGAAATGCTCTTGGGCCCAAGAACTCGACCATCTCTATGTCATTAAATCGTTATCATTGTCTTCTAATTGTAAAATTGTTAGAGCAGTCCCTGGTTCGGTCTTGGCCCAGGCCAGCCAGCTCTCCCCAGAGGATGCCATCCACGCTTCAGGAGTCAGCACGGGGCGAAAACCAAGAACCAGCTTGGACGTTTCGGGGTTTAAGCGGCTGCTCTGCGCCAGTTCACTTCGGCAGCCCCCGGTACATGTAGTTTACTAGCGCAGACATTGCTATCGGCGAAGCAGCCCTCGGGCCGACGGAGGGACGTCCCGCCATGGGGACCTGCTGCCGCCTCCTCCTGTGGAGCCAGGGAAGGAAGCAGCAGCCTTGCGGAGGTAACTCCGACCATGACCCGCAGTTTGCTTTGGTTGCCCTGGGGACCACGCCGGGGCCGGGCAGGCCGCCGAGTTGCCGGTGGACGTTTCAATAAGGCCGTGCGCTCATTAAGCACCTTTCGGGACCGGCCTCCCGGCCGGCCCTGGCGCGGAAACGGCGCCTCCTCCGCGCGGTGGAGGACTACAATCCCCACAATGCACAGCGGCGCGCCCGGCCAATCCTAACGCACCCCCGGCGCCGGCCGGCCGGCGGGCGGCGAGGCGGGGGCGGCCACTTCGGGCGGAGCGGCGCTCGGCCCAGCGGGATGGCCGCGGCGGCGACGGCGCTGGCGCTGGGCGGGGGGCTGCTCCTGGCGGCCTGGCGCTGGCTGCGGGGCGCGGCCCGGGCCGCGGCGGGGGTGGGGGCCTCCATGCGGGGCAAGACGGTGATCATCACGGGGGCCAACAGCGGCCTGGGCCGGGCGGCGGCGGCCGAGCTGCTGCGGATGCGGGCCCGCGTCATCATGGGCTGCCGCGACCGGGCGCGGGCCGAGCGGGCGGCCCGCGAGATCCGGGCCGAGCTGGGCGAGCGGGCGGAGGCCGAGGGCGGCGGCGAGCTGGTGGTCCGGGAGCTGGACCTGGCCTCGCTCCGCTCCGTCCGCGCCTTCTGCCACCGCGTCCTCCAGGTACGGCCGGGACGGCTGCGGGGCGCGGGGCTCGGCCCGCCGGGGCCCTCGGGCCTGCCGGCTCCCGCAGGGGTTCCGACAGACACCGGGCAGCGTTCGCCGGGCGTGGAGGCCCCGGGCTGCCTGGGGGAGGACCCGGGACGATGAGCTGGATGCGAACGTCGCGGTGGTGGCGGCGTCCTCGGGGCTCCGGGTTATGGGGCTTGTTCCTCCTGCCGGCAGCCCGGTTTGGGGTGCGGCATGTTGCCGAGTTCACCGCGGGGTTTGGAAGGAGGGTGTAAGTGAATTGACCGTGAATTAGCACCTGGAAGCGTAAAGTTCGTATTCGTTTGAGCTATTCTAGTCCAAACTATTCTAGTCCTTTTTTATCCTGAAAAAGAAGCACTTCTTTCTGTATGAGATAAATGATTTGTCTTCCTTTCTCTCTTAATTAACTCTACCTTATCCTGCCTTTGTTGCTTTAAATTGGTGTTACAGCTCAGCGTTGTCTCCAAAGAAATACAAGTTGACATGGGTGCACGCTCACAGCTCCAACCATCCTCCTGCCTCCTCCCCAGACTGGCCCCCCACGCATTCTGAATCTCTTGGCCAGTGCTAGCTGAGTTTAGTAGGTAGACATTTTTGAATATATAAAGTTTCTGTGGAACTTCCTGAAAATCTGAGTTGAAGGAGAACAGGGCCATCCAGTTGATTGTCCTCACAGAAATGCCACTAGATGAGTTTGTCAGTGTTATTAGACACTGGGAGAGCAGAGGGAGGCACCGTTGGAGTCGTTATTCTATTCCCATGAAAAGCATCAGTTGGGACTCTCATCTCACCACATCTAGTTACTCGAGTGATGAGACACAAAGTCATGGGAAGCCAGGCTTGATAAGTTCTGCTGCTGCTCAGAGAATTGCTTGTGAAGTACTTGAAAGATGCTCAGATGCTGTTGTGAGAGGGGAAAAAAAACAGAGAGGGGGCTTTATTGCATTAATTTTCAAATAGCTTTTCTAAAACTTAAATGTCTGGAAAAAGTCAAGTTTTAAGTTCTCTTGTGCGGCTCTGTGTAGTTATATACATTCATACATATGAATCCAGCGGTAAGGCCTAATCTTGCTTCAGTGTTCTGGGAAAATGTGCATATACAAAATGATATGCAGAATAAACACCAGAAAAGAAACATACTGCCTAACTTTTAAAAATTATATCTTTTATAGTACAAAATATTGCCAAATGTAAATTTGTTGGCCTCTCTTTATTGGTAAAGCCAGTACAAGTGACTTTAAGTGAGAAATGAGTGGAGAAAAAGAGTGCACTCTGTCTGCAGAGTGCTGCTGACACCTGCATTCTAATTTTCATTTTCAAAATAATTCCAAAAGCAGCTGAATGACAAGGGATGTGAGTTCAAGTAGTACTTTCAGGAGCTGTTCCACCCACGTTCATGTTATCTTCTCTAACTTGTGACTCCTTTCTGGAGCCATTTGTTTGGGGGTTTTTTTGTGTTTTTTGTTTGAGATGAAGACGACTTAAATATTAGTAGGATGGGGAAACAAAGCACTCCCACTGCCTAAATCAATTTGTGGGATTTTTCCTTTCCAGAACTGCAAGTGGTTACATCTTTCACTCCTTAGCCTCACTGCAAAAAGTAAAAGACTTAGAGATGTTGGAGGGCTCTATGGGAAAATGGAAGCGAGCTCAGAAGCTACAAGGAGTAGCATTGCCTGTCAAAGCAATGTTTTTTGCTCTCTGTTGCATTTGGTCACAGCTGCCTGCTTGGCACTGATCACATTACTCTAGATTATTAAATTTAGGAGTCTCAAAAAATAGCACAAGTGGAGGTCTTGCTTCTTGAAGTGTTAAGTCTTGCAGAATAAATCCTCCAGGCAGATGCTACAGAAAGTTTCTAAAGCAATGTTTTTCTCTAAAGAAGAAAGAAGTGTCACTTCAGTGAGCAGATCTACAGTTAGTGCATCTTCAGTCCTGTCCTTGTTTAGTGGTAGGAGCCGTTGTGTCCCTTTGGGTGAAGAGGAGATGTGAGTTTGATACTCTTTGGATCGTGCCTCAGGGACCCAATTATGTGAAACACTGAGCAACCTCAAGTCCCGCAGAAATCAGTCTGAGATGGAAGGACTTGATGTTTTGTGTGTTCGGATGCCAGCGTCATTAACGGAATGCCAAGTGCAGATTTGGATTTTGCTCTCTTTGTATCTTTGCTGCTAATGGCAGTGAAATAAAAGGCAAATTGCATAAAATTAATTTTGAGGTCCTCTATTTTTATCATCAAAATGACCCAAAATTATCTCAGCTTGCCTTCCAGTCCCTGCCTTGAGTTTAAAGAATAGCAGCAAAGAAAACTCTTGCTGCTTTTTCTATGAAGTGAATAGCTTTGCTTCTGATTCATGCAAGCATTAATTTCCTGTGATACTTTCACAGTCTTTGTCAGAGGTGGGTGAAAGTGTTGAATTCGGAGCTTATTTAGGCAGCTTACTTTAATCTGTATTTTCGGAAGAAGTTATTGTTTTGGGTAAATTGGAGAGCTCTTAATTTTTGAGTGGATGCTGGAGCATGAAGTGCATGATGTATTATACATATATTTAAATTATCCATACCACCCTGTCTGTCAATTACTTATGTTTCCTGATTGTGTAGAGTGTAACATATCTCCTTGAGTCTGTTTTCTACCGATCTGAACCAGAATACTGATCCATCAAATAGCGTGTGCTGAGCATGTCACAAATATTTCAAGCCTCAGTCCTGTAGGCACACCTTAGTTCTTGAGGAGACCTATTAGACTCAAATTGTTGTATGAAACCTGCTCAGTTTAGGATCATGAATGATACTTTTCTATGATGAGTTCTGTTCCATAATTCTCACCAGGCAGCACAATGACGTGTAGTGATTTTAAAATAAGTTACTGTTTAAAATCATGAGAACATTGTTTTGCAAAGTTTTTCATGACATCACCCCAGTGAGATGATGGGTCTACAATGTAATGGTTTCTCTTCAACCCTGAGGTTAGTTCCTTGAGCTAACACTTTTCATTCCATATTTGCACGTCTTTTGCACAGTAGGCCCCTTGCCTATGGCTGAGGTTTGCTATAAATTGTGTCTGCTTTTGCAGTGCAATAAACAGGTTACTTTTTAGAGAAAAACAAAACGCATCACAAAGGTAAATTACCACTGAATTGTTATAGAAAAAGCTGCTCCTGGAGAAGCAGTTGATTGTATTCTCTGCGTGCATTAAAAGTAGATACAGACCTGCTCTCGTGTACCTGCATCCTACTGGGGTCAAGTGCTCAGTTTAGTGGTAGTTCAACTTACGGGTTTTTTTCAGCAGTGTTTTAAGAGAGTATCAGGAAGTTAGGAAAACTAGGAATGAAATTATTTCTTTCTAACAATGGCCAATGAGAAATATTAAGCATAATAGTATGTTTTGTATGACAATTATAAAACTGAGTGATTTTTTTCTTTCCTATTTAAAGGAAGAGCCAAGGCTGGATGTTCTGATAAATAATGCAGGGATATTCCAGTGTCCATACATGAAGACAGAGGATGGTTTTGAGATGCAATTTGGTGTAAACCACTTGGGTCACTTCTTGCTCACCAATCTTCTTCTGGGCCTCCTCAAAAATTCTGCTCCAAGCAGGATTGTGGTAGTATCCTCAAAGCTTTACAAATACGGAGAGATCAACTTTGAAGACTTGAACAGTGAAATAAGTTACAATAAAAGCTTTTGTTACAGTCGAAGTAAACTGGCTAACATATTATTTGCAAGGGAGCTAGCCCGTCGGTTAGAAGGGACAGGAGTCACCGTCAATTCACTTCATCCTGGGATTGTCAGAACAAATCTAGGCAGATACGTGAATATTCCTTTGCTGGCAAAACCCCTGTTCAACTTGGTGTCATGGGCTTTCTTCAAAACACCTCTGGAAGGAGCCCAGACTTCTATTTATTTGGCCTCTTCTCCTGATGTCGAAGGCGTGTCGGGAAAATATTTTGGGGACTGCAAAGAGGAGGAACTCCTGCCCAAAGCCATGGATGACTTGGTTGCGAGAAAGTTGTGGGATATCAGTGAAGTGATGGTTGGTTTATTGAAATAAGTGCCAGGGCATATCTGCTAAAAGAATGCAGATAACTATGCAATACATATTTGCAACAGTGTAAGTCTCACTTTAAATGCTGTGGGAATACAGATTACTTTGCTCAATAAGTATTAAATAGAGGAGTGATTTATGCTGGAATTCTGTTTTGAAATAAAGGACAATATCTAATAGACATAGACATTCAAAAAAAGTCTGAAATAGACTTTGAGGGTGTGAATATAGTTTCTGGTTAAATCTGCTTGGAAACTCATGTTTTACAAATAAAAACGAAACAAAACTGTTTTGCAATATATGTGCATATTTGTCATGTTCCACTACTTGTAGTTGGGCTGGGCAGTGCAGGGTACTGATGGTGAAATGCTTCTCCTGTAAAAAGGTTTTGAAAATAGATGATAATAATAATAGGATTGTTGTCTTTTTTGAGCCATCACAATAAAAAATGGAATAAACAGTTTTACTGATATCTTACACTGTAATCATTTAGGCTTCTGAGTGCCGTTCAAAGACTTCTTGTCAGCCCCATGGTTCAGTGAACAAAACTGTTGAGCCGTATACGGTTTAGCTGTGAAGCACAAAGTCAACTTTTTTTAGTGATGTTGCTGCTATTCAATGAGCATATACACTTGGTTGTGCAAGCTGTATTTTTATTTTCATGTGTGCTGAACTTGCTGTTTCTTGATATGCAGATACCTTGGGTTTCATTAAAAATGTAGTTGACAGACGCATTGTGGTCTTGCTAGGGCTTTGCATGTCATGAATTGTGTGCATACAAAGTTCACAAGACTCACGCAGATTAGACCGAAGAGAATATGCTTTTCAGCGTGTGTTTGGCTTGACTGATGGCACTTTAACTCAGTAACGAGATCAGATAAGTCTAATACAGCTTACTCAATAGTCTTTAATAAAAATCTTTAAAAAAAAAGACTTGGCATTCATTCTTTCACTGGGGAAGATACATCAGAAACCAGCAATCTTGACACAGTAGCCTTGTTTCAATCAGAAGATTCACCTGTATTGGTTTAGGGAGCCTGTCATGTAGGGTTGGTAGAAATAAAATGGGCTCCAAATAAATGCATGGGTATTATGTGAAGCTGTACTGATTTATTCTTTTTTAATTCATATGACTTACGACTTCATGTTGACATTTATGACTAATTGTTTTGCTCTACATTAATAAAATGTTCTAGCAGTTAAATCAAGATATATAGAATAAATATGGAAGAATGATTTAGAGTGATCTATCTTAATAAATATTACTCAAGGGAAAGAGTATCAATAATAAATGATCTATTCAGTAGATCCTTATTACCTACTTATAAATACGTATCAGTTCTGCACTTCAGGTAGCAACCAACCAAATTTTTGGGATTCTTTTTCTGGTTGTTTATGCAGACTCTCAGCATGTTTTAACTTTGCAGAGACCTGATCTATCCTTGCCTTTCACCAGCAAGATTGCGCTCGGGGCGAGTGACTTGGGTGGGGACGGAAGGTGGCATTCCAGAAAATCAGAAGGCAAGCTACGGAACGGAGTAGGTTTTTAAGATCTTGTAACATGTTGAGCTTTGCACTGCTCACTGTAAGGCAAGGTGTAGAGATGAGCGTGTTGTCAAAGCATGCTCTGAGCGTTGAACAAAGCTCTCCGACTAATGCCAGAGGGAGGTGTGTAACGTGCTTAGGGAAGATTCTGCTTTGATCTTCAGTGTTGCATTTCACATTTTCATTCTAAATACTTGTAAATAGCTGCACGCAGCACCATTAAACAGCTAGCTAAAGAATGAAAAGTTCATTAACATGAACTTCTCTGTAAAGAGATGCAGAGAAGCTGAGCCAAACTCGTGTTTGTGTTTTCAATACTACTGTAGCAATACTAAAGGAACACTAGTGTATTGTTTCACTGCTGAAACGTGTATACCTCTTGCAAAGAAAGTCTTGGATGCAAAGGTGGAGAATGGAGAAGATGGCTAAGCTGAAAAAACTGTAGTAAAGAACTGCTCTGAAACTGAAGAGCAGAGGAATATATAATTTTTCAGACTGAATGACCAACATAGGATGTGCACTAGCCTTCAAAATAGCGAAGGTGGATTTATACTGAAATAAGAGATGCGGGATAATAAGTACCAGTCATGTAGTATAGCTGTGTAACATATAATGCTTCATACATCTCCCAGGTGCTTGTTTTTATTTTCTTCTGAAACACTGCAGAAATAAGAGCCATTGTCAGAAAGGGATTACATTCCTGCAATCATAACTAAATTACAGACCTCGTTCCAGAGTAGGAGAGTGATCACATGATACTTAATGGAATATTATGTGCCTGAATATTGCCTGAAAACATTTGAAAGGATGGATTGTTAAGAACTTACCAAAAGGTAAGCTTTTTTGAACATCTGAGGCTGAATGTAATTTAGCCTCTGTGGACCAGAAAGCTTTGATTATTCTCTTGAGATTGCTGTTAATGTTTCTTTACTGATGCCTTTGTTATTCTAGTAGCATCTAGGAATTGGAGACCTCATACCTTAACAGATCATGCAAAATGTAAGTATAAAACCAAAGAAGAGCCCTTATTTCAACAAGCAGTAATGCTGACTCAAATCTAGGTTAAAAGCAAGCATTTTGGCTAAGGAAGTGTATCTACTTTACTGTACAGGACCTTAGTAAGCTCAGATATATGTGTATGATTTGAGGATTGTCTGCTGAATATCTTCTCTTGGAGCTGGTAGAGGATGCTCCAAGAGGTGATAGCACCTTCACACTTCACCCCAGTATTTCAGTGCCTCCAGAAAGACGTGGCAAGCTCTGTATGTTACTATTCTATAAACCGTTTCTATCGAGAGCGTGCAGCCCAAAAAGGGACGCATTCCAGATGCCTCCCTCCACCATCACCACCATAAGAACACTGCCACCCTCAAATTAAACTTACTTCTCATGAAGAATTAAACTTGTAAAAGGAAAAAGTAAGGGGTGAAAGAGGCATGGAAATGCAACTTTCATGGGCAGGTACAGAGGCTGATCACATTGCTACAAGTACATTACAGATATGCACAGAAGCCGCAGCTGAGGTTAAGATTTTTTTTGAGGTCTGTGATAAACATAAATGTTACAAAGCAACTCTTTCAAAAGCCAAAACGTACCTTCAGCTACCATACACAAATTGTTAGAATTTCAGCCTTTGATTTTTGGTCCACCAGCAGTGTCGGACCAGCGTTCCGTACCTGTGCCCCGGGGATTTGGAGACTGGCTGGGATGTGTACAGGGCACAGCGACTCCCGAGAACACAGCCCCTGCCCTTCTGCTTTTCACAGGGGAAATGCCTCTTCGCTGCCATAGCTGAGATGTGGAGAGCCACAGCAGCGATTAAATTTGACTATTTGCAAACTTTCCACCCTGAGGCCAGTCTCAGCAGTGAATAGAAATGCTTCCAAGTGGCCCCATTTCTCAATGATCAAATTTTGTATGGCAACAACATTGCAGACTAACTGTACTCTAAAAGGGTTATTTTAAAATAAGGGTATGAGAGTGTGTGTGTGCAGATGCGTGTGCAGTTGCAATTTAATCCCTTATTTTAAAAGACGGACAGAAAGAGCTGTCGAGGATTTGCCCAGGGACTGGGGGGAGAGGAGAGCGGGTTGTTAGCATGAGAGTGTCACCCGCTGCCCGCGCTGGCTTGGTACGTGATGAGACACTGGGCTTGGGGGCAGATCTGTTGGGCTTGAGCTCAGTGTTGAGCTTGGTTGCTGAAAGTTGCAGCCCGGTAGACGTACCCACTGTCTGCTCTGTGGGAGAGCGCACAGGCACAGCCGAGGGGAGGAAACGTCTCCGTGTAATGGTCGAGAGAAACAGGCTTCAAGTGTCTTAAGGAGAACATATTTTAACTGCTTCAGCATAATTTATTCGTCTTTGGCTATCATGTTTTTGGAAGTGCCCCTGTAACCAACTTCCCTCATGGATAGACCAAGAGTTTACGAAAGAAATAATTTCCTTTTTTGTTCATGTCTTTCTTTCTTTTGATTCTCAGTCCCAGGCCCTAGCTATAAGCCAGTCCTCCCTGCACACACGTGGCTATTGTAGCTGAGGTTTCGGCAAGTGAACTAAATTGCAGTTGCATGTATTTATTTTACATACCACAATGGTTTAAGTCAAGGGAGATTTATGTACATTTTTTTAAAAAAATACTCTGAATCTGTCACCAATTTACCTTCCTTACCTTGCCACAAAGGCCAACATCTATCCCCAGGCAAAGGGACAACGCTGCTCTTTCAGTTACTACAGCCAACGCAGCAGGCAAGCTTATAAACCCAGCAGGGGTTCTCCAGTAAAAATTCTCCATCTTAATGAGATAAATGATCAGTTTTTCCATGATGCAATAAAAACAGAAATATTTAAACTCTCCTCTCTTTCTTCAGCAGTTGCCTGGTTTGCCTAAGCTTCCTACTAAGTGAATGCTTCACAGGCTTCAAAGCCTGAGCCCTGTGAATGTGCTGTGTGATTATGTTTTTGCTGAAAAATGTGGATAATTCCCACTTCAAGCACACTTAATTTCTTTCCACCTAAGGCTATAAAGAAAATAAACAACTTGCAAGAGTCATACAAATAATTTTAAAATGGGAGGTCTGTTCCCTTTTCCACATAACTTTTTCCAAACTAATCAGTTAGAGGGTAATTGACTTGCAAAACGATCCAGGAGGCCTCCACAGTTGAATTATTATTTTTGATCTGTCCCAGAGTGGTGCTGCTATTTCTCATAACAGAAAATGACGACCTCCCTCTAGGCTTTTTACTTACCGCTTTAGCTACCACTAGCAGCCTCACACCTGTCGTAACTGGACTCAGATCAGAGAAATTAATTTCAATATTTAATTGATTCCAAATGTCCTATGTAACATGGAGAAAGGAGTGCCTTCCTAATTGCTTTTTTGGCTGAAGGCTGGCACACTGACCACCTAACAAGGTTGATAGCCCTTTCTTTCCACATTTAAGAATGATCACTTCTTTTCAGGTAATGTGAAAGAAACTTAATTAATCTCAACAGGAAAGGAATCGATAGCTTATTTACCAGGAAAGATTCAGGAGGGTGTCACATGCTTGAGATCTGTAATATTCAGTTTAGCAAGGCACTGAGCATTTCTCACCATCTGCTTCATGGCCAAAGCAAGCAGTCTGAAATCCTGGTCCCACTAAAAGCATTGGGAGTCAGACACCTAAATATTTTTGCTGATCCTGATCTCCTGGCTTTAGATTTGGGCAGTAGGACTCTTAAGCCAGTTGGATGATGATTCTTTCAAGCTTGATGAATGAGGTTTTATGCTCTTCTGTGTATGTGTGGCATTTCTAAAAAAAATACTTCACAAATTAAGGGTGATGGTGGTGGTGTGTATATATTCAATATCCTGCAACATTCTCCAGAAATGTGTGTGTTTTTTCCCCCAAAAAAACATCAGCCCATCTCTGCAGTTGTTGGGATGTTTGTCAGTTTGCCGCTTGGACGGCAGACTGGTGATGAGTGATGTTATTTCGGTTTATCTAAGCCCTGTTGCAACCTTCCCCCCAGGTCAGTGTCCTGGGCCCCTCCAAAGTCACTGCATGACCGTCCACTCTCCAAATCCCACCTGCCTTCGAGACAAGCCATGTCAGGGTCTTTCCAGATGCCTCAAGAAAGGGATCATGAACAGCATCTGCAGAAAGGCACGCCTGGAGACCCAGAACCTACATGCACTTCAACAAGTAGGTTTGATATCATTTTGTATGCTCGTTCACAGACAGGAACACCTTCTCCAGTGTATATGGATAGGTATTTTAGACTTCAGCCTGCCCCGAAGTCTGTCTATACAGCAGTGTATGTGTAGCCCATGGGTAAAACAGCTGGTTGAAAAACGCTTCATTTGCTCTTCTGAAGGGCAGAGATCCTTTTGAAGGATCCAGTTGAAGTCATTGGTAGTTCTAGTGGCTTGACAATTCACCTGGCAGGAGGAAGAGACCAGAGCATCATTTTCCTTATATTCAGTCTACCCTCCTGCAAATCTTCAGAGGCCTAAATGTGTCTCAGGCGCATCTCTGCAGATATTGGAAAACGTAAAAGTCTGCTTTATGGAGGTATTTGTCCATAAAATTTTGCTGTAAGTGGAAAATTTCAGAAATCATAATTTCTCATTTTATATAGTAGCTAGATGATATTATGAACTAATTGTATCAGAAACACAGCTAACATTGGGGTCCTGGGACAGTAGAACAGAATAAGAGATAATGAGTTGTCATCTGTAGATGTAAGGGAAGCAACCTGAAAACTCAAAAGGAATAATTAAAAAGCTCTGATGACAGTTGTTTTGTGTCTGTTTCTGAGGGGTTTTTTTGTTTAATTCTAGATACTTGCTATTTTTTTGTAAAAGGGTTAAAACTGCAGAAAATGTGAAAATAGCCATGTTTCAACAAAGTGGCACAGTTCTTCACTGTGGAAAACCCATAAAATGACAGGAAATGGCTTAATGTGGTAGGTGTTCATTTTTAAGCGTTCTGTTGACAGAAGTTGATGAGTGAAAATATTGTATTTCATTTTTGCCTTTTGTTCAGTAAATAGCATGGAATTTTGATGCTGCCTAGAGAGACAGCTTTGTACTGTGGTGGTCTAAACTGGGATTTTTCATTAATGTAACCAATCAGAGTAGGTGGGGTTTTTTTTCTGCTTTGGTGTCGGCTTTTTTTAAGAAAAAAGCTGAAGTCAAAGAGAAGACCCAGAAAAAGCACCACAAAGTTTATCTTTTAGTCATCTGGAAGAGTTTATTTTAAACACGGAACATTGTTTGCTGCTGTGGAAATGAAAGTGAGAGAGTTGCAGCTTTCTTCCGATGCCATCTGGCAGATGATTTACTTGCGTATGGTATTCACTAATCCAAATAACCCTGCGTGTGGTAGCATTGTCTCTTTACTGATCATGCAGCTGAGTTGGCTGAACCTTAGATGGCTCACACAAAGCTATCAACAGCACAGTACAATAGACTGTTTAAAATTGGAACAGTATTAAGGAAAGGGGTATGCCAAATTCATCATACCTTTACCTTTATTAAGCATTTTCCTTACCTGGACCAAGCTTGATGTTTCCTTTTCATTCTTTTCATGGTTTTACTCACTCCAGTTCTACTTGGGCTTTAGCCCATTGAATTCAATACTTACATGTAGCTTCAAAGCTCAGATGGGACCAGAGCATTGGGCATCCATCCCTAGATTGGTATCGTTGCCCTAATGGTAGCTATGTTTGCTCCTGTAAGGTCCCTTCCTGACCTCATGAAACTTGTATTCCTGCTGGGAAGTAAGGCTGTTTCAGCAGGACAGCTGTATGCTGTAACTAGGAGCTTTGTGCTTAAGGAACTCTCCTAATTTCTAACCTGAGCCAAAATTGTCTGCAGATCAGGACATTCCCATTTATCAGGCAAAAGATCTAGCTACTTCATTATTATATTAATGTTAAGCTGCCTCCTTTTGCTATAATATGAAAGAACAAGCCTTGAGTGGTTATTTCGGGAAGAAAAATAATTAGAGGAGTATGCCTTGAGGAGCAAATCCCAAGCTATGAGTAGATGGAGGCATTCATTTATACCCTATCCTCGTTCTAGGGATAGGTTGGTATTCTGATGCTCTTCTATGCTCAAGCCATAGAGGCTTGAGCCTGTATTGAATTGGCTTGGCTCCTGTATTGAATTTGTGTGACAAGGTTTTGGTAGCGGGGGGGGCACAGGGTTGGCTTCTGTAAGAAGCTGCTGGAAGCTTCCCCTGTGTCCGATAGAGCCAATGTCAGCTCGCTCCAGCACAGACCCGCCGCTGGCCAAGGCCGAGCCCATCAGCGACAGTGGTAGCACCTCTGGGATAACGTATTTAAAAAGGGGAAAAAGTTGCTGTGGAACAGCAACTGCAGTCAGAAGAAAGAGGAGTGAGAATATGGGAGAGGAACAGCCCTGCAGACAGCAAGGTCAGTGGAGAAGGAGGAGGAGGAGGTGCTCCAGGCACCAGAGCAGAGATTCCCCTGCAGCCCATGGTGAAGACCATGGTGAGGCAGGCTGTCCCCCTGCAGCCCATGGAGGTTAACGATGGAGCAGATATCCACCTGCAGCCCCTGGAGGACCCCATGCCAGAGCAGGTGGATGCCCAAAGGAGGTTCCCCATGGGAAGCCCGCACTGGAGCAGGCTCCTGGCAGGACCTGTGGACCCGTGGAGAGAGGAGCCCACCCTGGAGCAGGTTTGCTGGCAGGACTTGTGACCTCGTGGGAGACCCACGCTGGAGCAGTCTGTTCCTGAAGGACTACACCCCGTGGAAGGCACCCACACTGGAGCAGTTCTTGAGGAACTGCAGCCCGTGGGAAGGACTCAATGAGAGATTCACGGAGAACTGACTCCCGTGGGAGGGACTCCACGCTGGAGCAGGGGAAGAGTGTGAGGAGTCCTGCCCCTGAGGAGGAAGGAGCAGCAGAGACAACATGTGATGAACTGACCACAACCCCCATTCCCTGTCCCCCTGCGCCGCTCGGGGGGAGGAGGGAGAGAATTTGGGACTGAAGTTGAGCTTGGGAAGAAGGGAGGGATGGGGGAAGGTGTTTTAAGATGTAGTTTTTATTTTCTCAATATCCTACTCTGATTTTGATTGGTAATAAAGTAAACTAATTTCTCCAAGTCAAGTCTGTTTTGCCCGGGACAGTAATTGCTGAGTGATCTCTCTGTCCTTATCTCAACCCACGAGCCTTTCATTTTATTTTTCTCCCCCCTGTCCAGCTGAGGAGGGGAGTGACAGAGCGGCTTTGGTGGGCACATGGCGTCCTGCCAGCGTCAACCCACCAGAGCTCCCTTCTCAATGTGTGGGGGTTTTGAGTGATTTTTCTATGGTGCCTAACTCTGTGTGCCTAATAGGTCTCTAATTTCGGCTTTGGATTCCACTCTGAAGTTGAAAGACCTAAAATTTAAGTGTTGTTGGTGCCTTGTTTTAGTCACTTCTGTTTTTTAATTGGATCTGACCCTGATAGGTCACTTCAAAAAGTTAATGTTATGGTTCAATTTGCAGTTGTCTGTTTTGGAAGCTGCCTTTTTGATTTTAAGGACAGTTGAACAGCTTGAAAATGCTGATTTTCTTCAGAGATAGATCAATATAATTCATATGTGAAATTAAAATATATACAGTATATAATTTTGTAGCAGTGATAGGGAAGGAATTGAGAGCTCAGCTCTTTTCCTGAAGAGCAGCTGACACTTTGAACTCGCTGGCTGCATCTGTATTGCTGGGCATTTAATGCCAGGACCTGTTTCCTGAACAGGCTGAATGGGATAGTGGGGCCATGTTCATGTTACCATATTCTGATTTCTCCCAGAAGAGGCATGGGTACATCCAAACTTCTTGCTGGGAGTGTCCTTGGCCCATGCTGACTCCTGAATGATGCAAAGAGTTGTTTCAAAAAGCATTAGTTGGCTGGAGCCAAAACTGTTCCAGGAACGGCCCTAACTGTTAAACAGCGCAGATGATCGAATTTCAGTGCCTGGGCTGGCGCCCTGTCACTCCTTAACTGAGTGGAATAAGCATAGCCAAAAAATGCCCCCTTTCCTCTCTCAAGTGTTAACAGAATAGATGTGATTTTTCAATTTACTTTCATGACATTCAGCGACCGTTCTGGAAAACTGAAGCATATTTTCTCTTACTAATTTTATAGCGCTAAAATTCCACTGACTTTGCTGCAATTTCTATTGACTGACCCTGTAAACACATGGAGAATCGGTATTGTTATTAATATCACCATGTCGTCATGCTTTATTCATTTTCAATTTTATAACTATAGTATGATCTCTTGGAATTGTGTCCGCTAACATAGCAGTGGACTATGGAAATCTTATTTTATCAAAATGTGTTATTCTTGGACTAGAATTCACAGTTATACAGTTGCCCTTTATAGATCCATAGATTTTTTAAAGCCAAAAAAGGCCCTTAGATTATTTAGTCTGACTTCCTGAATGACACAAGCCATTTAATTTAACCCAGTTAGCCTAGTCAAGTCCAGCAATTTGTGTTTGGCTAAGGCTTATCTTCTAGAAAGATGTCCAGTCTAGATCTGAAACCATCGGTAGTTGGAGAATCCATCATTTCCTTTGGCAGTGCAGCCCAATGGTTATCACCCTCCCTCTTAAAAGTGTGTGTTTTGTTCTTGCCTGAATTTTCTGGCTTTCACTTCCAGCTATCACCTCTCATTATGCCTTTTTGTGTGAGATGAGAGTGCTGCTGTTACTGCTCAGTATTTTCTCCCTGTGGTGATACTCGCACATTGTAATCACCGAAATCATCGCTGGATGTTTTTATTAAACTCAACAGACTGAACCCCTTTAATCTCTTACTGCAAGGCCCTTTTCCAAGGTTTCTGATAATTTCTGTGGCTCTCCTCCACATCCTATCCAATTTTTTACCTCTTTTGTGAAATGAGGAAACAAGAACTGGATGTAATACTTCTCAATGCTTTCCCTCTGTTCCTCTAAGGCGATCACTAATTTAAATGTGCCTGGGGCTGCTCTCTGGCACTGAGGCCAGCTGGAATATCATAGTCTGCATCTGTACTCTTGAATGCTCTTATCTTCCACGACAGGATGTCTGTATCCAAACTACTTTTTGGGAATGCTTCCTGGCACTTCGGCTATATTTGGGATTTATCTGGGAAAATGCTGACAGAGGCCAAAATCATGCCAGGGACGCAGATAACCATCCCATGGTGCAGATGTTCAAGGACTAATGCCTAGGAACATTTCCTGGCCCTTTTGAATTTAGTTGTGTAGTCTAAGAGTTCACAGTTATGCTCAAAGCATCACTGATATTTTTAGCTTCAGTGAAAGTATTAAAAAAAGACATTTCTCTTATTTGCTTTAAGAACCTAGGAGTCAGATATGTGGGCTCAGCTGGTCACTTCAGTTACGTGAAGACATAGTCAAGTTAGAGACAAGCATCTCCTGATTTTCATTCACCCCATTTCTCTTAGCTGTCCATTTTTGAACAGATTCTCTCTCTGGTAGGATTCCTCTCTTTCCACCTCATCACTGAAGATAAAGGGTACTTGGAGGATTAAGAGCCCAAGACTAACTTTTCACGACAAGACTTCGGTGAAATGACTCCTACTCAGCTTCACTTTTGTGCGATGACTCCTACCCCTATGGGAATAACTCCTATCCGTGAGATCCTTACACATCTAAATCAGAGAAGTATTTTTTGTAAAAATATTACTCATAGATATAATATAGTTCCATGGATATGATAAATAAGCTTTTAATTAATTTTCTTTGACATTTACTGTAGGAATTGAACATGAAGTAAAACCTCCTATCCTGAGTTTTCAAAATTTAAACACTGGTTTTGACTCTCCTTTTAATGTGCTTCCCATGATATAGCAACACGAGAAATAATCAAAAGGTCCTACATTTGCCGGTCCCAAGACTAACCTGTGTCTTCCTGGTGTAGACGTTTTGCTGATTGAGACTGTTTGCTCCCACCTCCTTCCTCCCAGAAAAGGTTACGAGGAGCGCTCAGTGAGGACGATAGTCTGTGCCCATGTCCTTAAACCTCAGTCAGGATGGGTGGGAATAGTGTGTTAATTATTTTCTCTTCCAATCTAAAAAACCAAAACCACTTGAAATCAGCTGAAGGATTTCACCATTTTAGTGATGTCAATTCCCAACCTCAGAGCTCCCAGAATAGCTTGAAAAGATCCAGTTGTTCTGGTGTATGGAATGGAATGGAAAAACCTGCTACACCTCTTTTCTTACTTACGGGAGGTTAAGATCAGACGCAGCAAAACATTTTCAGTATACCTCAAGTCCATTTTTCATTAGTAAACTCCTTGCCTATATGCTTGAGCATAGCTGGTTTGCTTTGTAGGGGTATTTGCATCAAAGATATATCTTGGACATTTAATTTGTCACTGTTTTGTTTGTATTCAGACATACTAATTTAGAGGTATTACACTAAAGGGGTGTATTTAAAATGGTGCAAACCCCGTGGCGACAGTACTAAACGATGAGCAAAAGCATAACTTTGTCTCATTGATTGTCCACCCTGGTTTATTTCTAGCATGTACCTTGACTTTGTTTTGGATCTAACGTCTTCCTCCATGCTGTGAGATGGGGTTAGGTGTCTCCAGATGGCATGAGTGGACAAGACTTGGAGGCTGGCTGATGCAGTCTTCCAACATTATTCCAGCAAGTTGTGCATCCTTAATGTTTCTGTGTGTTCCCATTCTGCATCTTAGAGTTTATAGCTATGTTTAATGCTGTAAAATCACAGTCTACATCCAGTCTAGAGAGAGCTAAGCATAAGCAGTATAGAGGCACATTATAGAGGCACAGTCTGCACTATTTGGTCTTGAGGCCAAGGCTGACCTTTTTATTCAACACTGTAGGTGTGCCTTTTGAAATACAGCTTGCATTAATGTCTTGTCAAATGGAGACTGTAGACAAGATAAAGGACTTTCACTGGTGCATGTGTCTGGTTAGGTAAGAGCTATGGGTGGTTCTTGCAACTGAGCTTCACCTTCTCCAAGAGACAGATGCTTGTGAAGCAAGGAGCACTGAGCACGGCATATTCCAGTTGTGAATATAAGACTCTCATATTCAGAGACTTTCACTGGTTTGGGCTATGATTTGTGGTAGTTTTAGACCGAATTCCTGTTCGTTCAGCCGTCCTTGCTACAGGACAGTAAGTCTTCAGGGAGAGTGAGGGGATGGCAGGTATAATAACTATTTTGGTCACCCATGCTAAATCTACTGGCAAACAGGAATAGGAGCCTTGAGTTTCTTCTCACTTATAAACCAGCTCTAATATTAACTTGTGTGAACATAGAAAAAGCGTAAATTGCTATTCCTACCTCAAAAAGCACCTGTGTTCAGGAATAATTTGAAATGGTAGCTGATTTGGCATGAGTCAGAGTAAAACGTGTTGCAGACATGCAGTGGGGATTCATTACTTTCATTAGGTTTTATTATCATCACCTTCAGTGACACATACAGTGTTTCTTTCATCACCGTGTAAGGAGGTTAAACATTACAGCAGCAGCCTAATATTTCTCAGCACCTGCCCATCTGGCAAGCCTTTGTTCTCTAAAGTTTGTTCTGCCACCGTTGATTTTAGATTGGCACTTTTGCAGCTGATCAAAGTGGTGACATTACTTAAAACAAGGACTTCCTGGGCAAATACATCACTGTTGGTCTAGTTTGGCTCTACAGAGCCCTGGCAATGAAAGGCCTCTGGGCAGACTGGGCTAGCAAAAATGAATCTGCATGCAGACATTTATGATGCTGCTCTGTTATTTTTAATGCACTGTACATTCAGCATTTTCTTTCCTTTATAGTGGAAGATCATTTAGATGTTTCTTTGAAGACTAATTTAGAAATGTTGGCAAAGGCCAGTTAGTGTAACATGTGCAATTTATTATGTTAACAATGTCTGATGAAACAACAAATATGAATAATCCTGCCGAGTACAGAGAAAACAAATGCACTCTTTTTATGCTGTAGTTTGATCTGATCTTGGTAGACTACAGTTAATATATTTTGAAATAAAATATGCATGGCAAACTGTTTTCATAAGACTCTAATAAAAGTCTTTCTTTCTCATTTTTACTTTTTCCTCTCTCTCAATCTTCCCTTTGTTTTATTCAAATAAAAAAAAAATAGGAAACATGTATTTTACCATCTGTAAAAAACCTAAATTCTCCTCAGCTGCTGCTGTTAAAATGCTAGAACTCCATTCCAGTAGGTTCCTGTTCACCCTATACACGATAAATAACATAGCATGGAAACCAGTCCAAAATCCAATGTAATTCACAGAGATATTAATAAACTCTGTGCTTTCTTTTTTTTGATAGGGAAACCGAGCAGCTAAGCAAGTTGGAGCTTCATTGCCTGAAGATGATTGAAATAGCATAAAGTGGGGCACAGTGAATAGTCAGGCAGTTAATATAGTGAGAAATCCATTTACATTGTTGACTCAGTAATTTATTTGCTGTGCTATTGATTTGATCTCTGCCAAGAGAGAGCTAAGGGCTTGGTCACAGCTTTGTTGAATGCGTTGTAAGGGCTTGTATAGAATGACTGGAAGAAAATGGTAATGGACAGGTTATGGTTGGGCTGGCTTGGAAAAAGCCTGGGAATTTGTGACTGTAAAAGTCAGACTCCTCCTCTTTTTTCCTCAACTCCTCCGAATTGTGCCGGACTTACTCCAGTGAGATGAGCGTACTTCACCGATAGACCCCACATGCCCACGTGGCACTGCACTAGGCAGGCCACTGTGTAGCCTTAGAGCATCGTAGATTCACTTCCATCTGCCTTAGAGAAATACTTTCTCAAGTTTCAGCCTTTCTGCTTAAAACTTTCCACTGCTCACTGGGGGAGATTCAGAAGTGTCAGTCCCATTAATTTTCCTTTTTTTGTTTTTGGTCCTAATTCTGTTAGATGATTTTTTTAAAAAAACCCTCCTTCCTGATGGCTAACTACCAACAGGGTAGCTAGTGCCATTGCACTGGAGGAAGTCAGCAAATGAACCCATGTGTAAATGAATGGCATTAACCATCAAATTAACTTCCTCAGCAGTGGGGAATACCGTACTTCATTAAAGTTCCACTCCTATTGTCAATTTGCATCTAATTTACAATTTTAGTCTAGGACAGTTTATCCCTGTTTTTTGTTAGCTAGATTAACTTTAAACACAGTACTTAAATTATGTTTTTGGATCTTTCAGCAAGTCAAAGTGGCTGCCAGTTCTCTAGAAATGAGCAACTGACTGTTTCTTATGAAACGTATTGTTTGTTTGAAATTTGCACTGGGGCATGGCCATGTGTTTGTACATATGCTTCAAGAATGGATCGACTCTCTGTTCATAAATTACAAAATTGCTTTTCATTACTCCCTATGAATTCATCCTGAGTTTGATGTTAGTTCAGGATCCAGTGAGATTTCAAGGAAGAAATGAAATAATTTCATACCTAGTTGCCATGACTGCTGAACTCTGATAACGATAATCAGCCTCTGAAGGTAACCAGCAAAAAAACCCACCCAGTAGAGTTATCTGTGATTACTTTGCCAAGTGTGTTGCACAAAACATGTTTTTATTTTTCTACACGCTTTTCACTGGTAAGAAATTTGTGTCTTCTGTTGCCTAGAAAACTTGATAAATGAATGGGGAGGCAATGAAATGAGGGCTTGAGGAATAACTGGAAGCTGGGAGGTTTTCAGAGTAAAGGATGTTCATCAGACTGCTTAAAATGTGTTGTTATCAAAGACTGAACAAATGAACATTTTGAGTAAAGCAAGTTTTTGGTTAACTTGTTGTTCAACAAATACACTTAACTTATTTTCTAGTAAAACCTCCTGTTTCTGATATTTCTAACATTTAGAAAAAGCAGAAAAAAAGAGTATGTTCAGACCTTTCTCTTACATTTTAAAAAAGGCAAAGAGAAATTGAAAGTGTAATGTCCTATATGCCTTGAAGGGTTAATTATACATTTTGTGTAAAATACATTGGCAAACAGAAATACACATAACATAGGCCAAATATACCACTGGTACCTTCACATCTTGGAAGACATTGCTCTATTTGCAGGCCAGTGTCTGGACTATTGCAGTGAAAGACCCCCTTTGACTAAATTTACTGTGTGCACATTGTGCCCATTCTAGCCTCCGAGTCTGAAACCTACAGCTTTGGCAATGCTGCTAAACACGACAGAAAAAGAAAAAAATCTAGAGATACAGGACAGCAACCTTTTTCAACAGGGGACTGACACACATGTCTAAATTCCTCTGAAGTTGACCAAATACTTAAGTGTTTATTGAATTAAGGCTAAGACTACTTGGGGCAGAGTTAAGCTTATTTCAGATGAAAATTATTCTTTCATGTATCTTGAATATTTGTTATTGTATAAGAATTTTGTCTCATATCAAGAGACAATAGCTAATAAACATAAACCATTTTTATTTTAAAAAGCTTTGTTCCTCCTCTTCCTCAGAAAATAAATTTGCTTCCCCTGGAAAATAGAGGCATCCAAATAGCAGCTCAGAAATGGCACTTCCTTTTTAACCCAATTATTATATTTAGCCAATAATTATATTAAATGTATTATTGCAGGAGTGATGAGGAATCTCCCATCTATAATAGTGTGTAATATGTAATCTATAGGGTACCTTCTTTCTGGTCACACTTGCTATTTTGGTTGAATATTTTCTTCAGTCAAATGTCATTTCTGGAACAGATACTATAAAATGTAGAATTATTTCTCTTGTATATGATATTTGAAAAGTTGTTCTTGCTTTCTCAGGCAAACTGCTGAAGCAGGTCAGAGTTTGTAGTTTTCCTGTCAGCACAAATTAATTTAAAGGTCTCCTGTGTAATAATAATAGCTTTAAATTGTTTATAGTGTTGATTTTAATAAACACTGTATAACATAGAGCAGTGCCCAGCACAACCACTTGATTCAGTGCCAACACAATATCATCTTTCATTGGTGCTCTGAAGAAATAGCACAAACAATGAAGATGTCTGAGGTATGTCACAATACCGTGATCAAAAGGAATGTATTATTTAAATATCATAATAAGCCCAGTGATGTCTTTTGAAATAGAAAGATTTTAATTCAAAAACATCTGTTTGAAAGTCCGAAGAGATTAGAAATGTCCGTTTATGAAAACATACTAATTAAAGGCTCTAAATACTTAGAATAGTTCTATGCCTATGTAAGTTAGTCCAACTGATAGCAAAACTTGACATGTTTCATATTATTTCAACTTCTTTTGTTTGAACAAGGGAATAGATAAACAAAAGGAAACGATCCTGTTGTTTTTAAAATTTTGTGAAAATATAACCCAAACAGAGGTCAGTCTTCAAATGCATGGTCCATATGGCTTGGCTGACACAAGTAGCTGTAAGGAAAACATCACTTTGTAGAACAGTGGGACTCAGCTCTCTCCAGCTCTGTGCAGTAGCAGAGTGGAAAGAAAATGTAAACCGAACTGCTCCTTTATCCACCATTTCTGATGCCTCAGATATATCTGAGTCAGTAGAAGCATAAACTACTGCAGGTTCTAGGCCTGTTAATAAAAATTCCAAAAATTATTATCCTCTACTTCATATAAAACAATGGAATAACTATTTTGTGTTTGGCCTGCAAGTCATCAGATGTCATTATTATAAGTGGACTTCACAGGCATATTGTAGAGGAATGGAGAAACACTTGTGTTAATTGTGGTGTTACTATTTAGAAGCAAATGCAGTTTAGTTTGCTGCTTTACACTTTTACTAGTCAAGTATAATTCAGCTACACTAGCTGAGCATAGACCTTCCTGCTAAGTAGGCCACATTGTGGAATATTGTTTTCTTTATTTGTTAGAATAAAGAAAGTTTAGCACTGCGTATGCAGTAGTCTAATGTTTCCTTGAAACACTAGGAATATAATATATGTATATAGGTGAATATCTGCCATTTCAGATTTATTTAGTGTCAAAAAAAAGGTGATCAAGACAAGGTCACTGGGTGAGTGATTTGTCCTCATAGCCACGCACATCCTATGGTCTGCATGTTGGGCACAGTGAAAAAATTAATACAACTCAACAAAGAAGTCATCAGGGCTATATCTCAAGAGGTATTTGGGCACAAAGCCTGTAGGTTAACAAGTTAAAGTATGTACACGCCCCAGCACTAGCTCACTCACACTTTCTTTTCTGACTTGCCCTGTTCAGTGCGATGCTGTGTGCTAACGCCAAGGATGCTGCTACAGCCAGAGACCTGCCAACTTGGAGCTGGTGGTTCCTTAAATTGCCTTCGATCCATAACCAACTGTCTGGGTACTCCATATCTGCTCCAGGGCAAAGGCAAACAAGGGTTCTCAAATGAGTATCCGGAGGTAGATTAGAAATGCTTACAGAGTAAGCTTCCGTTCTCATTCGAGAGCCACTAAGTGATGGTTGAGAGGTGGTAAGAAACTTGCTAAAGTTACTGTCATGTCTAACAATTCTTCAAGTACTTTCAGCTGTGACTTAAGCTTACTTTTTCAGCCATTACACTGAAAGCACACCAGGTAAAAGGCCGTTTGAGAAACTGCCCTTCCCACCTGCTAGATGGTGTGCTGAGGGGAACTATCTTCTCCATGGTGGCCATGCATCATAATCACAGGAGAAGAGCCCGTGCCAATTGTCTGGCATAGGAGGATATATTTCTTTAATGGGTTTACAATAGAATAGAATAGACTATTTCAGTTGGAAGGGACCTACAACGATCATCTAATCCAACTGCCTGACCAATTCAGGGCTGACCATGTTATTAAGGGCATTGTCCAAATGCCTCTTAAACACTGACAGGCTTGGGACACCAACCACCTCTCTAGGAAGCCTGTTCAAGTGTTTGACCAGCCTCTCAGCAAATAAATGCTTTCTAATGTCCAGTCTAAACCTCCTCTGGTGCAGCTTTGAACCATTCCCATGCATCCTATCACTGGATCCCAGGGAGAAGAGATCAGCACCTCCCTCTCCCCTTCCCCTCCTCAGGAAGCTGTAGAGAGCAATGAGGTCGCCCCTCAGCCTCCCTTTCTCCAAATTGGACAAGCCCAAAGTCCTTACCGCTCCTCAGAGGACATGCGTTCCAGCCGTTTCACCAGCTTTGTTGCCCTCCTCTGGATGCATTCAAGGACCTTCACAACCTTTTTAAATTGTGGGGCCCAGAACTGCACACATCACTCAAGGTGAGGCCGCACCAACGCTGAATACAGCGGGATAATCACCTCTTTTGACCGGCTGGTTACTTGTGTTTGATGCACCCCAGGATGCAGTTTGCCCTCTTGGCTGCCAGGGCACCCTGCTGGTTCCTATTGAGCCTGCTGTCCACCAGCACCCCCAGATCCCTTTCTGCAGGGCTGTTTTCCAGCCACTCTTCTCCCAATTTATACTTGTGCCTGGCATTACTCCATCCCAGGTGCAGGATCCAGCATTTGGACTTGTTAATTTTCATCCTATTAATCATAGCCCAATGCTCCAATCTATCTAGGTCCCTCTGAGTCAACAGCACCTTCCAATTTGATATCATCAGCAAACTTGCTAGTGGTGCATTCAACTTCTGCATCCAGATCGTTGATAAGTATATTGAAAAGGACTGGACCTAGAATTGAACCCTGAGGAACACCACTGGTGACTGATCACCAGCCAGATGTAGCCCCATTCACTACAACCCTTTGAGCTCTGCCCTTCAGCCAGGGCTTCACCCAGCGCACTGTGAACCCGCTCATTCCACAGTTGGACATGGGAGTGAAACTGAGCCCAGGAAGAAGGGAGGGGTGGGGGAAGGTGTTTTAAGATTTGGTTTTATTTCTCATTACTCTACTCTGATTTTGATTGGTAATAAATTAAACTCATTTCTCCAAGTTGAGTGACGGTAATTGCTGAGCGATCTCCCTGTCCTCATCTCGACTCATGAGCCTTTTGTCATATTTTGCTCCCCCCTGTCCAGCTGAGGAGGAGGAGTGATAACAGGCAGGCACATGGCAGCCAGCCAAGGTCAACCCACCACAACTTCACACTAGATGCCCCCTAGACTGACTACCTGTGGCTGGAACACATATTACCGTGCTACTCTCAGCTGCATGGACAAACTCTCAGTGTTGCAAAGCTTTACTTTCAGATATGTCCCAGGCTACAAAAATCAGAAGACAAAAATGATCTGTCCAGTCTCCCTACATAATTGATAGAAAGGTTTGAGCACCAAAGAGTGAGATCCGAGAGCTCAACAACCAAAGTGGAAAGCCACTAGCAATAGTCAGGAGGAAAAGCTGAAGAGGCTGAACTGACTCTCCGTTGCCTCGCACAGAACTGAGTCCATCCCATATGCTGTTTTAATGACTATTAACTATTTCTTGGAGTTAGATGTCTAAACCAGGACAACCTTGGGTGTAAAAACCTGAAAAGGATAACCCCTTATGGTACCCAAATGGCTAGACTGTTCAGACTAAGTTCTGCCTATTTTGAAGATGAGATTTACAGGCAGATCTCCAGCTACTTGAGTGTTTAAATTAAATAATTAGTGTTCATTTATTGTGACATGCAGCTTCCCTAGGCTTTGTTATTAAATCTTTGTACCGTATCCTATGTACTATAGTTAAAGATGAGCAATAACTGAATCTTTCACAAAGGATGTCCCTGCGATTTTCATTTTGCCTTGGATTGGATGGATCTGGTTGGATTTACCTCACTGCTAGAGTATGACAAGTGGGAGAAGCTAGTGTCCTGAAGTGGTAGAAGTGACAATAGGCTGTAGAATACCTCTAAGCAAGAATTGGCACTTCATCCTTCACTCACGCAGTGTGAATTGCACATCTGACAGAGCTGACTGCAATTCTGAAGCAGGCAATTTGATTTAAATAAATAAATCTATAAAATCTGGATCTTCCCTTTCTGCTCTCCCGCCTGCAGCTGCAGATTCCTGCTCCCTGCTGTAGCTGCACATCAAAAGAACCTTTCATAGACAAAACTGACCACGTACATTTCATCTTCCAAAATAACTGTTTATAGAGACTCAGTTCTTGGTGTTTGACACTTGAGACATCAGCAGTAATAAGAAAAAAAGCAGTCATATTTGTGTAGGAGAAGGAACAAAGAAGTGGGTGCTTTGGCATAATTTTCTCTTTTAGCTGAAGTTCTTGTGTTTCCACAGGCTCTTCAGTCCCACTGGCTGCTTTAGGGAGCTATCTTTGCCCTGTCTCTATTGGCTCTTCTGAAGGACCCAGTCTGTTAATTAGATTTGTAACTTAGCTCAGCTCATGAGTACATATCTTTTTTCATCTGGATATGAATGTACTCTCAAATGAATGTGTCTCCATTTTCTTCATCCACCGTGGTCCCCTGGCAGTCTACCCTGTGTAAATGTAATGCAGTTCACTTCTGGGCTTCCTTCTGGAGTGGGTTAGTTAGCTCCCTTAGAAACCATCAGGTGCATTTCTTGGGGAAATTTTGCTCCCAGACTGCTCCCAGTATGCAGAACAGATAGGTGCACCAGGCTTGGATCTCTTTGCTCTACACTGCCCTCTAACCCTCTCCAAGCAGGCTGCTGGGAGACTTCAAGCACTCCCATGTGCTATCATGCTGTGCGCCAAGGTATACAACACATAGCATCTGTCTCATGCCGTAAAAATAGTATTCTAGTGGGCTGCAGGACAGCCCAGAAATTATTTTTTAACACTATAAACTGATAAAAGTTATAAAATAATTAAGTCTCATGGCCACAGAGATACCACACAGGGACAGAGGAGACCCATGGCCAGGTGCTATCTTGTGTGAATATGGTCAGTCTGCTCTGGACAGTCTGGATGTGACCATGCTGCAGTGCTTGGGCTTGAATCAATCCCTGGGACAAACACTTTTAGCATATTGAATAGCAATAGAAGCAGCCTCTGTGGCTTAGTTCCTCATCCTTCCTTCAAAGGTTTTTTGTAGAGCTATGCCTGTAACGTCATGAATTTTCATGGGATAAGATGGACAAGGGAGCTGTGAAAGTACAACAGCCAGAGAAATCAGATACATCGCTAGGGACATCATGTACTTCATGATTTGTTTTTTTAAGCCTGATGGATCTACAAGTGGAGGTGACTCTTCAAGCTGCTTTTCCAGGAATCTTTAAAATTGATGCTGAGGCAATATAGTACAAGAGAATAAACATAGAACTGTAACTTACTCTGAAGTGGTGTTAAAAACCTGCCAAAGCACTGGTCTGCAGTCTCAGGTAAATCTTTCTAACTGTTTCTCATAATATAGGAGGAAAAGAATTTGCAGCTGTCCTTGGTCAAATATCAAGCCTTCCTACCAACTGCTTCTTTTAGTTCTTGAAGTCTGGTGCCTTCCCCACAATATTAAGCATTTATTAATGATGCATAAAAGGCAAAACCCTGTTTTTCTTTTTTGCCTACAGAGATTAACGTATGTGATGGACTCTCCCCCCACCAAGATATTAACCATTGTTAAGAGCTCCTTTCTCTGGAAACCTTTCAATCAGTGGAACTCATTTACATAAGGTAAGATTTATAAATCAGAATAATAAAATTAATTCCACTGGGAACTATGCAATTCTCACAATCACTTTTCAGTCCAAATCCCACCTTTTTCCCTGCACTTTCCTTTCTGCATATCCTTCCAATCTGGATTTTGCTAGTATTCGTTAATACTGAACTAAAAATAAATACACATCTCCCTTTATGAGAGAAATAATGTTTAAATAACCACATTGTTTATTTTTACCTTTGGAAGTCATTCAGATATACCATTGCCATGGATATAGTGTAAAATATCAGCTGAACAGACTAGTAATAACACCCAGCTGTTAGGCTAGTACTCTGCAGATCTCAAGGTGCTTTATAAATGGAGTCCATGTAATCACTCACTTTGGACAGACACAGGAATTGAAAGAACAAAAAACTCAGAGTATTTTTTCCCATGAACACTCATATGCCAGTAGTAGAAATCAGTTTGCTGGATTCCCTGTATCTAATAGGTCACACTAGGCTGTCTTTGAGCAGTTGATACAAACCCTATTCCAGCCATAACCTAAATGGTTTTAGCCAGAAAACTTTTTGATGGAAATGAGAATTACTTCTTACAAGAATGGTACTGAAACTGTTTCTCAGCTGTAGTGGCCAGATCACTATTTTTTAAGGACTATTTTTCTACTTTGGGAATGACTCTGGGTTCCTGGCCAATAGCTCTGAGTATACTCTGCCAGTTCTGTGGGCTGGGACAACTGGCCAAAAGCCCACTGGTGGCAAACTGGGAGCACCATGAGTATCTCTGAGTGCAAGACTCATCTTGGAAGCACCTCTGCATTGTACAGAACAGAGTCCTGGAGAAGAAGTGAAAAAGCCAAAGAATCAGATAGAAAAATCTCATTTTTGGCACAGCTTTCCATGAGGATTTTTAACACAACGATCGTTGTTTTGGGCATGCTGATACAACCAACCAAAAGTCTCCAGTGAAAGCTCACTGAATTCAGCAGCATCACAATGATGTAAATGCAACCAAAAAGACTTTTTAATAAGACTTTTTAGTTTAACCCGGTGTCTTTTCCATAATATTATCTAGTGGTTATGGCAAGAGACTGGGAGTTGAGACTGCTTCATAACCCTAGGGTCTGCCATATTTATTCACCTGCAGAATACTTAAATTAATGCTCCCCAACTTCTCAGGAGCCTTTTCATACTTCAATAACATTTGTATAGTTCCTGAAGGATTTCCGAATGAAAGATGTATTAAAGAGCAAAATACTGTGTCCTGGTTTCGGCTGGGATAGAGTTAAATTTCATCCTAGTGCTGTGTTTTGGATTTAGTATGAGAAGAATGTTGATAACACACTGATGTTTTTAGTTGTTGCTAAGTACCCTGCTAGTCAAGGACTCTTCAGAGGCTGGGAGGGAGCATAGCCAGGACGGCTGGCCCAGCTGGCCAATGGGTATTCCATACCATATGACATCATGCTCAGTATATAAATAAGAGGCGTGGTCCAGGAAGTAGCGATCACTACTTGGTTATTGGTCAGTGAGGGTGGTGAGCAATTGCATTGTGCATCATTCATTTTGTATATTCTATTATTATTATTACTATTATTATTATTATTATTATTATCCCTTCCTTTTCTGTTCTATTAAACTGTCTTTATCTCAACCCATGAGTTTTTCTCACTCTTACCCTTCCGATTCTCTCCCCATCCCACTGGGGAGGCGGAAGAGTGAGCGAGCGGCTGTGTGGGGTTTGGCTGCCTGCTGGGTTAAACCATGACATACTGCATTTATCTGCAGCGGTTAATATCACCCAATACATAATCCAGATTGAGGCAAACTGTTGGCCTAAGTGCATGATCCCAGTACCAACTCGAGGCTACAGAATAAGCATATTCCAAGGAAGCACATGACAAAGGAAACATTACTTCAGATCCATATTGAGAAAAAAAGTTTGAATGAGATGTGATTTCAGACAACACAGTTGATGGCACAGACCTTCGGTGCTGGAGTTCTGTACAAATGTTTACTTAGAAAACCGAGCTTGCTGATCACTGTTCAATTCCATGACTACATTACCCATCGGTGGCTTACGGCCAGTGCTGAGAACGGCACAGTTCAGCACATGGAGGTTGTTCTGTGTGACCAGAACAAAACAATTGATGTGCATTAACAAAATCTATGGGGAGGCTTGCTCAGAACCTGCCCATGGTAATTCAATTAGTAAGATTTACTTGCCCATTTTGGTAAATGGAGAGAAAGAGAGGATATTGGGGAAAGTGCTCCACCAGTTTAAGTGGGTTCACTACCATTGGAGCCATTGGAATGGGGCCTGCATGAGTTATGCATAGTGTAACTCATTATATATTCATGGCATATAAGACCAACAAGACCACTGTGATCAGTTATTTTGACCTCCTGCTCAATACAAGCCACAGGACTTCCCTGAATCTTTGCAAACACAAATCTCTTTTTTTCCATAGAAAGGAAAACCATAAACGTATACGTTACTCGGAGGTACTTCTGTTTATATTACATAGGGTTCTGTGAATAATTTGGGTTCGTTCTCTAGGACTGTTAAGTGGAAGGGAGCTGTTCTATCTCAGCTGGATCACAAATGAAACACCCTATAATATGCATAGAAGCACTCGTATGGTATAAATAATATTTTTAATCAGTCATTGAAATAATAATATAAAGTTCATTTTATTAACATTTGAAAAATAAATGTCTTCACCTCCCTTCATTGGACTTTAAAGGAGGAAAGTTTTACATTCCCTGTGAAAAAAATAAAGTAAAAAATGTTTAGAGAAAGGAGCGATCTGACTGGTTAGAGATCACAAATTGCTAATAATAATAAGCTCTGAATATCAGATGCCAAACAGCTGCAGAGCCTCTTAAACCTAATTCCCCTTTCTTGGAGGATACGGCAAGTTTGGAAAAGACGCGATTGCCAAACCCACCACGAAATGTAGGCAGAAATTTTTCTTTGAATAAATCACTGTCACCCCTGATAAAACCATACACAAGTGTCTTGGCATGAGGGAATGCTGCAAATTGGTGTGCACAATGAAGGCAGAGCCCATGAAACCTGCAGCCAGAAAACACAAACCCAGCCCAGATAGTCTAGTAAACAACCCGCTCAAAAGCAGGAGGTGATAGGTGTAGAGTTTATTGGATATATTGCTAGATATTGCATGCTTTCCCATTACATGACAAGGTACTACGCAGTTTATTCCATTGCAGTTTGCCACCTGGTATAACAATGTATAAAATTCAAAGAGCAATTATTTGGAAAAGTCATATGAATGTTCAAAAAGTATATAGAAGATGATTATGCCTGTGAGTCCTTTCCTCGCACTTGCACTTTACAGGGCAGGTGTCAAAATTTCAATTTATATATGTAAGAATTACGGAAAGTTTTAAATTCTCAATATGGAATATTCATTCCTAGCAAGTGCCAAATATCCCAACTTTACAGATACTGGAAAAGCAGTTCATCTACCACTCTTTGTCAGCCCCACTCATAGTCCTAATACCCCTCATTATGTAAATACAACTCACTGCAGTAATTGTTATTTTTCAGCACTTTGTATTATGGAAACATGGTGTATTACAAGAAGTATAGAGTATCCAGGCTTCTAGAAACCTGCAGGAGAGTTATACAAGTCACAGTCTGTTAGCAGCGTCTAAAGTTCCTGCTTCAGAAAATATTTATGCTGTGGAGCACCTCTCTCTGCCTTGATCCATTTGCACTTTATCAGATATCAGAGCAGTAATGTAGTAAACTAAAATGTGTGACCTGCCAGTGCCCAGGGAACAACAGGGTTTGGGGCTTTTTTAACAATTTAAAAAAACAACAACTTTGTGCTTTCTTTCTGCTCCTTTTTTCTCCTGCATCACTGGAAATAAGTTACATATCACCTTGTCATGGGGAAACAAGCAATATCTGACTCTACTAGAAAAGGGTGTTTTCTCTCTGTGGTACTCTGTAGTCATTCTGTGTCTGCTAAATCCAGGTTCCTCCTGCCAAGCTCCATCCAGGATTATCCAGAATTCTTAACTAATACAGACTAGTATGGTGGCAAAAGTATTTATAGAGAGACAGGAAAGATTCCTCCTCAGTGAAGGAAGATGGGTTTGCAGAAAAACACTGTCGTTCCGTTCCAATGATGCGCAGGATCAGAATGATTCGTCAAATCCAAGCCACTTAATAGAAAACTGACTGATACAGCTAATAGAATATGGGTGAACAAGGAAGGATGTAGCTAAAATCCTGCTCCTCTGGGACCAAAGCATCCCTCCTATTTAGGATTCACATTTCTATATGCTGCTGTGGAGCTGAGGAGACAGGGCTCGGTTCAACACTGAATCTAGACCAGCCCTTTCTTCACAGCTGAAAAAATATCATTTCCTCCTCATTTGTCATTACTGACAACACATTAGTTACAGTAATTGTTTGGGATCAAGGCTATCACTGCTCAAGTCTTTCTTCTGCGTAGGTCTTTTGGAAGGATCAAACATGGCCCTCTAGCATCACTGAGTGGGAGAAAGGGAGTCTCGGATGCCAGGGAATACTTAATATGATCCAGACGAAGCTAAAAATAGCCCTTCCAGGAGAATCCCCTCATGCTCACTCTTCAGCTCATATAGCTGGTTTTGCCTATATGCTGTCTGAATACAGCTAGCCCTCCTTCCATCCCCTCCACCCCCCCTCCCACATAGGTCCTTCACATAACCTACAAAACAAGCTAAGGCCTGTGGCTGGCTACTCTCAGGGGCCTCCACATCTTCTGTAAACGCTAAAATGACAATGGTGTTAGATAAAAGACAAGGAAGGACCACATTTTGCCTGGAGTCCATTCTGTAGGGTGTGGACTGAGAGCAGGCTGAGCAGAAGAGTGTTTAATTTGTGCCTTCTCTCAGGGCACAGGGATGATTTAACCACTGAGTTGCTCAGTGCTGCCAAAACTGAGGCAGCTGGGAGCTGAGGACCAAAGCTGAGGCACCTGGGGAACGTTAATATGGACTGGAGGATTATGGACTTCGTTCACACAAAGGTGAGGCAGCTGCTGAAAAAAAGATGGTGTTGCATTTTTAAGTACTGAGATGCAATTTAGGATGAACATAGCTGGTTTAAGTTTTTATTTTGGGGTTTTCTCTTCCTCTGTGATGCTGGACAAGCTAGGAAACCCATTGGTTGACCTGTCTCCCATTTGTACACTGGGATGATAATATTTATACACCCACAGAGGTACAGTAACAGATAAATTGTATCATGGTTGAAGCCTTATGGCCAGCAGGACGTAAAGAAGGGATTGTTTTATACAGTCACAATAGCTTTATTGTTATCTCGCTTAATAACCGTATTGTGAGAATACCCCATAAAGCGAAGTGCCTTTGCCACTTCATTGTCATGAGGAATGCCCAATGTCTTCACATTCGTGTGAGGCAAACTCCCAGTCTACAGTCTCCAAGAGATTGGTGTCTGGAGCTGGCTTAGCAGAGGATCCTCCTGAAAGCCTTCCAGAAGAGACTCATCCATAAGTACGTGTTTTCCTCCATCATTAGTCTTCAACCTTGTACTGTAGATAAATTGGAAAATACATATTATTTCCAAGGCTATATCTTTCCAGCTAAGAAAAGTGTGAAGTGAAAAAGGTAAAACAGCTGTTCATGGATGTGTACACCGATGTCCTTCCCTCTGTCTCACCCCCTTTCTGCTGTGCCCTTGTTCTACACCAGAGAGCAGCACTCTGGTTTGTCCTGTGTGGTCCCCATCAACCTGTTCACACATCTCCATCCTGGACCATCCCAAATATAAAAATTTGTATCTCTCTGTAGTACCCTTGTTATTATGATAAAAAACATTATTATATTGTTTCCTTTGATAGCTTTTATCTAGGCATTGCCTGGATTCCTAATATTTGCTACTGGTGGCTGGCTCCATGTTAATAATAAAGCAGATACGTGCAGATTATATAATGAATTCCACAAATTCTTGAACTTTTTCCCTGAAATTCTGATCTAAAATACAATACTAAAAATCTCAATGAAAAACTTGGTTGGTTTTCTTTCTTTTACTTCCCCACCCCCCGAATGTACTATGCTGCTACAAAGGGATGCTCTGAATAAAACCTTCCTTGTCTCTTTTTCCTTCCTCAGCCTACTGCATGTTTAGTTCTCCAGTGCTTCTTAGTTTTGCTTGGGGTTTGGGGTGGGTTTTTGTTTGTTTTTTTGTTGTTTTTTTTTAAATTGCTGCCATGGAGTTTGCTGAGGTGGGAACACTTTCTTCATAACAGTGCACATGCCTAGCTTTTCCTTGGCTGTCGTTGTCGTGGTTTAACCCCAGCCAGCCACTGAGCACCACGCAGCCGCTCGCTCACCCCCCCGCCGGGTGGGATGGGGGAGAGAATCAGAAGGGTAAAAGTGAGAAAACTCGTGGGTTGAGATAAAGACAGTTTAATAGGGAAAGCAAAAGCCGCGCACGCCAGCAAAGCAAAACAAGGAATTCATTCACCACTTCCCATCAGCAGGCAGGTGTTCAGCCATCTCCAGGAAAGCAGGGCTCCATCACGCGTAACAGTTACTTGGGAAGACAAACGCCATCACTCCGAACGCCCCCCCCCCCCCTTCTTCTTCACCCAGCCTTATATGCTGAGCATGACGTCATATGGTATGGAATAGCCTATTGGCCAGCTGGGCCAGCCGCCCTGGCCACGCTCCCTCCCAGCCCCCTGCACATCTGGCAGGGCATGGGAAGATGAAAAGTCCTTGACTAGCGTAAACAATACCTAGCAACAACCAAAACATCAGCGTGTCATCAACATTATTCTCACACTACATCCAAAACACAGCACTATACCAGTTAATAGGAAGAAAATCAACTCCATCCCAGCCAAAACCAGGACAGTCGTCTTCTGTTAAAACATTTCCTATTGTCTTCAGCAATGCCCTGGACTACAGTGAGTGACACTACCGTTATTTTCATTATGATATCACTGAAGAGCCCTAGTGACATATTGCACCACAAAGTCATTTATGCTAGGACAAAAGATAGTATCTGGCTCCAAAATTGTGTTAACATTTACATAAGTAAAATTCTAAAATTATTTTAAAATGTTTTTGTGTATAAAATGACCTTTAACAGACTCTAGTCTTGGATCATAACATGGTATAGATCATCGTCTTTCATCAATATCATAATGCTTTGGTGATATAACAGAAGTACTGGTATCCCATTGTCTCCATCCTTTTTTTATCCAGGACCAAATTAAATTTGGGTGCCTAGTAAGAACCCAGAGAACCAGGTAAGATTGAGGTCAGAGGTAGAAAGCAGAAGACAGGAAAGGAGAGCTTGGACCACCTGGCTCTGAGGGGGTTCCGTTGGCGACCGCATCTCTGGGAAAGTCTAGTTTCAATTTTTCACTCTCCTGCAGATTTTTCTGCATGACCCTTGTGGGCTACATCATTCCTGATCACTGGACCAAGAGAAACAGTTCAGCTTTGCGGTGCTGTACGTGATATCATTTACTTTTAACTGAGCCATGGTAAGGTCCATTGCTGGAGGTCAGATATCTCTGTACAGCTGAACTAAGCAGTGCTAGAGCACATCCTCTGGCTCTAAGGCACTGTCTGGCCATGTCTATAACATTGAATTCCCATAACCTCCAAAGCATGGCAGGTACATCCAAACTGCCTACCAAGAGTGGTCTTCAGTCCTTGCTAGACTTTGAACAGTGGCTGAGGTTTGTTTGGGAAGATCTTCCAGAGATTGTTCTAAAAATTAAAAATGAGCAGACGTTCAAGTTCCCCTTCTGGTACAGACATAACCATAGTCAGCCTAAGCAGTGCATAAGAAAAAATAGGTTCCTACAATTCAGATCCCTTGAAACCACAACGAGGAACAAAGTCCTCCTAAAATGTTTAGGAGGAAACAGTGCTTCCACAACCCCTTTTCTAGGACTCAGAAACTACACTTTTGTTCACAGCAAGATGACAATCTCTGATCTCAGTTTGCCCACAGAAATCTCTTTTAAAGTTCACCTAGCCTTTCTCATCATGTGCAACCAGAGGAAGTTCAGAAGCCCAAACACTCTGCAAAACTAGGGAATGAGCAAATATGATCCTCTCCTCTCACTGATACTCTGCTTGCTAGTCCAAAAGACTAGTTCTGCAGTCACAAAGACATGTTTCCAGGGCTGCAAGGGTAGGACAAGGCAGCGATGGAGGGTGAGTTGACCATAGATGGTGCTCCAGAAGAGAGATGGGGAAATGCCAGGGCAGGGAGAGTGGTGCAGTCCCAAAAATGAGAACCTGGTTCTAGATATTACATAGTGCATAGAAAGATGAAGATTTTCCTCTGGTTTCTATTTCTAAAGAGCATCTATCTGCTAGGCAGGAGGGGAAAATCTCTGTCTTTAAAAGACCTGAACCTGTAGGATCTGGATACATGTTCGTATCGGGAGCACTCTCTATAATGGGGTTAGGCTATGGCCTAGAGTGAAAAAATGCCTTTTTTTTTTAATTGAACACCAGTATCTTGCACTTGTACGGAGAGCCCCTCACACAAGGAAAGCAGTTGAAGGATGGGAAAAAAGTACACATGACATCCATCACATATTACGCAAAGCAAGGCAGGTAGGACTGTTGCATCCAGTCATTCTTCATAAAAGTTCACACTACTGAAAAGAAAACACCCCCTTGCTATTCTGAACAAAACCTTATTACAGGAAGTGATTTCTACAGTGAAACTAAATAATATTGGAGCTGTCAGGTGGACTTCTTTCATACATACTTTCTGTCCTTCTGTCATTTTCCTCTAGCAACTGAAGCTCAAGCAGTGCAGTGCTAAGTCTGATTCTAGCGTGGTCCACAATCCCAGTGAAGAATGGCATTGCCTGATTTTATCCTAGATTCCCAGGGCATAGGCTTCTCCAACAAGTGGCATTTGGGCAAGAATGCACCCTGGCAACAGCATGGAGATGGTCATCAGCATCTCTATGGTAGTTGCCATAGTATAAGATTAAGACAAAGTCTGACTTCACAGACTATATCACTATGGCTTTCAAACAGCCTACCTAGATTATCCCAGTCTGTTCCTGCTATCTTCATTACTTACTACTGTGCAATAAGTATTATGTAATGTCTGTGACTTGTAAACATTTGATTATAAATTCAAATACCTGTAAAATTCACAGTCAAATATTAGCCACAGATAGGTTGAAACACAGATGTTTCTTGCTGGAATTAGTCCAGAAAGCCAGATTTAACACCATGACTACCCAGCAAAACAGTTACAGACTCCTGAATGACAGGAGTATGGCTGGGACCAGTCACTCCTACCATGGCCTCCATGCGTACTCAGGGAAATCTTACGACTCCTTGACCACAGTATCTGAAATTTTGCCAATGGTTATACTATACACTTAAGTTTCTCAGTCCTACTTATTTCCATCCCTTCTCTGTCACCCTGCTTACATCCCTCCTCACATCTCCCTTCTTTTGTGCACTCAGTGGGGATGTGCTATAACTACCCTGTTGCACCCAGTGGATTTAACAACTCTCCTCCCACTGCTACACACCCAGTGCTTTGACCCTTCATGTTCCTCCTGCTGCAGGATCTTCTGCCTCCATTGCCCTGCTCCCCTCCAAAGTTCCAGATCCAACACAGGTAACTTTAACATGGTGTCCTTCATTGAGTATGTCACAAACCAGGAATAAATGAGTTTACGAAGAACATTTAAAATTATTCCATTGGTCATATACTGCAATGATTTTAAGCTACCTTGGAGGTGCTTTCAAAGTCCATCCTGTAGTACCTATTAGTGCAAGACCATGGAAGGTGTTTTCCTTATACCGCAGGTACCAAGCAACAGCATATTCAAGTCATATTAACTGCAAATGGACCAAGCAGCAATTTCCAAACTTCATGTATTTCACCACACACTTTGTGCCCAAAAAGTCTAGAAAATGGACATGTAAGCTCAGTTAACACTGTGCTATATCTTTTCCACATATTCCAGAATAAATGGCTAAACTTTCCCAGGCACTGAAAACAGCAGGCAACTAACAACAGAAAATATCTTGCTTTGCTCCCCTTAGACCTCCTAAGCAATCATTTTCCCTGGTCCCTGAGCCCATGGATCAGTGACAAATCCTCTAATATTATAACTGAGTTATAGCTGCAAAGATGTCAGTGCCGTTACTAACTTATCTGCCCCGAAAAACTAGCGCCTGCTTCCCTATTTGGCTAAAAAGTCTTGCCCTCATCCTACCTCAACATTTCCTGCACATAAAGATAAAGCTGGTGTCTATGCTTGCCAACTCACTGCTGTGACAGAAATCAATAGGAAAAACATCAAGCCAGCAACTCAAAGCCGTTGGCTGCTCACTGCAAAGACCTTTGGAATGCAAAGATCGTTCATTGTAACGGGACTTCCAGGCATACAAACATAGGTTGGAAAGGACCTACTACCTTCAGGCTCCTGCGGCTGAGAAGAGATTATGAGGATGACATTTTAAGGAGGGAATTGTTTATTTGTGACAGAAACTGGAGGAAAAACAAACCCTTGGTTACTTTTTGAACTATAAGCAGGATTTAACAAAGCAGCTTTTAGAGATATTTCCCTTATCAAAATGTCTTACAAAATCTGAGGGTGAGGAAATGGTTGGAGAACTCACAACTTTTCAGAAGTGCAGCTAAACACGTGAAAATGCAGCCCAGGAACTGGCAGAGAACTGTCTTTCCATGAGCGGGGAGTTGACAGAAACCTTGCAATGACCCAGGAGTTGGGAAAGGACAGGGAGATTAATGTGATTCTGAACAGACAAGCAGCCCTTACAGAAAACATGCTACACTGACGCTTCCCTCCCACTCTCTCCTTTCCTTGGCACCATCCTGCAGCCTGAAGTGGCTCTCTCTCTGGATCCCCAGGCCTCCAAAGAGTCATCAGACTGGAAAAGCAAGGTTCTCAAGGACCCAAAACACAGCTCCTTCTCACAAGGCACTGACCGCAGCAGTGCCCACCTCAAATCCCTCCAACCCAAGTAAGACTTTATTGCTACAACAATATTGCTTCCAGCTCTTCAGATTCCTGAAGGGTCAGAAAACCCACAGCCACAAACAGCTGTAGCCTGTAATGTTCAGAGCTGTGGGAGCTGTCTGCATTGCACTGTCACTGATAAGTTCGAATCATAGTATTTGCCCCACTTTCCTCTCTTCTTTTTTTTTTTTTAATTCATAGTGCTCAGAGGATGTATTCACCATTTTCCCATGTTTGCATCTTTGCACTTTCAGTTTTTTAAAAAAATTGCTTTTACTCATTGATGTAATTTTTGTTTGCGTTTAATAATAATGGCTTGAAGCTATTAAAAAACATAATTTTTTTTAGACCCTTATTTGCAGGAGTTGAAAAGTTTGTGGTGCACCCCAGAAGACAAGGGTCCAGTTTAATGTCCTTCAAAAGCAGTCTAACTTGCACTCCAGAAAATTAGTCCACAAAATGAGCTAATGGGTGGTGAATGGTCCAAAAGTATGCGAATTCTCCAAATTAGAATGCTTACATAGCCCAGACAGTGTCTTACCTGCTTTATCTAAGTGCATGTTCCGGTGCCATTCTGACATTATCCAGAAAATTATTAGGGTAATAGTTGTTTATTGTTGTGGTTGTTGTTATTATTATTGTTGTTGTTGTTGTTATTCAGTAAATATTTTATCAAGGAGGGTAGAATATGTAGTAATCAAGGAGAAGGTAAGACTAATTGGCAGTGACTATATCAGCAGACTAACCAAGACCTGGACACAGACCCACCACTGCCACCCAATCACCCACAGGGTTAAATTGGCTCTCTGGTGCTGTTTTTGGCACCAAACACCCTCCCAGATAATGCCTGGGCACAGTTCAGGTAGCACAGGTTAGGGACCACCCCTCTCCGTTTTGGAGGGGTGACAAAGCCCCATGTTATGAATGTGAGCCATGCCATGCCAGGTGGCCTCAGGGACAAATAACGGTCCTTGGCCCATTTAATTTCCTAGTACAGATGTTGCTCCTCTCTCCGTAGAGGACTTCAGACCCCATTTACATTAAAAGTAGAGGAATGAGCCGCTGCAGCCCTAGCACTGTGCATCAGATCACGAATCCTTCTGGAACTGCCTGATTAATCCTTTGTTATCCGGACCTTCCGCCAGCACCCTGTCACTGCCTCTCATCCTAATCCTGCGGCACAACCCCTTCCCGTCAGGTAACACTCAGTTCGACTGCCCAGAAGGGCACCGCGCGGGGTGAGGTGTCCTCAGGAGTGAGTGAGAGTATTCAGTCTGGACTGGAAAGGCCCGCGAGTAACATGTGATGAATGTATGGACAGACTATTTCCCATGAGATACAAATAATATACAGAGAAAGACTGGGCTAAAAGGCTTTTGGTTTTGATGTCCTGCACTCAGAAGTTACAAAATGAAGCAAAGTGACATTTACAACTGTCATATGAAATCACTACTATGTATTCCTTAATTGCAAAATAAGAACCTTCTTTCTCATAAGCTCTCTCTCTCATCTGGGATGAGTCCCAGTTGATATTTAGGACCAATATTGAAGCTGATTCCAGTTATCCCAAGCTGTACACACCTCCTTTTTCTATTTGCATCACACCTTTCAGCCTACTCCAAAGTACTAAAGTGTTTTCCTGAAGGGCCCTTCTAGAAATTAGTTTGCAAACTCATTTTCTCTCTTGCTCGAATTGTTTCGAAATACAGGAGACACAGAGGCTCCTACTGTTAGGGTGCAGCCTGGGCTGCGGAGAAGACTTTGATCTTGTGGCCAGAGATTCTTCTGTCTCTTCTCCCAAGTAGGACTAGATTTTTACCATCCTCCCCGCTCTTGCCTTTTCCACCTGTTTCACTTATGTCTACGTGCCAAACTTGCTTTTTTTCCTGATTTCAGTTTTAGACTCCTACCCCGGCAAGTCATTGCCACAGTTTAACACACATATAAGTCAATTTGCACAAAAGAGGGATCCCACTCTCCCTCCACACCCCAAACATGCTCCTTAACTCGCCTACCCTTAACTGCAGCTGTCAGATCTTCTCCCACATCCAAAAGCCTATGAATGCAACTAGTGTGCAGTGAACCAGTAACCTGCATTTTTAGCATGGGACAAGAAATGATTTTTCCTTATTTAAAAAATAATTGCTGTGTTCACCTAAAATCTCCTAATATTACTTAGTTTCAAGCTAACACCCACCATCAAAAATCACAACGCTGGTTGTGACAGTTTAGAAAAATCATAAAGTCAGAATAGTGCTATCATCTGATAAGCAGAAGCTTGCACTTGTCTGAAGGAACCTCGGTTTTTTGTACTACATTTATGTCTTCTGTCCTACCAAAAGACTATCTCATCTACTGGAACAAAGGCTACATGCTGAGAGGAACACATCTATCTTCATGATGTATGTTTGGCCCAGAGCCTGAAGCCACAGCTCTATAGCTGGAGATGGTTCAGTAGGTTTGGTAGAATGGTTGTTAAAATTGACTGCCAAGTCCTGAGCCAGCTGCTAAAAGCTGCCTCCAGCAAGCACCGCTCCTGGTGATTCCTGTCCTCTCTCGTTATCTTCAGAGCTTGCTCCTCCCGCTACTGCCACCCACTAGTTTGTGCTTGGGTTTGGAGTCCCTGGTTGTGCCCTATGGCCCCATCTGCACTTGCAGTGCTCTCATCACCTCTAAGTCTTTCGTGACTTTGGCCACACAACCTTTGTGACCCCTTTGGCCACACAGCCTTTGTGACCCCTTTGGCCCGCCACTGAGTTTGAAGAAGGATGCAACCAGACCAGCTCCTTCAGTGGGAGGTAGCAGGCGTTAGACTCTCTGGAGAGAGGACTTTTGATGCTTTCCCTCCTTCAGGGCAAAGGAAAACAGGCTAATTAAAACCAGTGAACTCAGGGAGGTGTTAGCTGCTGCCTCACACATTGGGTTTATAGGCTGAATCTTGTTCTCTTTAGGCTTCCAGATTTTTCTCAGTTACTATTTCTCCTGTCACATACTCACTGGTTTTTCTGTCATACACTCACTGCTTGTGCCTGCCCTTTGGAAAAACTTTTCTACAGTCCTGCACTTCATCAGTACAATAATTATTTCAGGCTTCCCTGTTAGACATCGCGAGCTAGTGTGAGGCACGGAGAAGTGAAAGGAAGTCGTCTTCTTGATTTCAATAAGCTTTGAATGAGGTATTTTTCCTTGAAGAATCCTGTTTTTTCCTCTGCTTCTTTCACTCACTTTGGTATTCAATATGCGTGTGAGTGTGTGTGACTGTGTGTTTGTGATCTCCATCTCCTAGACTATTAGTGCTGAGAAGGATACAAATTTGGGAGATAAACGCTAAAGACATCATCGATGAAGCATTGAAGCCAATTCCATGTTTTAATCCTGCATAAATTATCCTGGAACACAGCCCACATTTATGATGTGTGAGAGAATAGAAAAATAATGGGATTACTCAGAAGTTTCAGATGATTATAAACATATGGTGCAGGACGGTATAAGAACAAAACATACTGAGGGAAATATCATCAGTAAATGAAAGGTTAATAATGGAAAAAGTAAGTTTGGAACCTCATATGTGGCCTATTATCAAACACTACTGACATGAAAGAATTCCTGCAGAACTGTTAAAAGTGGACAGCTAGTAGTTTAATGATTGTAACAAGAAAACTTTAAGGCATTGGAAAGGAAACTATATGATTATAAAAGAACTCATCACATATTTAAGCCTCCTATGAAAAATGGTAGTTTTGTGCCTGAGGTTCCGGACTGGGACTCAGATCTTGATTTATTTCCCAGTTCTGCTACAGATTTCCTCTGTGACCTTGGGCCAGTTACTTTGGGAGAAACATGTTAAAGCTCCTAAATGACTTATGAATCCAAGTCTCTTTTCAAAAGGGGCATAGCAGCAGATTCGCAAAGGGACAAGCATGTGGGAACACTGACCATAGCCAGGGCTATCCCCAAGCGTGCTGCCCCATCACTTTCCAGTTCTGAGCACCAGCAGGCCACCGCGCCCCAGGGGAGATGGCTGTCTTCTGAATGCCCATGGAAAATGAGCCGGAGATGGTATGGGAGGGATCAGTTGCCCTCTGACCTCCTGTGGGTACTGCGGAACAGGCAGCCTTGGGAGCTGCTCCCTCTCATGGTTTCCAGCTTCTGCTCAGTTTGCATCGGTGGCTCGTCTCTGGGAGAGGCTCAGGTGTGATGCCTGGATCTGTGCAGGCAGAAGATGCCAGGAGTGACATGGTCAGTAGGCTTACCCTGAGAAACACAGGGGCTTCTGGCTATTGCCATCCTGCTTGGGTCAAAAAAGAAAGAACCAGGAACAACCATCTCTCTGAAGAGCAAGTGGTTTTGGTGAGGGAAACCTTCCGCCTGCCCACCCACAGCCGTCAGCCTCAGAGCTCAAACCTACTTCCCAAAAGTCCAAGGGAAGTGGGAAGAAAGAGAACTCTCTTGCCCCCAGTCGATGAAGCTGAACTGTAACAAAAACGCAGAGCTCCCCTTTTCTTGCTTAGATCCTTAGGCTTCAGTATCAGGGTTAGGAATGAAATAAGTGTTTATTTGTTTGCGAGTGCAGGAATTAGCTTCCTAAGGAAACTTACCTAGCAACCAAGCAAGCATGTGAAGTTGAAGCACCTAAGTGTTGCCTCCAGATTTCAGACAGCTTTGAAAAACGTACCCTTTTTGCTGTTCCCAGCTTGTGAAGTACAAATAGCAATAGCAGAATATTCTTTGTCTCCCTCATACTGTATTAGTCCACGCTGTACATAGTCTCACAACTCACACACAAAACAGGAATGCAAGAGTAATAAACCTGCAATGTAGGTAGGAGAGCCAAGGATGGATATTCGCTTTAGCTTTCCATATGCTATAGCAATGATAAAAGGATCTTACAGGCATTTCTGTCTCCGCCTTAATATGTAGTATGGTCATAACTCAGAAACTGCTTTGGACAGGATTCACAAACTGCTGTGTCTGTGTAAAGTCAGTTGAAAGTAAATAACATACTTTCCGCTTCAGTCTCTTGGATATCTCCATTTGCCATGGTTTGTTTCATTCTGCATGGAAGTATATGAAGCTTAAGGTATGTGGTAGATCACAAAGGTGAAGAATATTTGGTTTCTGAGAATCAAAAATGTCCTAGTAGAGAATCTCCCTTAAAAGCATATATTTTGTTGCCAGTGGTTTTGGCATAAGCAAAAGATCCATACAAAACACATGAAAAAAATGTAGTAAAAAGGGTTAAGTGTGGATGTTTATCATTCAAAATGGAATATTTTAGCAATCGGTGTTTGCTGACAGGAGTGGGGAAGTACAAAGCAATTCAGAAACATCAAGGTAAATATTTTCACTTTCATCAAAACATTTTCAACCTATGGGTCTCCACCTACGTCTACTGCCTTCTCAGCAAAGCTGATCTCACTGCTAGCTGAGCTTGATGCACTAAAGGAAAACTATTATGACTATTGACTGCTGCAAATTTATATTTCATCGAAGTCGTTTGACTCTTCTGGGTGAGAGTAGGAACAATTTCACATATCCAAGTAGGTAAAGTCTTGGTTAATAGGTTAGGTTCCACATTCAGAAAAGAAATAGAAAGTTTCTGTCACTGTGACCTTCTGTATCTGCTTTTATAATCAATGTGATCAAAGCAGTCCTTCTGTCATGGGACAGGATTCCCTTCTGGAATATTTCCACAGGACTGGAGACAGCTGTTACAAAAACATATTTTAAAAAGCTGCAGGAAATCTGTCTGTAACTGATGCTTTTCCCAAGTTTTAAGTCTTGAAAGAATCTTTTTGTTTCCTGTAAGTCTCTTTTCATTTGATGTATCTGCTTGTAGAGGGGAATCCTTTCAGAGTCAGTTTTTCACTGATATTTGTCTAAAATCACTTTGGTCAAAATGATCTTTTTCTAAATCTGTTGGCTACTGTATTTGTCCGTGACAAACTACCATTGAGTCATAAGCTTCTAGGTTAAGGGGATCATTGTGATCATCCCGTCTGACCTTGGGCATAAAACACAGCACAATTTCAGTGATTCCTGTAGAAAGCCTGTGGCTTCTGGTTGACATGTTCATCCTTCAGAGGGACAGATTTCCTGGGGATTAGACTGCCCCTGCTAGGACTGCCTCTACTAGGACTACAAAGGCCAGGGAAACAGCTGAGTAGTTGTGGTGACTCCTCCTGAATGTCCTGGCTGTGTCCCATCTGCGTCCTACATGCTTATTTCTGGAAGCACTACTAGTGCCAGTTAATTTTCCATTTATTCTTTCTTAAAAATTTGCTGTCTGTAAATTACCCAGCAGCACCATAGGAAGTGCAGGGATACTGAAAACACTGGTTTTGTGTCAGGATTCTACAGTGCAGCCAAGAACCGGTGTCATCTAAGCATCAGACTGTGGCGAGATACACTAATGTGGTTCCAGGAAATTGAGACGTGGTGCAATCACACAGACTGTGAAGAAGCACAGGTTCCCTGCCTGTGGACCGGCCATCTCTCTTCACAGCTCCGTGAAACTCCATCTCTTTCTTCTGTCGTTGGCAGTACATTGCTGTTCCCTCACTCCTGCAGTTTGGAGGTAAATGATGATCCTTCAAGACAGATCTCTGCAGAGTTCTTCTCCATGCTTCACCGAAGCATAAAATGCGGTGTACGTTGACTCCATTGCTGTGGTTTTCTTTCCAGGCACATAGCTGCATACCCTTCCCAGTGCAGAGTCCCCCGTCTGTGGGAACTCTGAAGAGGGTTTTCCAGTCTAAAGAGTTTTGTGCCCAGAACTTGCATAGCAGAACCTGTTTGCAGTGAACAGGGTGCAGAGTTATTGGTCCCATGAACCATTTCACAGGCTGTTGAGCACTCCCACCAGTACATCATAAGCTTACTGTTTTGACATCCTGAGCCCTCCCCTTGCATGTCCTCCACTATCTTCAAACTCTGCATTTCCACCCATTTTTATTTTTTTCTGTGACAATACACCAAAAGACCATTGTTGCCAGTTTTGTTTCCTTTATACTTAGTCTAAATTCAAAATCTGAGGTGATAAATATGGCCAATATGTTTTTAATTTGACCTGATGGATAACAATGTCTGAGGATCTTTCAGCACTCCCTAGTAAGAAGTTCTTACTGCAGTCTTATTTTCTATTTATAAGAGATATAAATCACATCTATTTTAGTCTCCATTTCTAAATCTCCATTTATTTAATTCAGGAGGACTGAGGAGTTTTCCTGTCTCTCAAATTTAAATAATTAAGTCTGTTCATAGATTCATTTATTCCATAGTCTGTGAACTCCCCTAATAAGGTCCTATATTGTAGGTTCTTCTTCAAAAAGAATGTAGAATAATTTTAAGTGGCTGAACTGTGATTAACCTGCGGGTCTACATGATTGACAAAAACATTCATCTTATTCTATTTTCAAATGAAGGTTCAGATCCTGTTGGAAAGATATACTTTGTTTAAGAACAAGCTATTGGACTTAATTCAGATATGACTGAATTATATAATAGTGTTTATCAGGTCAAATTTCCTGATGTCTTCTCAGATTAAAATAAAATTAATCAGTTCATAAGTATTTTTTTTGTTGTTGTTGTTGTCCAGTTCTGTAACTGTGGAAAAGGTGGCATAGGTTTCAGTTAATGTGAGTAGAAGCCAATTAGGTAAAAGAGAATCCCAGATTTTAAGAAGTGCATTACAGTCTCTCTGGAAAATAGGTCATCTGAAAATCTTTCAGAGCTAATTGTTTCTGAAAGCGGAATGGCTATTACTTACTGCCACAGGGTCCTCTGATCTTCCTGCAACTCTACATGAGTCTGTTGATTAATGTTTTCTTTAAAAATGGAGCCCTTCTGCCCTTTTTTTTTTTGATGTACTCAGTACTTAAAGAGTAGAGTAGTAAAGACTACAAAACAAACGAGATTATCTGTGACTAATATTTTAATCCAGAGCCCTGGAATTCCTTGTGCATGATTTGAGCTGTTACACAACAGCCAGACTGCAGACATTGCATCTCTGTGCTTCTCAGGGACCTATTGAATCTATTTCTGAGACCTACCTATTCTGTAAAGGTTACTGTATGTAGGAAAGGTATTAACAACTTTTCATTGCAATTTCACCTAATAATTCTTTCTCAACACTGAGTGTGGAACCAGAGAACATTAATAAATGGATAAGAGTGAAATACATGGATAAGAGTGAAACCCTACAAACAATGAAGAGAAAGACGTTAACAGATAGGTATATTTACCTTACAGAATATACCTTGTGTTTTCCCAAATTTTCACAGTCCCCTCGAGAGTCCTAACATGTATGTTGTTCAAAGCTTCCCTTTAGAGCAAACAGCTCCCTATTTGTATTTACCCTATTTTGTGTACAGGACAGGCAATGGAGCCCACACTGTGAATTTTAGGAACTTACCGAACCAGTCCTCCTAAATAAAGTGATTAAACTGCCAATTTCATCAATGAAGACAGGTTGCCTTTAAAGTCAAAGGAGTGAGAGCCTGCATTCATAAGAGTAAGACAAAGCATTGTCTTAACTGCATTTGGACAACAGAAGTGAATGGCAAAAAACAACTGACTGCAGTTGATCAGAAAGCTAAATATGCACTGATTTGTACTGAGGCATCCTGTCACTGACTGGAGATGACCCAAGATTTACAAGTTTGGAGATGATGTATCAAATACAGGGAAGTCCACAGGAATTAGTATTGTATTTCTCTAAAGTGGTCTTGAAAAATCTCTTAGGAACTTAGCTGTCTCTGATGTATCTAAGTCTGTCACAAAGACTTCTGTGCATGAAAAGAAAAGATCATAATATGGGTTTGTCCGAAACATTTTTCTCTGCCTGATTCATGCATCTAGGTAAGTCTGGGACACGTCGAGAAGAGGTTTTTATAAGTGATGTCCTAAGAAGTATCAACAGTGTGCCTGATTCGTTCATTCTGGAGGTACTGAAATACATCAAGTTTACGCTTTGTGTGTTCAACAAAAAAGGTTAAATCATATCCTCTGCTGTACACAACAGCTCCAGTGAAAAGTTTTTGGATAAAAGTTCTCTGAAATCAAAGAAAGCATAAATGTCCCATATATATGATCAAGCATTTTGCAAATAGGAACAATATTCAACAGTGGATATTTAGCTAATCTGGGCAATAAAGACTTCGTGAAGGACTGTATCCAGTGACCAGTTCTCCTCAACTCTTTGTAACGTGTCCCCCTTTGTTCCTACTTTTTGCTTAGCTAATATACATTTTGAATTTGTACGATGGGGATTCTGACTGCTAAACGGGCTTTAAGCAATCTCCATTGGCAAAGCATCCAAAGAAAAATACGGTGGAAGAGTGATTAATCTTGTGGGCTTTACATGCCCCCTGGTGGAACACTTCCTCAGTGTAGCCCTAAGGATTTCATGCAAAAACATCGCTTGTAAACAGATGTGTGGTTCATGAAACATATCTGAGACGCATTCTCATTTGAGGCACTGCACTATTATCGGTGTATAGCCCATGAATAAGAACACACAAGATCCCAAGTTACAAATGAGCACCTGGACTCATTTAAGTGCTGCTAGCATGATGTACATTGCTCGTACGGTATAAATTGCTGGCCTAAAATTTCTTGCAGGCAAATGATGCCAAGCTCTTAATATATATAAAATGAACTCTAGTAACTTAAGCAAAATAATCACAATTTTCCCCACAGTCTTTCCAGGATTTCAATCTGGAGGGTTTCGAAGGATACACAATACCTTGTTACAAACCATATAATGTTTTAAAAAGTATCCAACTGACAACCTTGGCTAACATCGTATCTTCTATCTAGATTACTTCAATATGTCATGTCCATATCACACCACTCTGTCCATGGTCCCAATGCCAAGGATTTCTGTCTTGTCCAACCTTTCCATCTGGAAGTAATGAGCTTAATATTCTGGCTCTACCCCCTCCCTAAAAGCTATGTCACAAAAAAGTAGCAGTCTTAGGAACTGTTGTATACCCTGAAGACAAATTTCAGATCCACATAGCCCCTCGAAGTTCCACTCAGATTCTTTTAAAGACAAATTTTCCACTCTACTCCCATAAGACCTACAGCATACCATAAGACTGTAAGAGCGATTTGACAACCATTTATGCTTAAATCCTGTCCTAGACATGTCAAAGGACTGTGCTTAACAGATAATGAAGGGCTAGGATGTTCCTTTGGGGCAAAACACATTGTGTTATAAGATTTGCTCTTAAGATGGCTATTCTTTTCATTGCAATTCCTCTGAAAGCCTAAAACAAAGGAAACAGAAGTTCTTTGTTTTCAAGCCTTTTCTCATCGTATATAAAGTGAAGGAAACCTCTCAAGGAGCTCATTATATCTATGGAGAAAATAATGAGGCAGGTATTGCGCATCAGCTTGGGCTTTAGCCCTGGCTCCACGTTCGTCAGCACAGCCTGGTGGTGGCTGAGAGCATCAGCAGCGCTCCCTCCACTGCTGCTGTGCGGAGGGAGTCGAGACCTGTTCCGAGAAGGGTCCGCTTTAAATCTCTTTTCTCTCGATTTTCTTTCTTTTATCACAGGGTGAGAAGGGTGGGACATCAGTCTGAGCAGAGGTTTTATAAGTAATGTCCTAAGAAATATCAAGAACTACCATGACACTGACTGTGAGTTGGTTTAATTTCTTGTAAGCCATTCTTTGTCTCATTTTCTAGTATTATCAGCAGTTTGCAAAAACTGGAATCCTGAGCCAAAATGTGACAGCATTCCTCAGACACCTCACCCGGGCTGCATAAATTTACAGAGAGAAACTTATCTCACCTAGCTTATGCACCTATTTTAGGATGGGATGAATCTTCCATTGGAAATGCCTTCCTCCCCACATTAACTATAAGCAAAGATAGCCCTGGAATAATATTTAAATAGCTAAAATAAGGCGATATCAGTCCCATTTTTTGATGCCAGGATTAAAATCAGAACTTGTTGAATCAGCTCTTATGTCTGTCATATTCTTACACCATTATAAGAATTCATTTTCTAATTGCTGAACTATTTTAATTGCATCTAAATTGGACTGTTTAGCATTTAATTGAAACTTCATTTAATGCCTCTCAAAATAGAAACCAAATTAAACAATATTCTCTTACTCATCACTACTAAGATGTGCAGTTACAGGTGAATTAATTGTATGTTCTTAGAATTACTACTGTGTTATTGCTGGCCAGAAAAAAAAGATGAAGGATTGAAAAATGCAGTTGTTCTGAAACCAAAATGCTTTGCACCATCCTATCAGATTTGCTGAAATTAAATTTTGGCAGATAGGAATATTCTGACATTGCCAAAATGTCCTGTTTTATAATTTTGGAACTAGGCATCTAATATTTCCTTTCAAAATGGTTTTTCATGTTTAATATTCTTATGATGTGTTTCATTTTGTGCTCTCAATACAATTAAAAAGTCAACCATAATCAAATGTTTCTCTCTGAGACATTTCGGTTGATACGAGACATTTTTCTTAAAACATTCTCTTCCAGATAATTTCAAAATTTTCGGAAGTTGTGCCTAACTGGCCTAAGACCAAATCTGAAAATCCTCTGCAAATTTATTTTCTACATAGATAGTATTTATTGTTGATATTCCACCAAGAGTGTGTCAGTCATAAACCTCTTAAAAAATTGAAAGGAAAAGAGATTCACTGTTCCTCAGAGAGGACTTCACACTCACTGGGCCAGGACTTAAAATCTGTTTCCACAACTGCAGGAATAACCTGTACCGAAACACTTCTCTTCTAGTGAAGCTGAGGAGAAATTGGTGGTATTTTTTATGTCACCTTGCAAAATTTAAAGTGGTTAGAGGACATAAAATGAAATATTATCATCTCTGAAAATACAGCTGTGTTAGTTTAAAACATTAAAATGCCTCACTGGTTAAAGTTCATGGGTGCTCTCATTTGCCTCTGTGAAGGGCATGTTCAAGAAACCAGAAAGGAAGTATTTCTACATAGCTATAGATTCAGGAGCATCAGATTTTATATGTTTATTTATCAGCATCGGTCTGTGTAACAGTGTCTTCAAATACAAATTTGCTATAAGGAGCCAGATCCCTCAGCCTACTGAGTTCATTTTGTGCTGCTTCGTAGCTCACTTCATAGCAGTGAAAAATGATGTGTACCATCTGGAGGTTCCTCTTGAATATTTCCTCTGAGAAGATGGGCTCTCTGGTTGTTGTAAAGCCAGCAGAGATGTCTTCGCTATCTGTGACACCTCTGCTGTGCTGCCTGGCATGAGGGAAAGGAGTGTATTTACAGAGAAGACAGAGAATGTGGAGAGAAAAACATTTTCACTGTTTGATTCTCCCAGAGCCTATGAGTTCAATTCACTGGCAATATTTTAAAGCATTTCTCAGCAGTGTTTTGTTCGAATGCTGGCAGTGCTGTAGAGCTGACCACACTTTTCAGCCACTATCTCCCCTGCTTTCCTCACTAGCAGGTTAGAACTCAGCCCAGAATTGCTCTCTAGCACTTAGACATCTTTGCTTTTCGCTGCTCTCCAGGTCACCACTTAGGCTGTCCTCCTGGGTGTGGGTTGACACAAGTGATTGACTCCTACACTGAGATGTCACCCTGACTCCAGCTGGACTCTGCAAGGAGACAGGCACCTCCCTGTGAGGTCCTCTGGTAGGCTGAGCTTAGTGAAGAAGGCTCCTATTGCTATAGCAGCTCCCAGTGTATATGCAGCTCCCTGCCTTTGACAGCCATTTACAGTTTCCTTTACTTAAACCACTCCAAAATCTACCATATCAGCAAAACCCAAGACCTTTAACAACCAAGCAATCCTTCCTTCCACCCGCAACACACATACTCACGTGTGAATTAACAATGTTTAAAAAAAGGTAAATTTCAGCTTTTATTCAATGTCATAATGATCTGGTCATGCGCTGAAAATCCATCATAGAAGCAAAGAGTAAAACCAGTCTCTTTCCAAAAGGGTTTATAGTGCTAATATAAAGAAAGAATAGGGGATAGACACAGGTGGGAAAAATAAGGAAATAATGAAGCATCCTTAGTTTTTGTGAAATGTATTAACATCATCTCTAACATCTGAGCTAAACTGTCCTGCTTCGTTTGGCCTTCCTACCTGTATGTCTGTCTTTGCTGGAGTTCAGTTTTGACAATGTTCACACTCAGCATTTTTGTAATAGAGAGTGAATTAAATGACCCTGAGCACAAAGGTGTCCAGGATTAAAATGATTTATTGTAATGATTGCAACTATTCTGAAGGTGGCTTGAGAGTTAGGATGATTGTTACGTCAAACTGCTTGAAGAGCAAGCAGCTACCTCTGGTTGTTCCTCTGATATCCAATTATTTGTCCGCAGGTCATATAAATTCATATTGCTAAGCAGGTTACTTCTATGAACTACTGTTGAAATCTGAATACAACTGCTTTTCAAGTTTCATCTAATTTTTCAAGACTGTCTTTCAGAGGAAATGGAACCTAATGTGATTTAACTGTTGGGGGAGGTAGAGGGGGGTTAAATTCAGTCAATTTATGTTCATTATAAACAAATCCAAATTCCTAGCTAGTATGGTATGACTAACATATGTCACATACTACAGCATGTCTGGTGTACCCTTTAACATTTTAACAGTCCATCAGACATTAATGTGACTTAAACATCAAAAACAGGTTCATTTTGCCATTAATATCCTGAAACAAGAACATCTAATATACACATCCTGAGATTTAATCTGTAAACATAACCAAAAATGTCTGGATGAAGGGGGCTTGTTTATATTCCAGTAGTGCTACTTCCATGAAGCATGTGTCTGCTATCTTTAGTATGCAACTCTAGCATCCTACCACTGAGAGAGCCCTAATGTCTTTGATACTGTTAGGGAGACTTATAAGTCTTCTGCTGACATACCAGTCCCTTTGTAGATCCCCTAAAGTTAAAGCTACTGATAAACATAACTTGTCTTATAAAGAGGGGAAGAATTTTAAAACCACTTCAAACATGCTCAAGATTTCCCTATTCATTTTTCCAGGGTGTGAAAGCAGGTTCTGAAGTGAGCTGGAATTAAGAGGACATGCTTTTCTTTACCAAAGTAATGACTCGTTTAATAAACAAGAAAGGAAAAGGAAAAATGTAAAGATGCATGCAGAGTGACAAAATAAGAATATCCAAGGAAAAACTAATAAAATGCAAATGAACTTTCAGTCCAGTCAAATCCCTTTGTTTATTTTTCTATCATTATTCAAATACTTGGTTCTTGCATTGATGAATGCTCAAAGAGGTACATTTCTTAGGAATTAGTGTAGGACAAAGCATATGTGCACTAATAGTCTCCAAACACACTGTATCTATCAACTCTGTTAGGATTGAGTGAAGCCACTACAGTCAGGAAGATAATGAGGAAAAAAGAGAAGAAAAAAAAGAATAGTTATACCCTTTGATATCTGCAAGATTGTTTAATCCAGCTCTTACGTAGATAAAACCACAATGTAATTGCTATGGAGTGAACTGCATTAGCAACTATGGCCTTGGAAAACCAGCCAGATATATTCAAGGTCTGAAGTACAGATGAATACTTCAGTGGAGGCATGTCTTAAATCAATCATTGCACTGGTGGAATTTGTCAACAGCATGATTTTTTGAAAAAAAATGCAGATTCATCTGAACTTTTTTACACCAGTGCATGTGTTTCCATTAACTTTTTGTCAGGACAGTTTTGCAAGCTGAGGCTGGAATTTCTCATCAAAACCAGGCAGAGAGAATCCCTTCTCAAAATAGCTAATTGCATGGGAAATTCCTTTGGCATGGAAGAACACGAGCAAGGACTTCAGTGTGGTCTCCTGAGCAATCTTATTTCAGTACGTGAAACCGGGCCAGGGCAAACCTGAGCATGGGCCGATGATTGTCAGTACAGTTAAATTGTTAGCATGGTCCTTGGCAATAGCTTGGCCTGGGCTAACTACCTCTCTCCCAAAAATGTCCCAGCACAGCTGAGGGGATAGTTTGAGCCAGCATAGATGCAGTCAGCATGTTTGGGGGGTAAAAGCAATTAACTGTGTCAACACAAGCCATGCGAGCTGGCCTCAGGGCAGACAGCAGTCCCTGGGCAATTTCATTTACTAGTACAGCTGCAATACAGTAGTCCCTGTGAGCACATGGGGGAGTTATAAGATACTAGGGGAAAAGACTTTTTTACATGCATTTTTGCTGCAAATTTTTCTGGAATGGTCTCAGCATTGTCCCAGTGCAGACTGAAAATGATTTCTAAAACCATGACTTTTTTGCAAAATAAAATTCTTGTTTTCTGGCCAACGCTAGTACCAGTTTGACAATATTGACATAGTAACTAACAGAATTTATATTAGTGAAACCCCTAGTGTGGGTGCAGTTATGCAGATCCTGTAGTGCCTCAACATTAGGGGTTCACTCAAATTTCTCACTCAGATTCTATGTCAGGTTTTTTTCATGTCCTTCTCTTTCAATAAATGTAGCATGAAAAAAAAACCACACAGGAACTGAGAGGGAATAAGATATGGATGAACAAAGACAGCATGTCTAAACATCTGTGTATTCTGAACACACACAACATTTAAGACATAGATACATATATGTTGCTCTGATGAGGTTCTAGTGGTTGATAAAACTTAGGGCATAAGGAACACACTGATAATTTATTTTAGGGGATATTGCTTTACTCATCTATACCATGAAAGCCATGCACATAGCTTTGAAACATATGCATTCATCTTTCTACGTGTAGATGTCCGTCAGTTGAGGACACTAGTCTTCCAACTTCAGGTGGATGTTGAAAATCCCAGATCTACTTCTGTCCATGTTCTGTAAGAGCAGTTTAGAGAATGGTCATGCATCCACATGTCTACACTTAGAACTCCTTGAAGTTAGATGGGATTTCTCACATCATGTCATATTTCCAAACTAGAACAATTGCCTTTCTAGTAAAGATCTGTGGATGCACACTTTGAGGTTTTCAGTCTTCTTTGTGTAGGAAGATTTCCTTTTTCAAAGATAAATCCTGGAAAATGAGAAATACAACGATGGGAGGTAGAGGGGAGTGGTCTGAAGAAGAAGCAACAAGTTAGAAGGATGTAGATGTATACTTAGCTGAGATAACATGAAGTTCTTATCTAGGAGCAATGCTAAAACCTGAAGTGAGCCACTGAATACACCTGAGAGATGTTTTGTAATTAATGATGTTTGTCTTCATATAAACATAGACTATGAGACCCTTCTGCATCCATCAGTGCATCCAGTCCTTTGCATCCTCACCGAGTTTCACCTTAAAATTAATCAGGTTTCTTGCAGCCTGACTCTTCTAAGAGCCCATAAGATATTCTTATGCTTACTGACTTCATTTGCAGAGCTCTGTAACTATTACACATTTGGTGTGGGTTAGATGGTCTTTGCTTCAATTTTCAGTTTCTTGAGACATGTTGCTCTGCTTTAGCTTCCATTAAAAAGCAGTGACTCACTTCCCCATTGTATGAGAGGAAATAAAAAATGTGAATAATGAAGCAAACAGCACTCGTTATTTTCTTGCTATCTTGCACTTTTACAGCTAATTACATGATGTCTGAGAAGTTGACTCATGTTCATTGAACACTTGAACTCAAAATGCACACAGTTATAGATTCTTCCAACAGGCTAGTGTCTCTTTCTCTTTTATTGAGATCAATAAAAATTAGTCACCATGACTTTATGTTAATGTTTAATTTCTAAACAAATGTCCATGCAGAAATCTGGTCCTCCACAGGGATTAGCTATTGTGAACCATCTTTCTTTCCTTTCATTTTAGATTACTTGTGTTCTGCCTGACAGCCAAAATGAAACGTAGTTTCTCTCCTTTGACCACATCTCAATGTGGATAGTACGAAGCACTAAGAGCTTTCCATTGCTGTGGTATATGCTGTTAATTGCTAACATATTCTGCCACATCATTTTTCACAGTATTGGAACTTTTTAACTATACCACAACTCAACAAATATTAACAGGACCAGACATGTCTTGGAAGATGGTACTGCTAGTATTTCCTTCCTCCTTTGGTTCCCACTGAGCAGATGTAAATCACTTAGGGACTGCATTTCAGTTCTGAAACCTGTTTCAGTTTTGCTCAAACCTAATTGGAGGTCATGTGGAGTTTTCTTTCTTTCTCAAAAACAACAAAAAAGGCAGTCTTTGAGCTTTAATTACCAAGAAGCTCTCCCCCACAGAATCCATTTAGGCAGATATATTGTAGGAAATCCATGAAAAAACACAGCCCCCAATTTTTGCTGAGAAACTAGACAAAATTGTAACTGGCAAATACTTAGCCTCTCAAGACCCTGACCACATGTCCTGCTCTTGTTCCCTTTGGCAGATTCTCTTTCAAGCTCTCTTCAGGACCTGGGCTGTCTTGGGTGATGGATTCTGGACTGAGCCTTCATAATAGGGCATGATCTTCAGTAGGGCCCTTGAGTACTCCTAAGATTCAAACAAATGATTAATAAAGAGCAGATCCCAGGCTGCAAATTGCATTTCATTCACACCATTCAGATCTTGCTCCCACAAAAGGAGCTTGTCTACATTCATTTGGTGCAAAATGAGGGATGGACTCAGGTTTCATGAGTCTAAAACCAGAGTTTTCTTCCTCCATTGGGGAATCTAAGTTTTCTTTTGAACAGAAATTTAGATTAAATAAAAAATACATTGCTTCTTTCACAGCCTTCTTGGCTGGGAGCCAGGGACTCCTCTCTGTAATTCTAGTTTATTCTACTTATTCTTTGCAGGTGGTTTCTGAACATTTATGTTGCCCTGGGCAAGTGACTGAATATAAGTCTATTTTCCCAAATGCAAAATGAGAATAGTACTGCTTATGACATCTTCTGACCAGCAGTATTGGGCTGCCTAACGTCTGAACCAGTGCATAACAATTTATATAATACAAAGTAAATAAGTGTTTTACTACTTGATGTGACTTAAAGTAGGATTTTTGTTCTATTTCTTGTTTCATTAAGAACAGAAAAATGCATGTAAAAATATGTATTTCTTGTTATTAGTTGAATTAGTTTTTTAACCAGAGACAAAAGACAGGGGCAAAACCAACAAACCAACCAACCCAAAATCCAATATAGTCCCTGCTGCCTCAGGAAAACAGACTTTTTGATCCATTTCCTAATTTTCCTCTAAAAAAGCTGTTACAGAACATCAATGCTTCGGAAGAATAGGGGAAAGGCAGCTAACTTGAAGAGAAATTCATATTCATTTTTTTCATGTAAAAATGTGTTATTTAACAGTCCAATAATTCTTCATCCCTTTAAAAACATTCACAACTACTTTATAGTTATCCAAACTCACTTTTCCTCAGTCTGTGTGTAGAACCAGCCTCATTCTCTTGTGTCTGTTCAGGACCTTGGAAGATTATTTTTGTTCAAGCAGAGCAGTACACATTGCCAGTGCCCTTAATTTTATCACTGCTAATAGAGGTGTGGAATATTAGCATCTGTATAACACTGGATTGGGTTGTGTCTCTGCAGTATTAAGGTATATAGCCAGTATCAAAGTGTTTGGATGTAGGGACTTTTCTGGGGACTGTGGGTTTTTAGACACTTTTAAATAAATTTTTTTAAAAAAGCTTTTTTCATGCTGGTATCAGCTTACAACGTAATGTTTTCAAGCACTGGGCAATCTTACCCAAAAGGAGAATTTAAAATCTTTCAACAGCATTGCTAAGCTGAATAATACAACACCTTTCTGTCATGTGTTTCCAAAAACTAAGTCTTGCTTGCTGTGCAACTTTAGGCAACAATGAAGATTTTTTTTCTGTTTGTTTTGTAAAGTTGGCTTTTAAAAAAAGACCTGGCCAGAAAACAAGAATGTTATTTCAGGAAAAAATTTCAAGGTTTTCACATTCATTTTTATTCTGATGCAGAAGCAAACCAAAGCATGCAATTTTTAAATTTTTTTTCAAATGAGAGCAGGCCACCAGAATAATTGATAGCACTACAATTCAAGTATTTAGCTAGAATTAAAGAAAGGTTTCATTTTAATTCCTGTCCTGAACTGAGCTACTGGCTTTTGCAGTATAGATCTCATAGACCTCGTACTGGATTTGGACACACAATTCACCCTTGACATGGAAGGGCCTGCCAATGAAAATTACTTGGAAATAATAAGCATCTTCTCACAAAGTTTCAGGTTTGACAAATCTCTATTCATAAGAAAAAGAAAAAAAAATCAGCTCCATTCCTTGCTTTGCAAGATTATACATATAGAAGAATGCATAATAATACTATTTTTGAAAGAAATTCACTGAGGTAGAATTTAGAGACTCAGGGTTAAGATTCAGCTTCTTTTCATATTGTACTCATTTGCAACACACCAGGACAAAATGTTACCATAGCAAATTTCACCAGAACTTTTGAGTGTATGAAGTAGATGATAGACACTATATAACCCTTGTGTTTATCATCTCCATAGAACTGAATCTAACTTTTGAAAAGCTAAAATACTATCTCACACATTCAGCTGCAATAAATTCCTTTAGCTCCATCTTAATTTTCAGGGCTGGCAATACCATGCCTGTATGTTTACACAGGATATGTTTACACAGAAATAGTCTCAGGACAATCTTCCACATCAAATTTTTTTTGAGCAAATACGGGCTGAGGCAGAAGTGGAGTGCGCAGGATCCAAAATGAGTGAAGAAACTTGGGGACCACTTCATCACCAGGAAGACTCAGAGGAGCAGCTGCCCTAAACTGCCTCCCAAAGAGCTGAGTAGGCACTAGGTGCACAGCAGGTTGACAGATGCAGATTCATTCTTCTATAGCCCAGCAGAAAGGACTCAAGTCCTTTTGTTTGAGAGTGGCATTGCTACACGAGTGCAGGAACACAGACAGCTTTACTGCTAATGATCCCAGTGCAAAAGCAAAGAAACTTGAAATGGGCTTATTTGGTATCGCTCCAATGAGAAGACAGAAATACCAGCGTTTGCCAAGTGGGAAGGATGAAGTCAGCAGAGAGAGTATTTTGTTTCTAACTTTAGAAGATACTGCAAACAATGGAAAGAGAGAAGGGGGTTGGCTTTTATTTTAAAAAGAAAACTCTTTAGCATGCAGTTTACACTATTATAACATTTGCACTTAACATAGGCCAGCTTTATTTTATTTATTTTTACATGTTTGCTCAATTTCAGATGGGGTAAGTGAGCCCTTAAAAATATATCCTCTAGGTTCATGATATACATCAGAGCTGTATAAATCTCCTAGGAGACTTAAACAAAGAGAACCTAAAAAAGATGTTCCTTATTTTGCTGTAGTTCTGTCCGTGATTAATGGAAGCCTCTGATGATGACTGCAACTCAGTATATTTCTTGGCACTGTCACTGTGTTTTCCTTTCTTCTCAGCTGGGTCAAGTCATAGTGGCTATAAAAAGTAGAAGCACAAGGTTTTTCTTGACAGTTCAGTAATATAAAAGAGGGCCTGCTGCTGTACAGGGTGTTGTTTTGTACATAACTGTGGGTGTTTGTGAGGACATGATAGAGATTAGAACAAGATAAATAGCAAAGAGAGAAAGGATTCAGATGAACTTTTGCAAAAGCAACTCTGCTCCATTTCCATGCAGGCAACCATTTCTATGAATGGCTCTTTGTACCATTATGTTAGCAAAAGAGGTCTCTATTTTGCTTTTCAGGTTTACAATCAGCCAGTTTCTATTTAGGCTGCAGTATTCAGGGTGCTTACTGTACACATGAAGTCAAGCATGCTGCGTACAGTTTAGGCAGCATAGCTGCTGTGGTGTTTCAGCCATGACAAATTTTGCAGATTTTCATCTGTCCTGAGTTGTCAGAGCCTGGCTTCTGTCTTGGTATCTTCTAACGCCCAGGTGAGACCCCTGGTCAGCTCACTTGGGAAGTAATGAATGTTTTACCTCAGAAGCTACAGAGGAAAGGACATATATAAAAAGTTATATACATAATTTCAGCAAGCAATATTTGATGTAGACTTTGCTAACTTATACCAGCTAATTCACTTGAGGGAATTTTGCAGAAAATTTTTTAATACTCTGCACTTTAATGTTTTTGGGTGCTTTAGCTTTGCTGCAGGACACGTTGTGCACATAGTGGCCATCAAGGACTAGAGTGTGGACTAAGTCATGTCTTCAGGCCCCATATAACTTCTGGAAAAGAGAATTAAACCATGAAGAAAACAACAACTTTTACAGATTTCTTCTCACTTTTGAAAATTTACGTAAGAAAAAGTGATTGTGGCTAATGGGTGGCTCAGGCCGTTGTAATGATGCAGACGTTCTTTTAGCTTGATGAGTAAGATCTGCCAGCGTGTTCTTTCACTATGCCCACGTACCTGGGAATTTTCAGAAAGTCCTAAATCACTCAAGTCTGTTCTCTTCCTGGACCACAAAGCTCTTACACATGCTCACATTTTGTGGAGACAGAAGAAAGCTAGGAGTCAGTGCATTTAATACTGTTTTACTGCATGGCAATTTAGCTAAATCTTGAAGGCTTCTTGGGTGTATAGCACCTTACTATCACTTCATTCCTTCAAGGACACCTAGGATACGCTTACCCTTGTAACCTGAAAAGCGTGCTCTGACCTGCATGGCAACGGGCATTTCTGGGACCCTCGGACTCTTAAACTCTTGTAGCCTTCAAAGCAAGGTTACACCCACAATGGGTGTTAGGAACGGTCCCTGGTTTGTCCAAATCCTCAAGCTGTGCCCAGGAATTATTTGGGATGGTCCTGGTTGGCCTGTGCCTAAACTGTGCCTAAACTGTGCCGTTGCCTATTAAGCAATGTTAATGATAAAAAACCAATACCCTGCCCATCACCTCACACCGTTTAGTTTATAGCCACAGACTATGAATCTGACTTAGGTCCTCTTATATTTTTTCTCCCTCAAATAAAGAGGAAAAAACCCCAAACCATACATGTTCTATTTGACAGCTGTACACTGGATTATATGAAAAGAGAGATGTGCCAGACATCAGTTAATCAAAAAGTTGCTGTCCCATTTGTTCTGAAACTGAACTCATTAGGAAGTTTTATATGGCAAGTACCACCATGAAGACACAGCTTCCTTCTCACACCCAGGTCCTTCACATTTAAAAAGGGCTGGTCGTGTTTTAAACATTTCCCTTTGCCTTAGCCATTTTGAGTATAGGTAACCCACTTATCATTGTCATTACAACAAGATTTATTTCACAAATATCTGACCATTCCATATGTAAACACAAATTGTTAAAGTAAGTGAACGTGCCTTGTAACAGAGACTACAAAGTTCAGCAAGGCATTGGAGCAAGAGGTCAACCGTAAGCCATTGTCAGCTTCTTGTGTGTTCAAAATTTATGCCCATGCTTAAGCACTTTATTAAACAAGTGCCATTTTTTATTTCATTGCTAATTACATGTTTGTTAAAATGCCTATCTGTCTGTCTCTCTCGCTCTATGTATATATAATGTTTCACATGGCCCAATTCTGTTGCCTGTTGCTTTGGCAGAACTGCCTTAATGCACGTTTATCCTACTAGATAATAAAGACCTAGCGGGTGAGCAAGGTGTCATTTCATGGAGAATATCAGCAATGTCCTATGTCTTCTAAATACAGAGATGTTTCGTTCAGTTTAGGGAAACACCAGCTTTTATAATCGCAAGAAAGACTATAGTCACCCTTTCAGATTTTACGTTAAAAGATTCCTCTAAGTCTTTTCTTGTGACAAACCAATGGCTTGAAAAAAAAGTCTCCTTTTTTAAACAGAACATGATAAACAAACGGCTGTTTTTAAATTTAGACAGCCTTGGGGTAGATGTGAGAATAAGCTGTGAATTAAGCATCCCTTGACAGATGGAAGTTTGTAAAGTGAGAAAAACCAGACTGACCTTTAGTGTGGTGCTGACAAGTGAAGGATTACACCATCTTTGGTATTAGGAGCCACATGTTATGTGTACCTCATCAGAGGGGCATATGTACACAGGAAACCCACTGTTCCCTGCCATTTATTAATAGTAATACTTGCCGCAGTCAAAATATTTGGTACATTTAACGCTTTGAAGGATTAAGGAGCCATTCCCATTAATACTGAACACAGGAAATTACTAACTCTCAGGACAACACCAGGTATCGCAGATGCCAGTTTTTTTAAAAAACTGGTTGTGTGATTTCATCTGACTTGTGGCTCCAGTTATATACCTGTGTGTGAGGGCACAGCAGGGATGGCAGCTCCCTGGGGGGGGGACCAGGAGCGGTGCGGGCTCCCCAGGGCAGCAGGGCAGGACCTGGCAGCCTGTTTCATCCCACCCCCCATCCAGAAGCAGGGCAAACGGGGGGCCCTGGGGCTGGTGGGAGCTGGAGACTGGCAGTGCCGCAGCATCACTGGGGCAGGGGCTGATGACCCCAGGGAGAATGAAATGGGGTCCAGGGCTGTGGGCAGGGTGGGGAAGGCCCTGGTGAGGGGGTCAGGTCACAGATGATCACTGCTGGTGTAAGTTAAGAAAATATTATTATCCTTATGGAACAAGGAGGACAAGGATTTCTTTTTTTTTGTCATGACAGTCCTGTCTTCGGACAATGTAGGAAACTGTATGGTTTAAACACTGATGTTGAACAGCGCTGGGAATATAGGCACTACGGAATCTACTGCAAACTGATGTACACACACTCTTCAGAGCGTGCATCTGAAAAATCACATGTGTGGCATGGCCTGTGCCTCCCTTCGACCTAGTGGGTCAGATCCACACAGGCTGCCACAGTTCCCGGCTCTGAGAAATGAATCTCCTCTTTGAAGAGGTTCATGTTTCTAAAAGGATCGAAGGTCCCTACTGTAGTCCCAGTGGCTTCCTTTTAGAGGCACAAAAAGACATGTAAAAACTAGCACGGGACAATCTAATTTTGCTTAAATTTCAAGGAAAGTTTGATTCTTAGACCTGAAAAGAATTCTTTAATAGCTCAATTTTTAGGAAAAAAAAAAAAATTAATACATCATTAGAGAGAAATCTTCTGAAAGGTCAGCAACAACATTCCCTAAGGCATTAATGAGAGGAAAAGCAATACTCCCAAGATTTTCCTTCTCATTTTAGCAATACTTTTTCCCATCAAAAACTTTTCCCCTTCAAATCTCTCCTCTTACTCTAGTTATCATGCTGAATATTCTTTCTCATTTTCAATTCCTTTTTACATGCAGAGACTTTTTGTGTATCTTTTCATCTAAGTGGACTTGAGTGTTTCAGCCCTAGGCAGCTGACAAGTTAGATTAGCAGAGATGTTTTACTTCCATGGCTACAATAAATTCCATTCTCATTTTAGAAGTGTCCCTCTGATCCAGGCATTTTTGCAATGATAGCTATGGGTGTGGTGTTACAGATGTTTATTGGCCCTATGAAGTTGGGGGGGGGGGCATTCTGTTTTTCAAGGAGAAATTGGAAACAGAAGTGTCAAGGAAAGATGCTCCTGTTTGTTTCACTCAGTTGACATGAATGCAATAAGGATCTTCCATCCCAGCCTGTTTCCTCATAAGAAAGGTTTTTTGCTCTTGCAATTCATTATTTCCATCCTGAACCACTGTGGACACGTTCAGTTCTTTCATGCAGAGCCTTTTCTGTGAGCTTCTGCAGTATTTCAACACCTCTTGTAACGTGAAATAATTTATCCTGAAAAATGGGTGGTTACTGCAGATGTAGTCACGGTGGTCTTTGGCCTGACATAAAGTGCTTTGGAGTGACTGTGTCACAGCTGCAACTGTATTACTGCCATCAGAAGCTGCTGAGATGTGTGAATGGGCAGTGTCAGATGTTCTCCAGGAAACCCAAGGATATTCAAACCCAAGGGAATAAGCAATGCCCAATGTCTCTTCTAGAGCCATCCCATTAAAATATGGGAAAAATCCATTTGGTCATCTCAGGCAAGGTTCAGTTTGAGACACTTACTTAAATTCATCATTGGGATTCAATTCCATTTAAAGAGCCCTATGGATCAGTTCAGTTGCATAAATATAAGTACCAAGCGCCATTTGAGATGTTTTAAGAAATCCTAGAAATTCTTACAGGGCTAGCAGATATGACACAGGACATACGGGGACCTACAATCTTCAGGAGCTGCAGCTGGAAGCCAGTGGAAAATGTTAGGGCACCTGAAATGGTACTGGACACCTATGTGTAGGGAACTGAACCTTTCCCTTAAACTCAAGTGTGTACTTGTAGACATCTGTGGACATGCTTGGTATATAAGCTAGGACTTTAGTCAGTAGTCAACAGAGTCAGAGTCAATAAGGTAAAATAGTCAGAGGAACTAAGAGAACAACTTGTCTGACCACTCACTGAGGACTGGAGTAATTTGCCCACTGTTAGGCACCTAGTGCTGTTAAAATGTCTCAGGGCATCTAAGACATTAAGACAAACTTGTACACAGACACACTACCTACAGGTAACTAATGCCTTTCTGGTATAGTTTCTGGAGGCCAGAGAGATGCGCTAGGGCATCTAAAATGACCCCATATGTCTGCGTTTAGACAACTGAATCACATCCTTCATGTCTGCTTCAGGATGAAATGAATAGCTCTCTCCATTGATGGTGTCGACTAGAAGTCCATGGAGATGCTTACGCTGAGGTGTCTCAGCCTATGAGCTGAAATTTTCCCACCTCATTTCTTCTTCAGCCAGCCTTGGACTTGTCTCTAAAGTTAATTTATTGCAATGTGGTTTTAGGAACTAAGATAAAAACCCATAAAAGAACACAAAATTTGAGTTTCCTTGGTGACTGGGGTAATGTGGCCTAAAATATTAGGGCTCTGTTTTCTTGTGCTTCTGCTCAGCATGACTTTGGTGAATGAAGGCTGCCAAGGGGCTGTCAAGCAGAGCTCCCTACTATTTGGTTTTGTACTGGGGCTTGTGTGTTCCTCTGGTTTCCTCCTGCTATTTTCGATTCTTGCGGGCCTGCATGTCAGATGAGCACAGCCAGCAGCGTTCTCTCCCTCCCTGTGACATTGTCCCCGTGCCAGGGCCAAGTGAGGTAGGAGCAGGGGGTGGCAGCGCAGGAACCAAGGAACCATCTGTGCTGCCTTTGTGCACATTGAGGGCTCCCACACTGTGAGGAGCTCTCAGCTGGACACAACTGGCTGAAGTCCAGCTCCTTTGAATGGTTCCAGTAACTCACAGGAGTTGGAACACACTGGGGAATCTGGACCAAGCTGCTCAGGGTTTGTGGTTTAATGGGCTAAATTGGGCTAGGGAGGGAATGCTTGCTCTAGCTGATTGCCTTATTCAAAACCATCATTTTCAACAGAAATACAGCTTCAATTCACACTTTTTTTTCTCTATTTAAACGGAAGTCCGTACCATACAAACCATAAAGACTTGTTGGCAAGCTATAGTCTACGCATACTCCTTAGCCTAAGAGGACACTGCAATCGGAAAAAAAATATATGAAACAACCTATAAATTCCTTTATGCCTTAAACAGTATTCAAGCTTCCCCAGAATGTTAAGTTCTGTTCTGAACAAAGACCTCGAGGCTCTTGTACGTGAAGACAACACTTTCCACTTCAACCTCTAAGTCCCTTCTTCTCCATCTGCCATTTTTCCCCGATGTCTCGTTCACTTTCATTGCTTCTGCTCTGCAGGAAAGAACACACCTGTCTTGAGCACACTGGAAATAAGGAGGTTTTAGGACTTTGTGTCCTGGAATTACTAAGCCAGTTTCCATTATTTTCTCCTACTGTCTGTCTCCAGTTTCCTCCAAATGCACTGCTTGGAAGAAAAGGAGAGCAGTGATCATTAACAGGTGGGAAGGTAAAGCAAAGTGAGGTAAGTTTGCTATAACTGCTTATTTATCACTAGGTTGAAGGGCAGATCTCTCAGCAGAAAACGTGGGAAAGATTTCTTTCATCAATTCTAAATGAATTGGAGACTTTTGTTGCCTTCCTTGTGTCTGTTACACTCATTGTGGATGTAGGCAGCAATCCTCTAGGAAAAGGATGGGAGAGAATGAGTGAGACGTACAATTTAAACATACATATACATCCAAAAATATTCACTCACTGCTCTACAAAGGAGAAGTACAATATGAGGGAGGTAAAAGATGCTGTTGATGGTAAAGACTGTTTAAGATTTTGTTGTGAATGAAACATGGAAACTATTTTGGATGAAGGACATAGTTATCTTCACTAAAGGCCATGGGGAAAAAATTAGCTCTGGTTCTCGGTGTAAGTAGGTAGGGTTACCAAATTTCTCTCCAGGATTTCCTGCCCAGAAATAATGCCCATGTGCTGCCCAGACAGTGTGTGGATATGCAGAAAATCTGATGTATTGGGAATGTATTGGGTTTACTACACACACATCAAGAGGTGCACACATCTGAATGTCTTGCATGTGATCTGGGGTTGAATTCCACCAGCACGGGAGATTTGTCTGGCAGACAGATTCTGGCAAGTCTCAGAAGCTTGAAATATCTCTCAGATTAATTTTCTGAGCAGAAAAAAATAGGTGCCTCAAGGGAAATCCAGGTATACAGTAACCCCTGCACACATATGAGCTCCAAGAACAAAAACAGGCCAGCATCGATGGTATGTAAAGGCAGCAGATGAGAGCTTGCAGGAATCAGTGAGCACAGCCAGTCCATGGTCTGAGGGAAGAACAAGGCCTGAGTCTGCCTTTGAGCCAGATGTGAGAACAACTTGACTTCCTGAAACATTCAGAGGTCTCCCATTCAAAAACCTACATCTTTGTCCATGGGAGAAGAATTGCATCCTCAGGTGGGTGGCTGCCAGCTGTAGTCTGAGAGTCAGCCTGATTGAAGTTCTGCAAATGCCTGTCCTTAAAATCAGCTGTTATTGTGGCCTACCCCTTTCTAACAGGTACAGAGTTCATTTTTTTGCCTGTGGATGCTGTTTTAGGTCCAGATAGCAGAACCAACAGTGATCATTTTAAAAGGGAAGGGAGTTCCATGCAGAATTAATGTCTAAAAGATGCACATACATGATTGTATAACTACATCCTGCCTTGCATTCTGATTGCTAAGCATTCAGTATTCTTTACAGGAAATTAATAACTTTACAAAGCAGCTGTTCCATCCACCAGCTTTAAAAAATAATATTGCTATTGTAAACCATGGATTACTCTTTCTGATAGGGGTAATCCCCTTAAAATTGGCCATTCTGTAGTTTAACGAATTCATCTTTCCTTCAATGTGTTTTGAGCTAAGAACCAAATGGTTAAATGTCCATAACACACTTATAATTTTGGACAGAGTATTAAGAAATGTTGAAAAAATAAAGATACCTGCAAGTAGTTTTCCTTAGCCGAAACAATATAGTTTGGATGTTTGAGAGTTAAAGGCATATCCCAGCATATTCTGTCCTTCACATGTAAGGAATCACGCATTAACAACCGCAGAAAAATCTCCCCATTTATATTTTAAAGCCTTATCACCAATGGGAATATTAGTTTTCCCATGTTCCAGTGTTTCACAAACACAAATTAGTCATTTAGTAGAGCTAAGTGGGAATTGTTCAGTAATATGTTTTGTGTTGGAAAATGCTGGTTTGCCAAAACCGAATCCGTCCATGGGGATAGTGAGAGGAACCGAGGTTAGAAATTCTGCTGAAACACTCCTCGACCGTGAGAATCATCTTCCCTGTGATTGCAGCACTCACCTGAGAAGCCTGATGAGCACGATGTGTCTCCACTCACAAGGACATTGAGAGCAGGACCTCAAAACTGGTTGTTGTGTGGATGAATAAAGAATCATCACTGCTGGACTATCCCGAACAGAGTTCATGTGTCTTCTCCTTTCTACATAACAGTTCTGTGAAAAATATCATCTGAGAGGGTTTTAGATTTATGACACAGTGAAAGGAGGGCATTTATTTACTGATTTTTCATCACACAATTCCCTCATGGCAGAGTGACCCTATCTAGCTCTAACAGCACTCACTGATTTTTGAGTAAGAATTGCCTTTGAGATTGCTCTTGGCCCTAAACTTTTTGAAGGGTGGACTAATATATGGGTAAGAAAGTACATTATCAGGTTTCCTGGGATCTGGTTTCAGAGAGTTGCTCAGATCTGCCATATGCTTTCACAATATTACTACTAAGGGAAATTCTCTGCTAGTACAACTGATGGGAGTCGATAGTTTATTGCTCTTTGCAGGTATCATATTCTTGGTGGGAAATGGTAGGCAGTAGGATGGTATCTGGACTCAAAAGTGCATTTTTAACTCAAATATGATGCTTATTTCTGCCACATTTTGGTATATATGAGGCTCATATCTGTGCTTATTTAAGTAAATTCTTTATAGGTTTTCAAAGTATAGAGCCTTGAAACAAAGGGCAACAACCAAGCCAGTGTAAGTATTTGGAAAGGTTAGTCAACGTTCCACTGTTATCAAATCTCTTTTCTTGAAAAGCTGTGTAAACAAATGTTATTTTGGAAACTCTCAGCAAATGTCTAACATTTGCATTTTTTCGTATTTATTTTTATTTGACAGCCTCTCCTAGATTATTGCTGTGTCTGATTCTTTTAAATGTTCAAGCTTGCTTGTCAGGAACTCTTCAGTTTGGAAATTTACAGCTTTATGACCTTTTAGATCCCTTAAGTCCCTTACCTAAGTGCTCCTGAAGGCCATGACAAATAAGACACAACCTTGGCGTTTGAGGGTATTTGTGCAGTACAGCCGTGATGCCAGAATGGAGAAAAAACCTGGTGGCTTTTCTGAACTGTCTTTAAAGGGGGGCTCCAGGAAGAGCCCTGCAGAACTCTCTGATCGTTGAAGGTTTGGTGTGACAGTCAATGATTTATGGTGAAAATGATGATAGGGCAATTTTTCCAAACAGTTCAGCAGTGGACTCACTTTATTCCCAGGGAATGTTATTATTGGCTGCACTGCTAAGTGCGTTCAACACTGGGACTGATTCCTGGCCCCCAGTCCAAGTGGTGAAGGGTGGTTTGTGTCTATGTTGCTCAGAGTTAGCTCAGATTGTCTGCATCAATGCTATGTAGTACATGGTCCTGGATTTCTGCTGGGCCCCATGTGATTCCCCTGTGACATCAAATCATAACAAACTTTTTGTGTATGGTTCTTAGTTCAGTTCACAGTGTCAGGAATAGTGAGGACTGTGTTACAGCCTGACAGAACTGTGTTTTCCTAGCATGAAACGGAAAGTGTGAACTGTGTGAACTGTGTGAACTGAGCTACGGGACGAGGGCATGTTTGAGGATGTAAAGCCTGGTAGAACATGTTAGAGGTCTATGCAAGAGGGACAGAGCCAAACTTCATGTGACTTCCTCATCATGACCTTTTGGGACTTGTTCCCAAAGCTAATCATCCCAACAAATGTATGATGTTTTGTTTCCCCGGGACCATTGATTCACTTCAGAGGAGAACCTGTGAGCAAATTAACAACACAATATGGGTCTGCAGGAGACAAAGATCAAGGAGTAAACGGGCGAACTAAAGTAAATGATAATGTAGACATACTCAGTGACCTCAGTGAGAGTTAGGCTGGGGCAATGCTGAGTAAATCTGAAAATCCTACTTTATATTTTTATCAAGTTTGATATTTAAACTTTAGGTAAAGGCCAGTCTTCAGTCAGGTCACTAAGAACTTTGGTGAGGTGAAGGACCATGGGGCAGGACCCTAAGAAAACAGCCTTGTGAAAATGAATTAATGACAACATTTAAGGTTGGTCAGAAAACACCACTTTTCTATCCAGCTGACTTCAGAAACATGCTATGGATTATCTAGTTAAAAATACAGAGACATTTAAACACTCCTGATGGAGGCACAGGACATTTCCTGAAGATTAATGACTGTTTGGGAGGAGCTGTGGCCTGAAATTCAGCTGAGAGCCATTAGCCTCAGCTAGCCATCAATCCTCTAGAAAGGTTTGGTGCCAGAGTCATTATTACAATTAGGAGTTTAAAATGTATGGGTGTAGTGTATTTTCCATGCATGATGAGGATGCCATTTTGACAGGACTCTTCTGGAGAATTACAGCCTTCTGCATTTGGCTAGCTGGATGGCTTGGGGTCTCTCAGGGGTATTCTAATAATTTAAAATAATTTAAAACCTCAATTATGCAGCACCCTGGAAGATCAGCTGTGAACATCAGACCCAGTCATGTAAACATGTCAAGCAAATAACACCTCATAAAGAGAACGGCCACTTTGTCTCTGTCTCATCAGTTGGGCAGGGCTGAATTTTGGTGCTTTCATTCAGGTAGTCGTTAGCTTCAGCCTACTTAAAGAGCCAAGATCCAGCTGCTAATAATCGACTGAAGGAAAGCTCCATGGAGAAAATCAGATTTGGAGTTCTATGCTGGTAATAATTAAAGGATTATTACTACATGCAACAAAGTCAATTGTAGATGCTGTGTTACAGTCAATGGAAGCAAGAAAGAGCACTTGGTCCTCTTCATTAATGTAGTACACAAAGTAGAATGGCTTATATGTTTTCATGTATGTAGCAGGCTATTTGACTTTCTCCAGTTATCCTGATACTGAGGTAAAGGATGAGTCTTCAGCTAAAGTATGTCTTACAGTTTTGTGCTATGGAGCTATCAAGAGATGGAGAATCTGCCACCTTCATTGGTGTTTCTTTCTATTCATTTATTATCTCATTGTAAACATGTGTCCCCCCTGTTTCTAAACTGGACTAGTCCGGCTCCATCCACAAGCCTGTTCTTATAGCTAATAAGCTAGCTTTCCCTGGTAATTATTATTTGACATTTCTTCCCCAATCTTGCACTGTAATCAAGTTAACTTCTCATCTTACTGATAACCAACAAAACTCAACTCCTTTAATCTCTGCATTGAATCACCGGAGCTGCATACAAAAGTAGAAGCACTTAATGCTGTAGAAATGTAATGGTCACATTAGCTATGAGGAAGTTTATACTCTGTTGGTTTTCCATCAGGATAAATGATCTTATTGGACTTGCTGTTTTCCAGGATAATGAAGGCAAGTTCTTCATTCCTTATTCTTCAACGCATAGCTTCATGTTTGGCTGTATTGAATATTTTGTTTGAATAATTTGTTTAAATTGTCCCAGTTCCTAATTAGTCCAGAACATTCTGTCATTAATTATTACTCTGCCAATCTGAGTGTCATCTGCTAATTTTATCAGTAGTAGAACTGGTCAGAAATATTCCAGTTCAGCAATGTTTTTTCAAAAAATGCTGGTTCGTGAATCTAAACTATTTATGTCTAAACATCCTGGGTTCAATGAACTTTTCCCAACAGGTTTTCCCTGAGACTGAGGACCCTGAAAATGGCTGGATTTTATAGACAACTTAAATTACTATCCCAGAAAATTGAGTAGTAAACACTGTTTTTTAAAAGTTTTTTTACTTTGGAGATTTGAGATCACTTTGGGACTGATTCAAAGCCCATTAAAGTCAGTGGGAATCTATGTATTGACTTAATTTGCCATTGGAAAGATCTTTTTTGTGTAATGCTCAGGTTTTGTTTTGTGTTTTTTTTTTCTTTATAGACATCTAGTTTCTTCCCAGCTGCAAAATTCCTTACAAACAAAAGTAGATTATCAAAAAAATCACACAGCTACATTTGAAAATGATCTGCTTAATTGTGCACTATTAGAGCAGTCTATCAACTTCTTTGGCTTATTCCTAAGAAACAAAATCTCTCTTTTCCTTCTTTTTTGTAACCTTCCCTTCTCACCCAAGCACACAAGTAGTGGTGAAGGAATATGAAAGAAGGGATGGGGAATGGGGTGTAAATGAAAGCAAGGAACTAAATAAAGTCTTCCAGCTCTGTGCAGCCTTTCTTCTACAGCTCATCTTGGAAAGCATCAAATTCACCATGAGTGGGGGAGAAGGAAAAGGCACTGAATGGGTTAGACTCGTTTTATCAATGCAGATTACTAATAGTAAAATATTATGCCATCTAAAGGGGAGCAGTGTAATGTTCTTAATCCAGATGACGGTATTTCTGACAAATCAGGTTGTCGTTAGTGAGATGCAGGACAGGAAATCCTATATTTAAGTTATTAGAAGGTTGCAGTCTGGTTTCTTGGTTTAAATGTGACTTCTAGTGCAGCTCATTTTCCTGTTTTACGTTTTCCACAACCTCATAATACTTTGTATAATTATACTCTGATGTTTTTAATATTTCATCTTAGATCTTCATATTTGACTGTTTGCTCATACTTCCTTCTTGCCAGTGAGAATGTGTTCAGCAATGGGCACAGCACTGTTAGGATTTTTATAGCAATGTGTGATTCCTGTAGCAGAAATATCCATGTGTGTGACAAGGAACAGGAGAATTCTATGCTCAGAAGAAATGTAAGAGTCAATTTCTCCAAATGAGAAACTGCAAGGGAAACGTGTGAAAATGAACACAAGAAAATTATCTGCCATAAGCAGTCATCATTCCTGAGGGAGGGTGAGGGGAAAGGACAGGGGCGATCGTGTCCTACTGTTAAAAAAGCTTATGCCACTCATGAACGATCAACCTGCAAATCACAGCGGTTGCCACTTTTTATTAGCCCTGTTCAGATATGAGCTTATCCTCTCTAAAATGGTATGCACTACCAACTGGTTTGTAGTTCATAAGTTTCCTTGTACAATGGTGAGTGTAAATCTAGACAGCTATGGTAGCTCTGCATTCTCACTGCAGTCATTTTCCAGTTTGACAGGCTACGAGGGAGCATATAAAGCAGCAAAGGAAATGCAAGACATCTGTAACAAAACCAGTGAACATGCTATTGATTTGTTTCCCTTGCTGGTGTGGTCCTGGCATTGGTCTCTTTCTCCAGAGAAATGAGTTAAAGAAACAAGTCCAGTAGAGAACATGGAATTTTACTTCCATTCATCTTCCTTATTTTGCAAGCACCACATTCTGCAAATCCCATGCCAGTAAAGCTCTTGGATCAGTCCTCAAATTCTTCTGGATCCTTAAGGGAGGAGATGTCAGAGCTGGCCAAGAATCTAAGTGGAAACTGATGACAGAAGCTGACATTAATCAGCTCCACAGTATGTTCTGCCCAGCAGGTTTCTTCCAATAAATCAAAGGGCTTCAGATCCAAAGGGCATTTAACCATTAGAGAGCAAGTGTTCACTGTGGTCTGTAGCAGCTAAATATGATAAATTTAATATTGATTTTCACATATAACTCCATCCACATAGCATGTTTGTGTGATTTTACATATAAATACACTGGAACAAATTCTCAGCTGGGGCAAGTCAGCAAAACTCCATCGATTTTACTACTTCACATGAACTGAAGGTTTATTCCACAGTATATGAATAGAATGAAATGGTTCTATGTTTTAATTGTTTTTCTTTCTTTTTCTGCCCTGACAGTGATGGGAAACAAAAACATCATCAAATTTGCAAAATTTCTGCCATTCTTGTGATAAGCTGTTTCTCTATGGTGAACACAGAGAAGTCATTAAAGCAGAGAAAGTAAAAAGAGTGCTGCACATAGGTTATGATTGCTCGCCAGTGGGAGTATGAACCCACAGTTACTCATAGAGGTAAGTCTGGTTGCCTCAGCTGGGTTGCTTCCCAGCAATGGCAAGAGGGTTTTAGCGTTCCGAAAAGTCATTAAGTTATTCTTTGATTTTTAAAGTGTGTGTGTGTTTGTTGTTGTTGGTTTTGTCTTTTTTTTTTTTTTTAAATACAGTTGAAAAATGTTTCTATAAATACGTTAACAACAAAAGGAAGGCTACGGAGAATTTCCACCCTTTATTGGATGCAGGGGGAAAAATAGTGACAAAGGATGAGGAAAAGGCTGAGGTACTTAATGCCTGCTTTGCCTCAGTCTTTAATAGTAAGACCAGTTGTTCTCGGGGTACCCAGCCCCCTGAGCTGGAAGACAGGGATGGGGAGCAGGGTAATCCCCATAATTCCCATAATCCAAGGGGAAATTGTTAACGACCTGCTACACCACATAGACACACACAAGTCTATGGGGCTGGATGGGATCCACCCAAGGGTACAGAGGGAGCTGGCAGAAGTGCTCCAAGTGCTCCAAGCCACTTTCAATCCTCTATCAGCAGTCCTGGCTAACCGGGGAGGTCCCAGTTGACTGGAAGTTAGAAAATGTGACATCCATCTATAAGAAGGGCTGGATGGAGGATCCGGGGAACTACAGGCTGGTCAGCCTGACCTCGGTGCTGGGGAAGGTTATGGAGCAGATCATCTTGAGTGCCATCACGTGGCACGTACAGGACAACCAGGAGATTAGGCCCAGTCAGCAGGGATTTATGAAAGGCAGGTCCTGCTTGACTAACCTGATCTCCTTCTTTGACAAGGTGACCCGCTTAGTGGATGAGGGAAAGGCTGCGGATGTTGTCTACCTAGACGTCAGTAAAGCTTTTGACACCATTCCCCACAGCATTCTCCTGGAGAAACTGGCTGCTCACGGCTTGGACAGGTGTACTCTTCCTTGGGTAAAACACTGGCTGGATTGCAGGGCCCAAAGAGTTGTGGTGAATGGAGTTAAATCCAGTTGGTGGCCAGTCACAAGTGGTGTTCTCCAGGGCTCAGTATTGGGCCAGTTCTGTTCAATATCTTTATCAACGATCTGGACAAGGGGATTGAGTGCTCCTTCAGTCAGTTTGCAGATCACACCAAGCTGGGCAGGACTGTTGATCTGCTCGAGAGTAGGAAGGCTCTGCAGAGGGACCTGGACAGGCTGGATTGATGGGCTGAGGCCAATTGCATGAGGTTCAACAAGGCCAAGTGCTGGGTCCTGCACTTGGGCCACAACAACCCCATGCAACGCTACAGGCTTGGGGAAGAGTGGCTGGAAAGCTGCCCGGAGGAAAAGGACCTGGGGGTGTTGGTCAAGAGCTGGCTGAACATGAGCCGGCAGTGTGCCCAGGTAGCCAAGAAAGCCAATGGCATCCTGGCCTGTATCAGAAATAGCGCGGCCAGCAGGAGTAGGGAAGTGATCGTGCCCCTGTACTCGGCACTGGTGAGGCCACACCTCGAATACTGTGTTCAGTTTTGGGCCCCTCACTACAATAAAGACATTGAGGTGCTGGAGCGTGTCCAGAGAAGGGCAACGAAGCTGGTGAAGGGTCTGGAGCACAAGTCTTATGAGGAGCAGCTGAGGGAACTGGGACTGTTTAGCCTGGAGAAGAGGAGGCTGAGGGGAGACCTTATCGCTCTCTACAACTAGGTTGTAGCTACAAGGAGGTTGTAGCGAGGTGGGTGTTGATCTCTTCTCCTAAGTTACTAGTGATAGGATGAGAGGAAAGGGGGAGGTTTAGATTGGATATTAGGAAAAATTTGTTCTCCAAAAGTGTTATCAAGCCTTGGAACAGGCTGCCCAGGGAAGTGATTGGGTCATCATCCCTGGAGGTATCTAAAAGACGTGTAGATGTGGCACTTAGGGACGTGGTTTAGAGGTGGACTTGGCAGTGTTAGATTAATGGTTGGACTTGATGATCTTAAAGGTCTTTTCCAACCTAAGCGATTCTATGGTTCTATGATTAATGTCAGAGACAGATGGACAGGATATTCTCTGGAAAGGGATGATAAAAAATGGACCCATTGATAAGAGGGTTGCTACTCTGGAGAAAAAGCATTGCATCCGGAGGAAACTTATCAGTAGATGTGTGTGGAAGATACACATAAGGTGGTTAACTAGAGATAGATCTCCCATTCATGATCCTGCAGTGAAATGCAGGGGCACACTAGAATTTTTGAAAAACATTGCAGTGGTTTAGAAGATTTGTGCCCATTGATTTCATTCAGCCACAGGGCTTAAAAATACCTAGTACACACTTAAACGCGAGACCTGGGCATATGTTATTTGAAAACTTTTCCCCACAAAAATGTAATTCTTCAAAACCTCTCAGACTATCCCAATTTAGGACTACCACTACCAGAGCTAAAAGCAGGGATCAAATATACCTCACCAGATTAAATAACATGCTTCTCTGCAAACGCTGTGCCTACCGCATTAATAGGGCTTTAATGTGTATACCCTATAGACCAGACACAGAAGCAGATACAAAATGTGGTGATTGGCAAATTACAGAATTAAATTTAACCAGATCATAATGGTATCATTTTACACCCACTTACAAGGATGGATTTAGACAGAAAAATGTGCAGTTCCCCTGTCTCAGACCCCCTCTATATTCTCATAGAAAGTTCCTACCACCTTAAGAAGAGCTGGGCAATCAGGTACATTTGAAACACAAACTACAGTGTGTAAACACAGACATCTTTAAAATTGGATGTTATTTCACTGCAGTACATAGTACAAATGCTGATTAAATTTCCCAAAACTTACATGGGAAAGACCCTGAATGGCAGTTATTAACTCCAGTAATGCCATAATATCAGGTTTTGATGTAAGACAATTGATGTTTCAGCTGATGGGTTTTGAGATGAGACATGAGCAGCCACAGCATTCTTCTGGAGAAACTGGCTGCTCATGGCTTGGACAGGCATACTCTTCTTGGGTAAAACACTGGTTGGATGGCCAGGCCCAAAGAGCTGTGGTGAATGGAGTTAAATCCTGTTGGTGGCCGGTCACAAGTGGTGTTCCCCAAGGCTCAGTATTGAGGCTCGTTCTGTTCAATATCTTTATCAACGATCTGGATGAGGGGATCGAGTGCTCCCTCAGTCAGTTTGCAGATCACACCAAGCTGGGCAGGACTATTGATCTGCTCGAGGGTAGGAAGGCTCCGCAAAGGGATCTGGACAGGCTGGATCGATGGGCCGAGGCCAACTGTATGAGATTCAACAAGGCCAAGTGCCGGGTCCTGCACTTGGGTCAAAACAACTCCATGCAACGCTACAGGCTTAGGGAAGAGTGGCTGGAAAGCTGCCCGGAGGAAAAGGACCTGGGGGTGTTGGTCAACAACCGGCTGAATGTAAGCTGGCAGTGTGCCCAGGTGGCCAAGAAAGCCAACGGCATCCTGGCCTGTATCAGAAATAGGGTGGCCAGCAGGACTGGGGAAGTGATCATCTCCGTGCACTCAGCACTGGTGAGGCCACACCTCGAATACTGTGTTCAGTTTTGGGCCCCTCACTACAATAAAGACATTGAGGTGCTGGAGCGTGTCCAGAGAAGGGCAACGAAGCTGGTGAAGGGTCTGGAGAACAAGTCTTATGAGGAGTGGCTGAGGGAACTGGGACTGTTTAGCCTGGAGAAGAGGAGGCTGAGGGGAGACCTTATCGCTCTCTACAACTAGGTTGTAGCTACAAGGAGGTTGTAGCGAGGTGGGTGTTGATCTCTTCTCCTAAGTTACTAGTGATAGGATGAGAGGAAAGGGGGAGGTTTAGATTGGATATTAGGAAAAATTTGTTCTCCAAAAGTGTTATCAAGCCTTGGAACAGGCTGCCCAGGGAAGTGATTGGGTCATCATCTCTGGAGGTATCTAAAAGACGTGTAGATGTGGCACTTAGGGACGTGGTTTAGAGGTGGACTTGGAAGTGTTAGATTAATGGTTGGACTTGATAATCTTAAAGGTCTTTTCCAACATAAATGATTCTATGAAAGCTTCTATGATATTTCTTCCAGTGTCATTTACTCTCTGCTTACTGACCTTGCTTCCTAAAAATTCAGGCTACCTGGAGCAGGGAGAGTTCATTATTAAGAATTGGTAAATTAAATTTGGCTTCTGCCCTGCTAAAAATATTTTATAGACGTTACCTTAGGAATTTACTGGCAGCATATTTTTGTTATTATTAGAAAGCACTCGCTTGCTGGAGCTTAAACATTTTACAGAAATACAGCAATTAAAAGCGTTCCATCTGCTCAGGGAAGGAATACCTGGTAGATGTAAGAAAGACACAAATACTTGCCCTCATTAGAGAAGTCACTGGCACAGTGACTGCCAGTAAGACGTAGGAAAACAGCAGCACAAAGACCTGAACTACAGGTCTACTTATCGGTAGGAGTGAATGCAAGGTGCCTTTCAGGGAGTAGTTAGATTTGATGCAAACATTTAAAAGGACTCCGTTTTATACTGGGACCAGAAAAATGGTGAAATCTCAAAAAAATTTCACAGGATGAAAAAATACCTTTTACTACCAAGGTGCTGCTGTGTTGTTAGCCTCAACACAGCAAATCTGGCACTAGCAGTATGGTGCAGTTTATCTACATGTAAACAAAACATTAGAGGAGTAATGATATCCTATGTTATAAACTTGTGGGACTGATTTATAAAAGACGTGAAGGGTATTGATACCCACCTACTTCAAGATTACTTCTCAGTGTTAAAGGAAAATATCCCAACTGTATATAAGGGTTATGGGGGGTAAGGCATGAGCAAGTCTGTTCTCCATCAGACAGACTGTCTAAAATGAAGACTCAAATGCTAGATGAGGACCTGATTTATTTATCCTTTACCCCTTCCTTCCCACAAATGGGTGAAGTGGTCACATAACATGTGCTGCAAGTTCTATGAGGAAAGAGCTACCATGCTATTAACCAGATGGCAACTACATTCATCTGTACTTACTCAACAGCAAAAGAAAATTATTCTCCTCCTCTATTTAGGATCAGTCTTTTTTTCAGAGTGGTACTTCTGGCTTCAAGAGTCAGTCAGAACGTTCTCAACACTTTCAACCAAAAGAAAATTAAGTTTTTACCTTAACAATATGTGTATCCATGCTTGTGTGTTTGTATAGAAAAGGTTTGCTTTCCTCAAATGACTGAGTTTTTTTGGGGAGGAAAAAGTGTCTTTTGCTTTATGTTGCTGTTTTTTACCTCAGGTTTTTGATATTTCCAGAAAAAAAGTTTTTTTTAAAAAAATATTGGGGTTTTTTATTTTTATATTCCACAGACACATTAACATTTTCGTAGCAGAAAAAAAGAGGCATATCTCGCCTGCTCTGGTTTGTCAAGTGTGTAGAATAAGAAGGATCTACTTTTGTCTCAGGCGTTTGAGTAGCACTTCAATACAAACAGAGAATACTCCTGCCTATAAGAAACGGGGTAATTAATTACCCTGAGATTAATAACTCTTGTTCATTTTACTAGTCTAAACCAGTGCATGCTTCTCCCATCACCTGCAAAGACGCCAATGTGCAAACAGGAAGACTGGGATTCTGACTATGTACCAACCAAGCTGACCACTTCACCCACTTGTGGGAAGGAAGGGGTAAAGGATAAATAAATGTCCTGGTTTCAGGTCCTCATCTAGCATTTGAGTCTTCATTTTAGACAGTCTGTCTGATGGAGAACAGACTTGCTCATGCCTTACCCCCCATAACCCTTGCATACAGTTGAGATTTTTTCTTTTAAGTTTTGAGAGAAGTCATGGAAGCAAAGGGCTTGGGACAGCACCTGCAGGTGGTTATACCAGTTAGCTCAGAAGTGAAAGGAACTAGCTGTTCTCATAACTGATCTGCAGATAGAACTGGGAAGAGATACTTGGAAGGAAATTGCTTAAAAAATTGGGTTCAGTTTTTCTGCCTTATTCTCTTAAATTAAGCCTATTCAAACTCAGAAAAAAAAAGGCAAGCTAAGGGGATTGTTGTTAGAGTTTCTGAACAATGTTTTTGACAAGGAGATGGTTGGTCAAAAGTGGAGCCAGTTACAACATTACAGTGTGTACAAAGAAGAAGACAAAATCCATATTCACTCCAGAATTGCATGCTCAACTTAGGTATGAATGCACCCATTGGGAACTGGAAGGTTTTTCTCCTTCTTGTTACTTGTTTGCTATTTTGCCTTTGCTCCACTTCATCTACTGGTAAATGGTAGAGTGCCAGAGGTTCAAAGAGTTGCAAGGGAATGACCAGGGAGACTGCTGGCATGCAGCCCTGGAACACTATCATTGGAGGCAACAGATTCACTCCCGATTCAGGCATCTTCCCAGTGCACCCAGGTTTAAATCATTGCCATCTGAGGTGCCATATCTAATCAATGGAGCTCAATAGGTATCTCCTGGCAGCAGTTCATTCATAATGCCTATTTGAATCTGGGGATTAAGAGTTTATTTTACTGACAGTCTATGGAGCCAGAGTGACCACACAGGTTCCTCAGGCTGGGACAAACCCAGGCATTGATCCTTTTCAACCAGAATTACTAAGCTATGACAGCAGCCCTCTGGTCTGTAAAGTAACAATATGGTGGCTTTCTGTAAAAGTTTGAGGTCTCAGCTACATTTTATTGCTTTCTTTATGAATGATTTATTACTATATATTACATGATTGTGTACCTGGGATGGTCCAGAAAGTTATTTAGTTTCTTATGAAGCAGATGGAATACATTACATTGAACAAAAGCTGGCACTAGCATTTGTTTTGTTCAATCCTGGAGCCAATTTACACGTTAAACTGGAGGCTTCTGAAGGCAGAGGACACAGGCACAGAGGACATAGCCAGAGAGGCCACCTTCAGTCCATGTACAGGCATCCATGTTATCACCTATCCTGCCCGTTAATTTAATCAAATCATTGTCTTCCACCTATTCTCCTTTCTCATGCCCTTTTATTATTTCTTTTGGCCCTAAAAGAATTACTTACACAATTTAGGAGAAAGAAATGATTATTTGGAGAATGGATATGAGAAACTGAGGCTCAATTGCCTGCAATACCGCAGGCTCTTTGCATAATTTTGTTCAAGCTAGTTAAGATATCTGTGTCTTAATCCCCCATCTGTTAAATTGAGAATATAGTTGTTTTCAGCTTCACAGCAATGTTGTGGGGCATTTGAGATTATGAAGTTCTCTGATACAGTAGGACTTGTAACTTGGGCTTGATGAACAAAGGAATATAGGAACTTAGAGGGAAGTTTTGATGGGATTTAGAAGCCTAAATCAAAGAGTGTGATTGATAAAAAAAGTCCATGTAATAGTGTAGGCCCATAGAGATCTTTCTTTTGGCCAGTAGTAACTCAGGCACATGTATTTCTACCACTGGTATACTCACAGTTACCGATGTCTTGACTGAGATGAGTAACTCAGCATTTAGGTCCTTCTTAAAACCATTTGGAATTCAAAGATTAAGCCAAGAACCCTAAAAGCAAAAACCTACAACAAAATTACAACACTGAATGCAAGGCACAGCACAGCCATCCAAAAATTAAGCTGCTGGATCCAGGTTTTGTATCCTACCTTGGGGTTAACTCGTGCACAGAGGAAGCAGGAAATCTAGACATGGTGTTCTTCTCAGGTTATTGGGGCTTAAACATACATCTTCATGCCATGAATGTCCTAACTTCCAAGCTATAGCAGATATTGAGGGGCCCTTTGCCTTTTTCACAGAGGCTGTACCACCACACATTGAATAACCCAAAGGATTCTTGGGGCAAATAGAAAATACAAACAAGAAAAACTTGACTTGGTAACACACTGATGTGTGCTTGTTCCTCTGAGAAGGGGTATTGGTTTTGGTACATTCTATTACAAATATTTTATACTGAGACCTAAAGATACAGCATATTCTTTGGAATTGGAGTCTATAGCTCTGCTATCAGAGATACCGTCGAAGTCAGGGTTGATCCTGCAAGATCTCTCTGTTCTGCAGAGCCTGGCATTTTCAACTGTAACAATATGAACTGAGGGGCCCTATATCTTCACTCAGCTTCTCATTTATTCCCAGGTAAGGAGAAAAGATTTGAAACTTTCAGACCAGGTCTCTCTCCTCTCAATTGGGTTCTTTGTTAAGTGGCTGCCATGGTGGTTTCTATCAGCTATATAGTATATATACTCAAAGAACGAGGCAGTCTTAGGCAGGCTTTTACAAAAGCACTTATGACAAAAGCTGTAAAGGGAAAAGGCAGTATTTTAAACAAATCTCTCTCTCTAGTGTTTCTTACTCACTGCAGTCTTGTGTAGTCTATTCTTAGGTGCCTGTTCTTCCAGCCTTAGTTCATATCTAAGTTCATATCTAAGTCCCTTTGCTCAATTAGACCTTACTTTTAAGCAGTTGAATTATTTCACTTACCTGTAGTAAAACCTGGCTGTAAGCACTTGAAACATTTATTGTACCAGCATTGCATAATCTTTATTTATTTGTGTCAGTGTTCCATGAGTTCATTAATCCTTGAGTCCTTCTTATAATAGCATTGTCCCCACTAACAAAACATATTTCAGCCTTCAAATCTTATCTATTAATGTTCCTATTAGCCCAAGTGTGGCAAGCAATTCCACTTAATCGTTCTTTCCCTCATATGCTTCATAACTGGCTTCAGCCTATTATTGCTCAGATCCAGCTCTAAGGACATAGGAGCTCTTCTCTCAGCTTTTTAACAAAGTTAAAAAGAAGTCCACCTATCTCAGACACATAATGAAGGCAATGAACATAAAATGAACCTCAAATCACCAAGAACAGATATGTGCTTCTGAGCGCCCAATGAAGGAGATCTGAAGGCAAAAAAAACCATCCTACCCATAGCTGGAGGGTGGAAATGGCTTAAATGCAAGTATATCTATGCCATTTTATATCCTCAGAGATATTGAAGACGTCACTATGGAGCTGACTGCTATGACCTGAGACCTAAGGACACTCTTCTATAATGGCAGCTGGATGGCCACACTAACTCAGGTGGCATCAGACCATGCATGAGACAAATAAATCGAGCTCTTGGTTGTTTTCTGCAGTGGGAGATGGCATGGAACTGTGCTTTTCTGACTCCTTTTGGGGAAAGAGAGAAAACTCCACTCTCTATTTCAGAAAAAGGAATGTGTCTACAAATATCAGACCAGCTCAGATCTCATGGGGCAATTGCAAAGACTTGCATTGGTAAAGAGCTGGCCAGTGGGGTTTGAGCACTGCCAGAACAGTGAGGCTGGGCAGATAGAAAACAGAGCAAGGAAAATAACTGGTATCATTCCCCTCTGCTCTGTCCTGACCATGAGAAAGAACAAGTAGGCATCTAAGGTGGGTAGGCTGAATTTCGTTCTAATCAACTAGTATTTCTCTAAAGCATTTTACTACCTAGGCCCCTTTCTGTACCTCTTACTTCTGTTGATCTAAGAAATTAACTTCAAATTTACTAGGCACTAATTTCTGCCTTTAGATTAAAGTAAGTCTAGCATGAAATTCTTCTAAAACATGAGGATTTTTCTAAAGTATGTGTCTATATGCTCAAAATTAAGGGTCACAATGAAAGTATATTCAATTGGTTTTAAAGAGAGTGTTAATAGCAGCCTGATGTCTAAAATACAGAGCTAACATAAGTGTCTCCTGCTGTAAAGTTCACTCAGCTTATATTGCTGTTCAGCCTAGCTCATCTTTGTTGGCAAGTACTTGTTACATTTCTCTCATTCTTTGAGCCATATTGGTACTGTCCTTCTTCCAACAAATGTCAGTGAATGCCTTCACTATGTCTATAACTGTTTAAAAATCTTTCCAATCAAATCAGAACCATCCCCAAGTCAGTCTAATTTTCCCTGGCTTTCCTGGAGAGGTGGAGAGGTGAAAGCACGGCAGGATCAGGCTGAAAAGCATATCTGAGAAACTAGGAAAACAGTAGGAGCAGGGAAGTGAAAACTTTAATTCACATAAAAGAAAATGGGAAAAGAAGAGTGTTAATAATTACTTATATAGTAATGGAATTAAAAAAGACAGAGTGTGAACTCTTAGAAACTGAGGAAACAATATGATAACAAATGCATGTAAGGAGAAAAAAGGAAGCGGTGAAATGGCACTGAGCAGCTTAGTAAGCAATGGTCTTAATGTACAAGATGCCTGACAGGCAGAGTACTCTGGGAACTCAAGGGTGGTCAGTAAGATCACTTTATAGATGCTTATGGAGAACTCCTAACATAGCAAGGGTGTGTAGGCAAAGGGACAATTTGTATAACGCAGTATAATAGCACCATACTTTTTATGACACTGGGTAAAATGGAGTTGTACTACTGAAGAAACTCTTCAAATATTTCTTTTTAAACTTGTTGCTAGTGCAAACTTCAAATGTAATGGTATCCTTTTACCTTCTTCATGACTTTGACATTAATTCTGTCATAATCTGCAGTTTCACAAAGGTGCCATGCAATCTGGGGCACATTAGGAGAAGGAAGGTGAATATCAACATGATGTCAGTGGTACGGTTAAGAACAAGAAAAAGCCATTTAGCACACCAAGCCTCTAAACTGCATTCACAGCTTTGGGTGGACTTCAGCCAGCCTGAATTTGGTTCACGTTCATGCCAGATTTATTTTACTATGGTTTGGATACAAAAATTGAGTGAAAGTAGGGCATTTCCAAGACTCGAACCCAAAGCTTAAAGTGAAACTTGGAGCGTGTGAACCTTTGCAGCTTGAAACCAAAGAAAATGTTTGTGTGAACCCTTGCTAAGCAAGCCCGCTGTGTTTCAGAGAAGCTCTAATAAAAACCACACTGCCATGAATCACTGAATATTCCGTACTTTGACTTGCTAAATTTATGTAAGTTCCATGACAGTCCTTTTAAAGAGTTCATTTTTCACTGAGCTCTGAGCCAAATCATGAAGTCGTTGATGAGTTTTGCTAAATCCTTACCCAGCCTAATCCTACTAAAGTTAAAGGGAGATTTGACTGAGTAGGAAGAAAATAAAAACTGAGTCAGGGTTTGGACTTTGGTACAGTAGCTTGAATTTATACAGTTTATTTTTAAGAGCTTGAATAAATCTATCTCTACTAATGTGTATTAAACACAAACAAGTTAAAGAAAACTGTGTTCAAAAACTAGTGAAAGACCAAATTCAGACTGTTTTCCCAACCTGCTCTCAGTCCCGTTTGTATGCATCATGAGGACGTCTTTAATGACATAGCTAATGGTATTTTTTTCTCACAAAACTTCTTCATTCAGTGTCAGGACTGCTCTGGGCACAGATAAGTACTATGTAATTAATGAATGTATTTTCTGCTGGGCTCTCTGCATTTTTTTAGGCATTGAAAGATGTGCAGTGAATGGGATGCGTTTTCACAGAGAGTGGACTTGTTACAGCAACTGAGCATTTTTTTCCAGAGCTAAATTTTCCCCTATCTCTGCTGTCAGTTCCAATGATACCAAGGAAAATCACTTTTGCCACCTTCTCCCACTTGATCAGTAACTGTGTTCCTCTTTATTCTAAGTTGAAAGACTGGGAAATTCTGAGAATTGGGCTGGAAACTGAACCTCCTAGCAGCTCTGTTTTCAACTCATTGCAACACCCATACTAAAACTGACAGCATGACCCTGCCGTGGTTCTGCCTTGACTCCATGAAATGAAGAACTCTGGGTGTGCATCATCTCTCCCTCCAAACCCAACTCAGGCAAGACCAGGCCCAGGACTAACAACACACTGCAGAATGCATCTCTCTAACCAGATCACTGCTTCCCCCTTCTGTTTTCTTGCCCAGCAAAACTCAGGTTTCTCCTGCAGTAAACTCTTTGTAGTCTCAAGCTCAACTCACTGCTTTCCTGGTCTACAATCTCCTCTCTGCCTTCTCACACCTTCCTTTAATCTTTGATTTCTCCTTATCACCTGCCTGGCTTTCAGGTCCATTTTCAATTCCTTCATCATATTTCAGTTTGTTTTCTGTGTCAATTCCTCACAGTTCCCTCCAACTCATCCCAATTTCCCCAGTCTCATTTTTTCATATCCCCCCACCACCACTTCATTCTAGTTTTTATCTTCTCATGACTCAAAATCACACATCTGAAAGCTCTCTCTTCCACTCTGCCTGATTACCTTCGATGAGCTTAACATGTCTTTCATACTTTTGGAGGCTGGCACCCCATCTGAAAGAAGCCATGAGGATGGAAGGTAAGGGGAAAGGTGGAATCCAGTTTTGTTTTTCTTGCTGGGCAAGGAAACGGAGTGGGGAAGCACCTTTCATCGACATATTTCAATGTCGTTCTAATTGGTTGTCTGTGGGATTGCCTCCTGTCAGTACAACCCGAAATGTTCAAGCATGATTGATAAGTATACATTCTCTGGAGACCCTAGAAGCTAGAACTAAAAATACTGCTACTGAGAATTGTGAACTTATTTTGTTGTTGCTTTTGTTTGTTTGTTTTTTTCCAAGAGCTCATCACTTGGGAAAATGTGGGTTGATTCTCCAGCAGTCAGCGAGCACTGCACAGATCCACAGATGCACATGAGCTTCTACTGGTTCTGACTTCCCGTGTACGGAGCACAAGGATGCTAATGCTACTTAAACAAAAAAATGAGCAGAAGTTATTAACATTAAAAACCCCACACTTTTTGTGTTTTTTTCCCCCAACTCACACTCTGAAACGCCTGAATGATTTGATTGGCAGTTACCAAAAAATCAGCCTGAGGCAGGCAAAGTCACGGAAAATTTCAGTACAAATGGTTAATATTCTGGCAAAGTTATAAGCAACTGAAAACTGTATTGTATAATGGCACATATCAGACGACCTGAAAAATACGGAGTGCTACCAGCCAGACCTATAATTAGAACTGGGCAGGAATCAGTTTTCCCATAGCCTCCAACATTTTTTTCAGTTGTTCATTGGCACAAACCCAACAGCTTTTGAGGTTTTCATGGAAAAAGAGAGAACAAACCCACTCTTATTTGCTTGGTGATCAGAAAATTCACCTACACCCTCCATTTCCTGGGGATGAGCCCTAACTATAGGTCTTTGCATGAATTTCCATTTTTTTTCTTGGTATAGCTGTTTTACTTTGCATATTTATTATCCATTGATCCAGAGAAAGCCTCTAAAGCTCAATACGCAAAGATAATCTGGTGTCTCATTCTCATGAAGCTTGATGCTTAAATGCTTTTATGGTTCCAGACCTTAATCTCTAGTCTGGCAGTCAGGAGACTCCCCTGGACTGTTAAAAGTCCAGTGAGAGTTAGGCTGGTCATGAACTAAATGAATTCCCAGGCTTCCCTTCTCACTCAGAAGTGGGGCTTGCTTTTTTGTGGTTTTAACCAGAAATTTTATCCCTGACATGAGGAATCTTTCCTACACAGTTTTGGCCAAATCTGAAAGTTCAGCTTCTGACAGATCAATGCAGTTCCAAAAGATTTTGTGAAACAATTTCTAGAAACCATTGGAAAACAAAAAAAACAGTGTTCTGAAATCTGAGCGTGTAGTGCCAGGGACATTAGAGTGTAAAAACTGTCATGTCTGCTTTGGCACCACACGCACATTGCCGCCTCAGTAGAGGTCATTCTGCAGCTTTTTCTTGTTGTATCTGAGTGACCTTTAAGAGGTTTAAGTTAATAAGTAACAGCAAAGTTATCCATATGAAATTAAACCAAAGCCCATCAATGTTCTGTATTTGGTTTGGATGTTACTGCTGGATACCTGAATTCCTGATGAAGCAGAAGCCATGAAGACAGCAACTTCTACTGCTGACCCCAGTGTTTCTACCACTCCCCATGGTGTCGTGTACTTCTGTTTTGCCCCAAAATTTTCAGGTAAATAAACACTACAGCACTAGTGTCCAACACACATTTATTATTTCTTTTTCCTCTATAGTCTCACGATAAAACACAATAAAACCAAATACATTATTATTGATAGTCTAATAGAGGAAAACATGCACAGAAATGAGAAAGTCAGCACTGCACAGAAACTGTGAGAAGAAAAACAATGAGCGTATTAGCGGTCCAATACGTAATAAAACCTCCTTCCCAGAGGAAACTAAGTAAAGAATCACATTATTAGCTGGACAAGCTTAGTAATGTCATGAGTCTCTTCGGAAGCAATGATGGTCATTTTGTTTTTCTCTGGTTGCTTAAATATGGTGTAGTATGTTATATGATTTCTGTAACACCAGGGAAAGCTTGAGGCCTCTGACAGCTTGAGTTTAGGGAGTGCATTGCTGACATCTGGTGGAAAAATAGTTTAAAAACTGTAAAACTTCAACAAATATTTATATTGTCACAGAATAATTCCCTTTATATGAGGGTGTTTAGCAGACTCTGGAAGATTAGAACTGTAGAAATGTGGAAGATGGGAATATGTAATTTATGAAAACTAGAAAATGTGAGCGGTTTCTGCTGTTTATTGGTCTGGGATTCTGGGCATGCATTTTCATTGTTTTTTCACTAAACTCTTTCAAAGGTCTTGGATCTAGCCCAAAACAAAGTATGCATGAAGTCTCAAAGAACTTGAATATTTCTATAGTAGCATCTAAAATGTTTATGGACAGCTTTACAAAGATCTGCAATAAGAATATAAACAAACAACTATATAATAAAAATCTTCCTTTAAATGAACTTGTATGAATTAATAATGTATCCTGAAAATAGTAAAAAAAGAAACAAAAAAAAATACCTACTTATGTCTCAGTTTAATGTTAGTTTACTTTGGGGAAGGGTGAAAAGTTTCTTACTGTATAAGTTTTTAGTGATTGCTATCCCATCATCATGCAAATAACAGCTAAAAAGAAATGATTCTCTTTTTCCATCCCAAAACTTCAAAAAGAATAGACACATTTTCTCAGACTTTCATGTTTCTTGTTGACAAACTAAAACCCCAACAACTGAAAAATTTTCTGTTCCCAAAACTGAGAAAGAAGGATCTTTTTTTTTTTTCAGAATCCTTTCATTCTTGATGGAAAACCATTGCTGAAAATAATTATTTTATATTTTCGAATTACAGATAGAAAATTTTCAGGTATCTGTGATAAGACAGTTCTAAAAATATTAAAATTCTATGTAGTTCTGACTCTCAGAAAAGATGAATGGTTTTATTTATGCACAGCTATTTCCTGTTAAAATCCCTACATTATATATTCTGTCTCAAAAGAAAGGCATATAAAGTGTTCCCCTCCCCTGGAAATTTTATGTTTTGTAAGGAATTGGAATTTCTTAAGCCAGCATCTGTGTGTAACTGTACATCCCACACCAAGAAAGCTAGCATCACTACCCTGGCTGTTTATAGCAGTATTTAATACGAACTGGTTGTCTGCCAGACTCATGAGGTAGTTGGAGTTGTGCTGGAATTACAGAAGTTGTGAAATATTTAAAAAATTGGATTTTGACTTTTATTTAATGGCAAAAGAAAACAAGACAATCAGCACGGGAATGCAAAAGATTTCAGCAGTGAGATTGCTGTGTTTCACAATGCTGGTAATGACAGATGTTACCAGGGAGCCTCGTGCACAGCAGGGCAGGATGCTGATGGAGAACAAAACCAGAGCCTGCTGCCAGGAATGGGACAGCAGCAGGTGGACGAATCTTCCATATACGACAGTCCCCGACAGCCTAGGGCCCAGCTATGACTGCTGGGGAATCGTTCTTCCTCAGCAGAAGGGTAGTCTGCTACGTGTCATTATTTTTCAGATTGAATGAAAGCACAGAAGAATGGGTGAGCTGAATTTCACATCGCAAAAATCAAACTGGAATGAATTTCTCTCTGGTGTAGCCCTTCTGGAGCCAATTGAGTTTTGCTAGGAGAGGATCTGGCTGAATGAGTTTGGAGGGAAGGTTAAACATTTTTCTTTTATTATCCTACCCTGTACCATTACAGGGTCCTTTTGCTTGGCTAGCATAAAACCAATTCTAATGCTAAAATAATTAGAAGGCTAGTATATTTGCTGTTTCAATATGAATAGTTCATGACATATGTCTCTGTGGAAACCTTTGTACATGTTAGATACCGTCTGTCAGCCATATTTTTCTCTAATTCTCTGTGCTATTTTTAATATCATTTTAACTTTTTATGTACACTCAGTCTGTGCCTCTGCCAAAATGGTATATTACAGGTTACACAGTTAGCAATACCTAGAGCTAAGGTTGCCAAGAATCTTCTACAGTGTAATACTGTTTCCAGTTGCTTATAGCTTTTCTGAACTTTAAAAGTATGGGCATAAAATATCTCATGTTTCTCTCAAACTAGATCTTAATTTTGACTAGCTTAGCAAAAACGGTTGAGCTTTTTGTTTGTTTGGGGTTTTTTTTGTAAGACTAGAGTTAGTTAGGTAAAAGAGTTTGTCAGCTGTCAATATATTCCTCAAATCATTTCTGTCTTAGAAACTGCACTGCTTTGCTGATTTACCATTCAGCCTTCCATCCCCTCAAGACTGCTAGAGCATCACCTTACAGACCATTATCAGGGCTTGAACCCTGAGCCACTTTTTATTCCCAGGTCTCAGTGTAGGTCTAAGTTGTGTGAGTTCTTTCTGTATAAGTTCTCCAAGAGATCTTTCCCTTGCCACCCACACAGCTAAAAGTCTTGCCCTGCTCCCAGCATCTTGCCCCTCAGTTAAAATCTAATTCTCTTTTTTGGGCTGTGACAATCTTGCTGTTCAGAAGGTTTCTGCGAACACCAGTTGCTTGTTGCTGGTGTTCCTCTCTTTACATCCTCCTGTTCACTGCTTTTCTCATCTACATCAATTTTTATTTTGAAGGTCCTTGCTGACCTATCTTTCCATTCACTCCCAAGCTTTTCAGGCACACTGTTGAGTCATTTGGTTATGCCTACGCCTACTGGGATATTGTTAAGCAAACCACTTTGGATGATTTTCTACATGTTGCCTTGTGCTCCCCAGGATTGCTCCCATGAAGTCCTTCCTTTATCCTTCTGCAAGTCTGTTCTACACTTTCTTTCCCATGGCGCAATCTCACGAGCACAAAGCAAAGCAAACATCGTCTGTTCTGGACAAGGCCTATGCTGCAGTTGTGCAGAGGCTGCTGCAAATGATGCAGTCAAATATACTTTCCCATCTCCTCTTGCTCCCAGTTCTTTGATCTATGCATGAAAGATGAAATGCTGAGCAATTTTGTATGTGTATGTGAGGATTTTATGTACAGCAAAAGTTGTTCTGGTTGATCTGAAACTTCAGGAACCAGTTCATTAGCTGAGTCAAAGTTAGTGACTAGTCTGGACAGAATGAAAAACTTCAAAAAAACTTTAAATGGTTAATTCACTGGTTTCTTAAAATAATTCAAATGCCTTTTACAAAAGGGATTGTGGAGAGTACATCCACACACTGATGATGAGAGGATCATAGCACCTCAGCTATGACAACCTAGATTCAAATATATTCCCAGACTGATTAGGAGCACTTTTTAAAACTTTCCTCACACACTTCTCTTGTTCCACATGTATACCCCAACCCTAGGCAACAGAATCATCCCACTTCTGACTTCATTCAGACTTAATTCCATCCAAAACAGGGCAACTTCAGGGTGAAAGGCTGAGACAAAGAGATGCTTCTCTTCCAGTAAGTATAGTACCTGAGCGAGGGAAAACAAATCATTACTTCTAATTAAGGGAAAGAGGAGACTCTACACTTGCAATGAGTATGGCTTTCAGAAAACCCTCAGAGATCACAAAGTTTAATGTAAAATTATGATAATCCATGAAATTTAGAGAATCTCGCATCTCAGATGGCATGACTTCATAGTGTCTAAATAAATAAAGTCTGGTACTGAAAGGGCTGTCTCTGCCAAATACACTTGAAGTAAAGCAAAATCTGACCTGTTAATGGAAAGGAGTAGCTTATGTCGATCTGTAGGAAAGAAGAAGATCTCTTCTTAGAATTGTGCCCTTACAGGGAAGGAGGGATTAGGAAAAAGCCTGAAAAGTCTGATGAAACCCAGCTCCATTCTGAATTCCTTTCAGACATGACAACCCTAAAGCTCATAAAAATATCTCCAGAAAATACTTTTGCATTAACAGGTGAACATCCAAATGAATTACCTTGTTGGGTTTTTTTAAAGTCGCTAAAGCAAATATCCATGGAGTCACCTGAGAGTTCTTAAGCCTCCTTTCTTCTACAGTTTTATTGCAAATTACACAAATGAATAGAGTGCTACTATAAGAATATTCAGCACAAAATGTGTACAGAAAGGGGCCTCACTCAAATCTCCATTGGCATAAAAAGAAATTTAACTGCACACCATCACAGCTCAATAAGAAACAACAAGAAGCTAATATTTCCAGGGAAAGCATCCTTAATAGAAATGTCTTTTGCCACATGACAAATTATAACCTGATAAGAAGAAGTGAAAAAAGAAATTTATATGTATACATATATCTATATATGTACACACACACACACACTCCCCAACAATGTTCAACTGGGTTGTTGAGAAAGATACCTTTTGTCACAATCATGTAGTGCCTTGATCTGTGCCCTATTACAAAACATCTCATCGTGGTACCATTGTCAATGACAGCCATGGTTCACAATTCCAAGGCATGATGCTATTCTCCTTCCCGTTGTTGCATTGCCGCATGATTCTTGGAAAATATAAAAACATGATAGCTCTACCTCTTCCGATTCATAGCCTGAATCTCCTGTTTAGAGAAATTCCAACACCATATAAGAAATGTGTGAATCATAGCAGTGCCAATGAGAAAACTACTGAACTTTCTCTCCTCCCTTTCACAGTTTACAAGAATATGTTTTAGTTAACAAAATTAAGCATTGGTGAAGAAAAAGGAAGTTGTAAAAATAAAATGTTTTATGTATAGACCACAAGTGAGCGGAAAACTCCACTGACAATGCTCCGTGTGAATATAAAGACCAAAAAAAAAAAAGCAAGAATCTAACCGTTGCATGATACACTTGCAACTCTTGCAAGATGGAATTAAACCACATTAGTATAATATTTTAAAAATCAGTGTGTCCATTCAATTCAGCACAGATAATAAATAGGAACTAGATAGCGTAATACAAAAGATGTATGTAGGCTTGAGGTAGAAGTGAAAAGGCTAAGTTTGTTTGTACAGCTCCTTTTAATTTAAAAAGCTCTATGTTGTGCCAATCATCAGATCAGTGATATCACAGCAGTAACCATTAAAAACCTTGTAATTGAGAAACATCAAACCAGATTATCTAAAGCCAAGCAACTTTTGCAGACGAAAGTCTTACTCTTGTTGCAGTGACAAGTTAAATAACGCTCAGATCAGAGACAAATAGAAAACATAAGATTTCCAGGCTGTTGGAAAAAATGAGGTCCTAAGTATGACAATGAGCGGTATTAGGAAACATTATAGGTGGCATTGTTAGAACAGCTGGGGAAACTGGAGGAAGCAGATGATTGATACATCAAGGTTATCAGAAATGAAGAGGAGGTTTTGATATAATGAATGACGTAGAGAGAAAAGCTAACCTGCAGAGCAACACAAATTATTAAATGGGAGAAATAAGGGTTGAAAGATATGAGAGCAGTCAAGCAAGATTTGGAGACAGATTAGAAAAAATAACACAGAAGAAAAAGAACTCAAGAGGGAGAAGGGAAAAACAAGTTTTATTGAATATGAACAAAAAAGCAAACTCATTTCAACAGAAGTAGGAAACTGTTAGAGCAAGGCCAGCTGTGGTGCCATTCCCAGAAGCAACATGTACCATTCCTGGTGAGAATACCAGCCAGGAAAGACACATGTCCTAGAAAAACAGAAAGCTTTTAAAATTCGTCAACTGTCTGATGAGAATTTAATGTTTATGTGCTATATTACCTCAGAGGGGACATTATATACCCTTCCTCCTCCTTTCTGATCATGCTCATTTTCTGGTGGCTGTCAAAGTGGAGCTTACAGTTTACGTTAACTGTTTGAGAAAGAATATGAGTCTTGGACAGCAGTTTCTCCCGTTAATAAAATGTCTGAAGATGTACTTGAGATACTGCTAGGGGATGTTTGCCTGCAGATACTACCTGAAAAGCAATTTCAGATCCCTTTATATTAGAAAAGCAGCTATACTTATGGTCCGTACCAATTATTCCCTGCAATGGAAAGCTTATTTACATGTTTGATGTCTCAGAAGATAAACTTATGGAAGCATTTTAAATCATCAGTCCTCCCTTTTCCATTCTGTTTCTTTCAAAAACATTTCAGAAGTTGGATGTCTGATCTGTGATGTCCCCTGTTATCTGTGATTTGAGACCTGCATTGGTTGTGAACTTTTAAGTAGCTTACAGATATCTTCAGTTAATTTTGGCTTTTCACCCATCTGAATGCATTCTAACCAGGAAACAGACTTTTTAAAGGCTGTGTCATCATTGCCATTCATCAAGTGGCAGCTCCTTTGCAATGTGTACAGAAAAAAAGAAAAAAAAAGAAAGAAAAAAAAGAGAGAGAGGGTACTTCTCAGAAGCTCAGGTCCTGAATCTTCCGAATATGTTGATTTTCTCTGTGCCTTTCAAGTTTCATGATCCTCAAAGAAAAGCAGAAGGGGAAATATGTAGGTTCAGTGTTACGTCTACAGGATAGAGTGACTAATTAGTACATTAGTTTTAATGTACTTTCAGGTAATTGGCTGGGCATTTAGAAGTTGTATAGATTCTTCATCAAAAGAAGCCTTTAAATTGACATTTGTTTCAGTTCTCTAGGTCAACTGCACTTACTAGGATAGAAACAGGAATTAATTAGGGGAAATATTGCAGTGTATGTCCTGCAGAAGATCATAGAAATTGTCACTTCTAGCACCCACACCTAGGCCTGGAGCTTAAACATTTTCTAACTGCATAACACAGTCACAGTGATGTTGCATAACAGTTTAAGAGCAGATGCAAAGCAACCACAGCAAAGACTAACCTACAGTATTGCCCCCAAAATCAGTCATGCTGACTAAAAAATTCTGTGATCATTCTTCTCTTGCTCTTTAATTTTCCAGACTTTTATTGTCTACAGAAGTCATGTCTCTCTCCAGATCATTGTAAACCATTTCATCTATCGCTGTACAACCTATTGCAAACATCACATTATCATGGCATCTAGTATTTCACAAGAATGATTTACAAATTACTGCAAGGTTCTGATTCTGTATGGGAATTTGTAGTCAAGGGATCACATGCGAAACATGAATGTGAAACTCCACAAACACGAGAGTGCTTATTCTTCAGAACCTGGAATACGTTATTAGATCAAAGCTAGTGTCCACTTCCTTTTCCTGAAGAAGGCATCTCTATAATTCAGAAGTCTCATTTGATATAAATTAATTCTCACTTAGATCTGAGCTGCATTGGTAGAGATAATATTGTTACTGGAAAGAAATATGAGACAATGCAAACTACATAAAAATAATTCTTCTTAAGATTTGTTTGTAAAATGTTTGCAAAAACAGTTCAGTTATTCTTTCTATAAGAGAATTTCAGGGCATGTCAGTCCTGTTTCTCTCACAGAGGTGATAACTTTTTAGGAAAAAGGTTGTTTCTTTCTGATTAATTACTTTATATGTCCCTTAACTAGATGACGCATACTCTTTACCCAGTATATTAAAGATGCCTATTCCTGATATCACAGCAGCCCAAGGGACCAATACAAGCAAAACAGACTTTCTTAACTCCTGTATCAACCTTATGTTTTGGTACAGATTTTAAACATTTTGAATCTCAAAACCTTATTTTTTCCATTTTCAAAGAATATAGGACCTTGTAAATGTGAAATATTTCAACAAAAACGGTATAAGGAAAACTCTCAGAATTATAAATTATGAATGAAATATCTGGAAAGCTTTGTCTTTTTATTTTGTTAAGATTCTGTTTCAGGAAGTGATCTTTATTTCTGTGAAGTTGATATGTTATTCACAAATGAAATAGTTTATAGAAATGTGTCTAGTTTTTAAGAAAAATCTTTGAGCTTATCCATTGTTCATAACCTGTCCATACTTCAGAATTTGCTATTTATTGTTCATGTTTTCTCAGAGACTGTTGGGCATGTTTTGACCCATAGTGTGATGCAGTATGTCAAAACCTGTGTTCTTGCATTCAGAGAAGACCAAATCTCAAATAACTGAACATGCTGACATTTAAACAGATTGAGGCTCTCTGAAAAATATATCTATACCACTCAGAAGACAAAGCATTACTGCAATGTTTTCCACTGAGTTTTACTCTGGAGTTTTGGATTTAAAAAAAAAAAGGAAGACAAAAATCCTTTTGTTAGAGTTCCACCTGATTCTAAAGTAGACAATAATTTTGCCTAAACTGACTTGAGAAGTTTCCATCTCGCATTGCAGTATAATGCCAGATTAATTGGAGCTAAATTTCCTGGGTAAGAACTTGAAACTAAGTGATTTTTTCAGTAGTGTAAAATACTTATGTGGTTTTGTTACAAAACATCTCCAGCAAGTCTAAAAGAACTGAAATTCATATCCAAGAAGCCAACAATTCAGTTTTTGGGGTATTAAAATGCTCTTTAGCTCTTGAAGCACATCTCATGTTAGGTGCTGGAGTGGGACTCAGGCACTTGAGCTGTTCTATTTCCCACCAAACTTCTGCTAAACCCACTGGTAAAGTGGTTGTCTCCTTCCCCATATGGTGCCTCTCCAATATCAAAGGTTGATGTTGACCGTATTGATGAGGTAGGCCTTGCCATAACATATCAGAGAGCCTACTGTTCTTCTTAGAGCAACAGCATTTGGATCTCTTCAAGTTCACTGTCTCCTTGCCCAGTGAAAAGACTGGTGTACTTGAAGAGTGTGGAAACAGTTTGTGCTGTCTTTCTGATAGGCAAACAGGGGAGCTGAAATCTTCCTCCCACTTCCCACTTCACCATCTCTGAGTGCTGAACAGACCAGACAAATTAGGCACTGCTCAGATACATGGGGTCACTGTACTCTTAAATTGTTAAAATGGTGTCCAACATGGTTCTGGTCTGACGTGATTAGCAGGGTAAGAGAAGTTCTCAGTTTAGGAGTTTGCTTGGGCACAGAAGTACCCAACAAAGACCTTGGATGTGGCCATCATATTCTGAAGGCAAAGAGAGCTTGGCAAGTATGGACATGGTCATACTGTGCTGCTGTGTCTGAGAGACAAGGAGCAGATGACAGTAGTCTCTACAAGCATAACTATAGCCATAAATATCAATGCTCAGATAAGTAATCAATAATGCCTAGATCAAAAGCACAGAAAAAAATAGTAGGGCCCGATATCCTCAAGTTTGTAGCCTACCTCTTAACCAGCTAGCCACTGATACAATTCAAGATGCAGCAAACTTAAATTTGACGTTGAGAAGTATCAAAGACCTCAGAGATGAGCTGATCTTTTTCATGGAAAATTACACTGGGCTTGAGCTACCACAAGGTAATGATTTTAAATTAAATGGAAATTTAAATCATAAACATTAACATTCTTAATTTCCAAATTTTGACAAACAGCAGAAACTAGACAGTTAACTCAGCTGGACCTGAATTTGATACTTGAATGTAGAAGAAGCCTTAAAGTCAAGGGTGCAAAACTTATCATGAATCTCAGTCTCAGAGAGAAAAAAAAAAAAGGAAACTTGCAGGAAGTGATTCCAGATCTGACCAGATGAATGGTCACAAAGAAAAAAAAAAGGATATTAGAAATAAGCAGAGTGCCTACACTGATTAGGGGAAAAATGACTGATCATCAAAGAAAACTGCCTTAGAGGCCAAAAAATGTGGAGATAAAGTGAGAATAACAAAGAGTCAAGCTGAGTTAGACCTTGCAAAGGATATTAAAACACATAGCAGAAGATTCTTCAGCCATGTGAATAAAAAGAACAAGGGTGGAAAAAATAAGCAGGGCCAGAACGTAGTGAGGATAGAGTAGAAATTACGAATAAATCAAGTATAGACTGAAAACTGAATTATGCTTTAGCTCAGATTTCCAGGAAATAGGCAGATTTTGAACACAGGGAAAAAAGCAAGGATGGTGAAAAAAGGTATAGAAATGGAAACCAGCACAGTCAAGGTAGAAGCACAATTTGAGATGTCTGATGTACTCCAGGAGGGAAGAAGTGGAAAATAAGTATAATCCCAAAAGGGAATTGGCAAACAAAATTTCAAGTGGAGCACCAGGTATTTTTAATAAATGCATAAAGCCTGGTTGGTGCCTAATGTTTGGAGACATATCACACACACAGTAAAGAAGCTGGAGTGAGAAAGTGGTCTGAACAACTACAGGCCACCTAGATTTTAGTTCAATAATTTGATGTCTTAAAAACAATTTTTGAATAAAATAATTGTTAAAGGCATGGAGGTCAATTACTGAAAGAGCTTATCTAAGGCAGGTCATGATAAACTACATATATACTACATCAATTTTCTTTTTAAAATAAATTAATTTCCAGAAAGAGGAAATGAGGCAAATATAAACTTTCTGAACATCCGTGAAAACTTTTAATGTGGCCATTAAGAGTTTATCAGCAAAGCCAAAAAAGATGGAAATCGGTAGAGGAACTGCAAAGCTCCTTAGGATTTGGCCAGAGAGGGCACTAGAGCAGCTGGTACTAGAGGAACTCCAGCTTGGGAGAAAATGGCTTTGTTGCTCAATGATATTTTGGAGACAGAGCATTAATGTTCCCATTAATGGCTTTGATACAAGAGATCTGCCCTGAAGGCTGTCAGAGGCACAGAATTAGAAGACAGTGAATATGGAGAAACTGGGTGATATTGAGAATGGTAGGATTAGGCTGGGCTTCAACACTATAAAAATTACATTTTGGGGGTGGGTGGGAAGGGGGTGGTGATATGAAGACCTTATCAGCTGGAAATTACTGAGGTGATGAAGAATTTCACCATACAAATTCTTTGCAAGATTACTGTCAAAATTATGCAGGATTACGTAAGTATTAGTGGTGTTTTACAAAGCACAGATGAGATGTTAGGTGTAATCTTGCATACAATTCTGGTAACCCATACTGAGGAAAGATGTATGCAGAAAAGGACTACTAGTATGATCAGAGAATAACGGGCTTATTTAATTTGTTATGAGAGCTAGTTTAGCCTGACAAATCAAAATCGAGAAGTAATATGGTACATTCTATAAATACATCAGAGGCATAAATACCATGGAAAAAAACCAGTGATTTAAACCAAAGGATGATGCTGGCACAACAACAGAAAGGTATAAATTGGTCCCTGAATAAATTCAATCTGGAAATCAGAAGATTCTTATCTGTTACAGCAGTTAGATCCTGGAACAGCTTTGCAACAGGAGCAGTGGGAGCAGAAAACCAAACGGTCTTGAACTGGAGTTCAGAGCTTTAAATGAGGTGCATTGGCACTTTATTTACATATAAGATTACCAGTCAGTTGCCTGCTCAGCAGGTCACTTCTACATGATATTTATCATCCTGTTATATATGTATGTATTCATATACATATGTGTGCATGGGTGTATGTATATATATATGCACCTTTGCATACACACACACATTCGCAAAACTCCAAGGCAATTTCTCTATTTACTACATTGCATCAAAACCCAGGAAAATTATATGAATCAATAAGCTGAATATTGGGATTACCACAAGGCAACTTCTGCTTGTGGAAAGCTAGGAAGATTTATGTGCTTGAAATCCCTAGGGAGCGGTTACAAGCTGTGAATGCAGGAAATACTTTTGGGCTCTTGTTAGTCCCTAAATGACAAAAAAGGAAATGCTGATGGGAGATGCTGGCTTAATTCAAAATTACATGTTGCCTCTAGGCAATTAGAAAGCACCAAGCTGCTTCTTGAAACAAACTAGACCCAAAGCTTTTGAATTTTACATATTATCTATTAAAAACAGCTATTGACACTATAGGAAACATAAAAATCTAAATAGCAGGAACAGAAGGGGAAATACAAAAAAAAACCAAAGTCTATTTGTCCTGTTCTTAAGCTAAAAGTCATTCTGTACCCAATTGGATGCAGCTGCACTGTTGGTATAGGGAAAATCAGGTTAGCGATGCTCTTGCTGTTTGATCCTAGTACTGCCAGGCATAAAGCAGAAATCATAAGGGTTGTGTGACCCTGTTAAATTCACTCCCAACGTTATTCCCTGCCAATAAAATCAGCTAGCATGGAACAGCCCATATCCGTACCACCGAAATTCTTACCCTCAAAACAGTGTGGTGGCATCCAAAGTGACTCTTCAGAGGGCTCCCTGGCCCACCCTATCTCCCACACCTCCCCAGGAATTGTTTGGGAGAGTGCTCTTTGACCTGGGTAAAAACCACACCAAGAACTCTGCCAGCAATTTAGCAATATATATGACTGACTGACTTCCAGTACCCCAGGAATGCTCTCTGGAGCTGTTTAATTTATGAATGTAGATATAATCAAGGGGTACTGTTGCCCCTTGTTCCCTTGATCCCCTAGTAAATCTGCCCCAGCAACAAAGAAACATGGAGGCCAAATCAGAAATACAGTATTAAATAATTTTTCCAACTATTACTTAAAAAGGTAAAAATTCTCTACAATGCAGCAATAAGAAAATCATCTGGATCCAGCATGCCAAGGAAATGCATCATATTTGAAACTTCAAGAGGCCTCTCTACAGATGTCTGACCAAAAGGGGTCAAACTCATTCAAAGCCTATAGCGCATGGATTAGGGCCTTTGACTGATGAGAATATCCACAGCACATGTTAGAGCTGAGGATCCTTGCATGCCTTCTGTGGCTCATGTTAGGATTTTGGGTAGGTCTAACTACATGAGTATTTGGTTTGCATGTGTACATGTGGGCACCCAAGCAGAAAAGTAATGAAACGGGATTGACAAGCCTTTTTCATTTTCCATGAAAGAAGGTAAAGAACCACAACTAACAAACCACTTCCTGGCTTTGGACAAGCCCCCGTGGTATGGGTGACAGTGGATGGCTGTGACCATAGCAGTAGTAGCAATGGCAAAGGGAGTCATAGGATGCTTACCTGTAAGGCTTCATCCTGCTGCGGGTGCTCTTTGCCTGTGCGTACCCTTCCTGTGCATGCAGGTACAAGGCTAGCTGGAAAACAAAAAAAAAATTCTTTGTCATTTCCACAGTGTTCAATCTGACTTGCTTAGGTATCATCAGAACTGCTGCCTTTTGTTGTGAGGACTGCATCCATTGTTTCAGTTTGCTATCTCAAGGGCAGTGAACATTATTGTATTTCTCTCTGCATGAAGAACATGTCAAAGGCTTTAGTTAAGCTAAGTACAGTCTTAAGAACACAAGGCAAAGATCCGTCTATGATAAGACAGTTTTTCCTTTGTCATGCCCCACATTTTTTCCTTTTTCCCGAGGACAATCATTTGGTGTTAATTTCTACTATGGCTTCAAGACTCCTCCTTCGTCTCTGCCAATGGTTTTGTGTTCTCTTCATGAGACACACTGCCACGTCCCTGCAAAGATACATATTTTCTCCCCAAGCTTGCTCTCTCTACCCAGTGGAAGTTGTATGTGCTGGGGCTTTGTAGACTCTATAGATGTTTTGGTGTTTATTGGAGTGCTGGGGAGGTTAAGAGGTTCTCTGCCCTAAGTGCTGACACTGTTGCATTTCACACTTAAAAATAAGCAGCTAAACCACATACCTTTTGAATTATTTACTGGAAATAATAGCAGAAAAATCAGTAAGTAACGAACAGAGGCATGCATTTCAAGTGTTTTCACTCTATTCCACCATTGCATCTCAGTCCAAGATCAAGGACAACAGGGAAAACCCTGAGAATTATAAGTTATCCTTCTTAGCACTGTTCCTAGATGGAGATATAGGAGAGTCAAGCACCTAGTCCTCTTGTCTGTGTCTCAAGATACCTGACTGCCTCTGGCTTGCTGATGATTGGGGCAAATTATTTCATATTTTTATTTTCTTATATGATATGTATATATTATCACATATGAAATAAAGTTAATGGAGCTTTTGTGCAGCAATTTGGCATCTATAAGTGCAAATGACACTAAAAATTAAAGATGATTACTTACATTGCCATTATAGTTCTTTTGTCAATAAAGATATCTTCTGATGGAAAGAGTTTCTGGGATTAACTGACTTGATTAGTTCCTTACACTGTTAGTGCATATAGGAGCCATTTTCCATATCTTGAAGAAGAAGGAGAAATATCTGTTCATAAACAAAAAAGTAGATATCCTGTTCTGGTTCAAAATCCATTTCATGTTGAATAAAAATAACATTTACACACAAAAGAGAAAAAAAAAATCTCTTTCTCCTTCCTGATAAAAATGATTACATCAGAGTCCTGTTACAATTGTTTGAGAATTTAGGGAAGCTAGTGATTATTTTTCTGTACTCTCTCCAACTAAAATGTTGTGTTCTTCACAAGTAGTCCTTTTCCCATTGGTGTGAATCCCAGGAGTGCATTAAATAATACACTTCTAGTTGTAAAACAGATGGAAAAGTGTTTAAAAAGGTGCCAGGTTTATTTATGGAAGCATGAAATTGAATTTAATAGGAGAATTTTGCCAGTATGAAATGTGAACTCTCAAAACAGGAAGTGGATTTTATTGCTTATTTATTTTATTACCGGATCAGCTGCCCAGAACTGTAGAATCCTTCCTCTCAGGAATTATTTACTTTCCAACTCTGAACCAGAACATCTTGACCATCAGTTGTTACATCTTCTGGCTGCCAGATTCTCAACTATAAACATATGTGGTGCTGTCTATCTCAGATGATCTTCTGCAGATTTATATAGAGAACGTTTTAGTTTTAGATTTATTTCTTTATTTAAAACAATATGAACTGAACTGCCTAAGCTAAGGGAAAGAGAATTTCCTTTAGCTCTTGATTACTCTTTAATTAATAATAGGCTGTTTCTTTAAAGGGCTTATGGCACGTATTCATTATGCATCAATGATACAAGAGCTAAAAGTCAATGGGCAAATTTTTTCTTCTCCTCTGCACCTCCAAAGGACGCTTAGTGAAAAACAGGTGCTATTCAACTTCCAAAAGGTGAGCAGCATTTCGGAAAATTGCACAGGGAAACAGTGTCCCATGTTTCTGGGGACAGGCTGAGCTACTATACTTGGATGGAGTTGAATAAGGATTTTGACAGCTGGAGCCAGTCTGTAAACCTGTACCTCACTGTCATCCCCTTTTCCTGTACATCTGGACAGTAAGTAGAGGTATTTGGGATAATGAACATGCTTTCATTTTCAGTCAAGATAAAATTGCGATAATGTGGTGGAGATCACATTTAAAAAAAAATCTATGGAAATATATTTTTCAGGATATTAGGCTGAATTGATGGGTATGATTTTACACCTCCAAGGAACTGGATGCTGTGGATGTCCATATTTACTATAAGACAGCTGTATCTTGCAGACTTCCTTAAGGGATGCTCTCAAAAAATCCTTTGGTTATTGCTACACATAAGAGTCTCTGAGAAGGATAAAAATATGCAGTGGCACCTTCTACTTAGAGAAATTGAGGCTCAGGCAGTCCTCACTATCACAATGTATACCCATGTTAGAGCAAAGCTCAGAGAGATGTTCCCTGAGGTCTTGGTCCAGTGCTTTGTCCAGTGCCACAATGTTCTTAGGCAAAGTGCTAACGAAAACCTCTTGCATGCATGTGCAATGCGCACTTGTGTTCAGCTCAGTGCTGGCACTCACATACACTCACAACTTTCCATTTTATGCAATAGCACTAAATGTTTTCAGCATGAAACTCATGCATGTGCAGTTTTGCATGGGAACTTGAAAACAAGTGACAGCCTTGATCTTCCTGCTCTCAGTTTACCAATTATGGATAAAGATTGAAGGCAATGTGGAACAACATCATGGTCATGATCCAAATCCCATATAGGAAAGCCATGGTTGCAATAGGCTTTGTAGCAGGCGTTACATCTCCTCAAAGTAAGTGCACAAGACTTTCTTATGCCTCTCCTTTGTTGTACTGTTGTCTCTTAAGTTTATTAAATGACTTATAACTGCATCGCATCTCGTTGTGACTCTCCCCAGGACAAAGGCATGTCTCCAAGACATTCAGAGTGCCTGGGATCCCAGCGTATAGATATTTTGAGGGTTGATGACATGGTTTGGAGAAATAACTCCTTCAGAATAAAACTTTTTACTGAAATATGTGTGTTCATAAACAATTGAACCTAAACATTTGTTAAAAGGAAAACAAAAGAAAGTTGACCGTGTAAAAGAAAACTCACCAGTTTAAGTTCCTGCTATTAATGATACTGTGAAACTCATGAGTTTTGCGAGACCTTATATTAAGCATGTGTGCCATTCATCAGCTTCATTAATATGTCACAAGCACAACTTCTGACATGTATCAGAACCAATTAAGCTTATTTTTGTACTTTTTATTTCTTGGAGACAGATTGTTTGAGTTCAGAAGGGCATACAGTATCTAGCAGATCTGGTAATTCATTCAAATATGGGAGTAAGGCTCTTCTTTTAGTTCTGGCCAAAATTCCTACAAAGTTTTGTACAATGGGTTTGAAAGCTCTTATGCATTTAAAGAAAATCCTTTCAACTCACTCTGGAGTCCTGCTTTATGTTTCATATTGCTTTGAACTTATTACCTCTTTGCAATGTCTTGGAACATTAGTTTGGGAGCATTTAAAGCTAATGATTAAATGTATAGTGAAACAACACTTTGATGTTGCCAGAAGCAATTAATTTTCCCTATTTATACACAAAAGGTTATAAAAGACTGTGTTATGACAAACGAAATGATTCAGTGAATTCAAAGTAAGTTAACTGAATTTTAAAGGATTGTTACTACTTGGTGGAAAAAAGGTATCCATCAAGCCTTATCTTAAGTTAGAAAGCCGTGATTAACTCACGGAGTTTTGAATGCTTTTAAAATTAGAAAAGAAATTATGAATTTGTCAGCTACGTAAAACTAGCCTATAACAGGTTCATTCAGAATGACGCTTTCATTGAAAATAGCTTACTGGGTGTAGATAAATGAAGTTTATGAGCTTACAGAAGTCACTGAGAGAGACCACATTTACACATAAGTAGCCTGACTATTGTATGTTCTCTGCGGAGATGCCTGTTGAACTTTATTAACAAATGGAAAAATGTACTGTATGTTTTTACTCCTACATTTTTATAGGCAGAGCATCTCACACTTCATTGAATCCATGTGCCGGAGACACCAGACATGATTAGAGTATAAATCACCCAGGACTGGAAGTCAGGTTCTGCAACTTCTAAGGCTCCTTCTACCTACGAGTGGGCATACCATCCTTTTATTTCACTGGGATCCATGCAACAGAGGGGGGACATCACACATGCACACGTGCACACACACACACACATGTGCATACATATATCCATGCATTCTAAGACTGTGGATGTGCTTAAACAGGAAGGAATCATACACTTTCAGCCATCAAAAAAATGTGAAAAGGGAAAAAAATGTGACAGAATGAAATAACAAAGGAATTAAGAACTTAAAGACAGTTTAGTTTTATGCAACATAATTAATTTCTCAATTTCCACCGAATTATAGAAAGTTTGAATTTCAGGCTAAATCTTTATCTTGTTTGTCAGTTTAAGAAATATGTTTGTTACATTGACCAAGAGATACACAATTCTAAACATGATCCTGCATAGTAAAATTTCTAAACTGATAGCAGTGGGAGAACTAGCTATCAGGAAGGAAAAAAAACGCTATGCTTTTGCCCAGGAGTCAGCCCCAAACTTTTCTGATAGTTCATAAGCTGAAGGCAATAATTTGGCTTTCCTCCTCGTCTCCCTTCCCCCTGCCCCTTTATCGCCTGTTCTTCTCTTCAGAATAAAGCAATGAACTTCTGGCTTTTACAATGAGTTAAAACTATTTGACGAACAGAGCTTAGATTGTCTAACACATAGATTGTTTGCAGACCTCCAGAGCATTTAGGGGTATTATTTTTACTTTAGAAGTTACACAGTGCTAGCAAGAACTTTTTCTTTGAATGCCAGGATCCCAGTGAAGGAAAACCCTGAAGGCTTTTAGAGTTCAGTTCAGTTGTATTTGAGACATGCTTGGGAATGCAGTACCTCTGTATAGGGACGGCAGATGTGTAGTTCCCACAGAAAGTCCTTATCCTTCCCAGCAGAAGCTAGAAGCCAGGAGAATGTGCCTGGTCATCTCAAATACCGTTGGGCACCTAGGTTTAGGTGAATGAGTTGTGCCTTAAATATACTGGCATTCAACAACTCAGTTACGATTCCCTTAAGCTTCATAACAGCATACAGCATCTTTGGGAGATGGGGAAGAATTATCTTCAGAAAACTGTGGCAAAAAGAAAACTTCATAAATATCCAGAGGGACTTCAAAAAATACAATAGATACTTTTCACATTTCATTCCATCCATTGGACTCTCCAGCTCAGAATTAGGCACCCATACTGTGTAAAAAAGTGATAAAGTGCATAACTGGAAACAATCTGAACAATCATAATCTAATTAATTTATTCAAGAAAGAACAATAAGTAGCCAATAAGAAATACTGGGAGAATGGCCTCTGCCCTTAAGCCTTATCTCTAAAAAACAGATAGATGCTAAACTCTATTTTGGATTATCGACTGGAAGTAATGACCCTAGATCATCCTGTAGACATGAAAGAGCATCAGCTTTGCTGTTAATGGACCAATGCTTTAGGCTTTTGTCTGGAAGGTGTTGTCAGTTTTAACATTTTCTGTCTGTCTGATCATAAAAAGAGTTTAAATTTTGTTCTTATTCATAGAGAACTCTAAGTCACCACATTGTTAAATATGTTTGGTCTCTCTTATATAAACTGTTCCTTTTTTTTTCCTTTAGATGTTACTGAAGCAAGAAATAAACTCTTTTTTGGGTTCTTACCTAAGATGAGGGCAAGTCAGGCTCTAGTTTTACTTTACTGAATTTTCGATTATTTATTCAAAATGGAACAGCTTCAAAAATATTTTCCTTAAAAATGTTCAAACAAATCATCTTGACATTTCCAATATTTTTTTTTGGCTGAAACAATTGGCCAAATCTGGTACAAATTTGCAGATAGTTTCCATCAACACGAAAGTGCATTTTTGAGCAAACAAAGAATTCTTCCATAAAAATTGCCTGGCTCTAATCAGGGCTGAGGCAATTTTGCACATGCCAACCAGCAGAAAATTAGGTATTGGATAAGCAAGAGTGGTGAGGATCTGGGTTCTACCTAAATCCCCTTGTGGCCTTGGTCCAAAGTGATTAGCCTCAGGTCAAACAGAAAGCCTGTAGTGAATCAAGAAAATTAAATCCAACCCTCCTGAGCTATAGGGTAACGTGCTAGTCCCAAGACCTCCCTTCTTGGGGGCTGGAAGGGAGGAGGTTATTAAATATAAACGCAAAGTAACATCCTGCTCTATGGAGGCGCACGGCATGATGTTCTGGAGGAGAGACAGGGGATTATACATGCCCCCAGCTGGACCTGTTTCAAGGGAACCCACAACAACTGTCTCTGCCAATGCCAGGAGCTGTCAATGTCCCTCACCAGAAGGCTACAGCTTGGAAGGCCACTAAGGAGGTGTCCTGTCAAACTAAAGGACAGTGAGTTGTAGTACAAAATACTGCTTTAATGTGGACTTTGAATTGAAGAGACTTATTTCCTTTAAAACATTGTAGAACAGAGTAATCCTCAGATTTATTTTGATTAGCAATCTGGATACCTTCTTGGCAGTGTTTATTAGATCTTAATGTAGCTCAGTTGGAAAGCCAGATATTTTGCTTTCTCCCCCTTTGAATTACTGACCGTTATTGTCTCTGTTAATGAATCTGGATAATTTTAACTGTCAAATTCTAATGTAACTCTCTGTATAAATTGATTCAATTGAAGTTGAACCCACCTCTCTGTTCAAGCTAAGAATGAGCCTGAACAGAAGTCTCCAGTGTTTCCTAAAATTTCAGGGAGTTTATTAGTGGAAAACTGATTTTGAACCACTGAACCTAAAGTGACTGCATAGTTTTGGTTTCATACTGATGTCAAGTCAAAGGGAGATTATACTCCCACCGCAGCTCAGATGTGGCCCAAGGTGAATAAAATTATATCTGAATATTTCAGGGATAGCTATCATTGTTCCTGCAGCTGATCTTTCACTTCATCCTCCTCCTCCTTTTGAAATACTTTTTTTAAACAGATTGGAGCACCAATAACTGAAAATTATTTTTCACTTCTAAGTCACTAGAAATCTAGTGTTTAATGAGTTAATGCCTTAAAAACTGTAGAAATATGTTTATGTTGCAGGTAGCCATTTCAATTGCCCTCAAAGAAGAAATTAATGCAGGAGAATTTACTTCTCAATAACTGCACTTTTCTAAAAAATATTTTCCTTGTGTCCATTCATCTTCTCACCTGTAATTGGAGGAAATGTTCCCCACCCTCTGTAATGCTGCACATGAGTATATAAGACGTCTTGGTGATCTCCAGTCTTTCAGCCACAGATTCTGAGGTACCAGTGAGGGAGGGAAGAGGAGTGGGAAGTTCAACATACAGATCATACTCCTGTATTTGTTCATAATCTCACTGTGCTAAAGCGACAACCCATGTCAAAAAGCACCTTGTGGGTGATTCTGGTAGTAACATGGTCTACCTGGAGTTGGGTTTTGGATTCATGCAGACAGTCAGCAACCAGATGTGCAGCACCATGCATGGACCCCTCTGCAAAAGCATACCAGGGCTTAATGAAGGTATCAGAGGTGGAAACAGTTCTTGACACTTGCATTTGGCTAAGGTATGTTCAGATGGCAGAATGAAGCTTCATAAACAACAGTCCTACAGCAGGCAGAACTGGTCTAATTGCAGTGGACCAGCCAATTAATTAATCACAGCCAGTTGCAGAATTCTTTGTTCTTTCTCCTCTCTCACTGCTAGAAAATGGCTGTTCTACTGAATCTGAGTTCAGCTATTGTCATGAGCAACCACAGAGATCAGCCCTTAGGTGTCCTGACACAAGAAATAATTCTGTGGACACTGAAGATAAGAAGAACGTCCTAATCTAGGAAAAAGGCTTTTAAAAAGGGATTTAGTTAATTTTTTAACTAAAGGGAAATCTAGGTCCATCGAGATATTATATTAGGGAAGAATCTGAAGACATCTTCCTGATGGGGGAGGAACTGATATAAATCTTCTGACAAACAGTTGACAAATAAGTCACAACTGCAGCCCTCAGAATTGAAAGCTAGTGAAGAAGGAGACAGCTCTCCAGCTCCTCAGGGCAGGCAGGAGAGATCCAGATTTCAGAACTACCAAGATAATTCACTCTGGCTCGGTCCTGCCTTACCTGAGTAAAACCTCTGGGATCAGAGTGATCATGGTGTTGGCCATAAAACTAAACTGAAGTTAGTCAAGGCTTGGTTGGGAACTGTTACCCTTACTTGGTTGATTTCTGACCAGTAACGCTAAAATTATTTCAGAAAGTCAGAGGTTTTCTTAGGCATCAGAGCACTCTTTATTGCTAACATCAGAACACAGCTTTACTGGTTTATTCCAACATCGCCTGTGACAAGCATGGTGACAGGACTTTCAGGAACAGCTGAGGACAGCTTAGAAGAATCAGTCTTTATCTTGTCTTTTACACTTTACTTTTCAAATTAGCATATTCATTTTCTACCATTTTAAGTACATTAAGAAATTAAAATGTAATTTTTATTGGCTACAGTGACAGATCATTTTTGTCACATTTACAGTAACATTTAATATGTTGGCATGGTTACCCTTTTGCTTCATTGTTAACCATAAACAGTTTTTGCAAACTATCCAAGTAATCTAATTGAACAAAAATATCCTTTCTCCTCCTCCCCCCCTTTCTAACCAATGCACTTCTTCACAAAATCTTTCTGGGACAGTTTCTACATTTTGACATATCTGCAGCACACTTCATTTATGTCAAGGAAATGTCTTAGTTCCTGATTTTTTCCTGCACAGCACAATAGATCAATACTACAGAACTGTGTTGGACTGAAATCAAAGCGCCTTTCTGCTTGGAGAATAGAACTGGCACTTTGGACAGGATTTTGTTTGAAATTAAGACGCTTAGATTTAGAGATAGGATTAAGTTCACTTAATAAATTAGTATATATTTCCTTATATAGGTTATACAATGTATAGGTATAAAACATAGGTTTTAATCTTATTATAGGTATATATTTCTTTAATTTGGATACTATACAGAATTGCACCTATTCTCTAGCTGCTTCTCTAAAAGAATACAGATCTCCTATAGGCACCATGTAGTATCTGCTAGTACTATGCAGATAGCTTGGATAAGTTAAGGTGTCTCAAATGGCACTAGGTTTCTGCTTAGAGTTCTGAATCCCGCCATAGGTGTGTGCCTACATCAGGTGTCTACTTTTGATGAGATTTTTTCTCCAAACTCCCCTCACTGTATTGACTTAATCTCCACAGACTATAATGAGAATGTAGGTACTCGCAGATTAATGCTACATTATGATACCTAAACTGAGAGGTCCTACTTTCAGACTACATACTGCCAGTAGAGCCTTTAACTTTAATATTTTCTCTTCACCATGGTGAGCAGGAAGCAAGAACATGCCAGACTATCCATCCCAGCAGTACCAACGGTCGTTGGCTGACAATATCTATGTATGAAGAGGCTGACAACTTGTCTTTTGAAAAGAGGAATCAACTATTAAACAAGTCCTAAAATCGATTCTGACTCCTGCTATAAACTGTGGAGCCCTATTATCCCTTGAAAGAGAAGAGGGAGCTTCAGCAGAAGATAAGTCCTTGAGGGGAAATGTCATGACTGCTTGTGCTCTGAACACTGTAGTGGCAGCAGCTGTTTCTGAGGAGAAAGGTAAGGCAAGAAACAGTGAAAAGGAGCAATTCCTTTTGTGAAAAGACTTGTTTAAAGGCGGGATAAGATGAAATCCAGCATCTGTTGGGAAAGGAGGGAACTTTCTGCTGGCAGTGTGGATGTGGTGATGGATCAGGGAGCTTTATGCTTGTGAATTGATATCAGTAATTAGGTGCTGCTGAAGTGGAGCCAGGCATTTGCATTTCTCATCCAGGCCCTCATGCTTGGGCCTGTCTATCAGAAAGGCAGGACTGGATACCAGCTCCATGGCAAGTCTCTGTCGTAAGCTACACGTGGATTTGTTGTCAGGATTCTCTGTCAGGAGTAGCAGAGGGGATCTTGAATGCTTGCAGCTCTTCTTGCTGACATCTGTGCCTGGGTGATAAGAAGTCTAGTACAATGATTTTTGAGCCTCCAAAAGAAACCTGCAGGTTCTATGAGAGAGATCTCAATAGTTTTGTCCTGCATTGGGGAACACTCCTGAGTGCTGCTCAGAGGCCTCTTGGTGCACCATCTCCAGAGGAGCCACCTCTGCTGTGAGACCCAGAGGTCTCAAGATACTCTGCACTCCTGATCCCCTGATACTGCGGACTGCCTAATCACTAATGAGAAACTGTATTTGTGTTGGGGACAAGGTGAAGCCACTCGCCTGTGGTCACATAAGAAATCAATGGCATGTCTTGAAACGTAATCCTGTTTCCCAGATCCTCAGTACCAAAGTACAAGACTTTTCCCCTTTCTGAGGGTGCTTTATGATTATATTTACAGTTGCTTGTGGTTTGCTATCTGTGTTGGAAAGAAACTAGACTCTGTTATTTATAATAAGCAATTTAGGGCAGTAATTGTTTCCAGTATTTGCCCAGTTCTAAAAATAACAATGTTAATGTGTACTAATTCTTTGTAGTTAAGGAGGTTTCAGCACTGTACTGTTGTTTTATCTGGAAGCTCAGCAAATGTGGATGTAACCCACTATGTGACAAAGACCAATAGCCTGACTAGGCAGCTATGTTAAATTTAAAACCAGGCAGGGATGTTTGACTTTATATGGGTTTTAGATGCATCTGCATCTCTGGAGAGAAGGGCAAGAGGCCTGGGACTGAGAGCACTAAATCTTTAATTAAAGAACTCCTAACCATGCCTACTACATTTATAAATAACAAAACATTTATCAGAGCTTTTATCTTTTCTTGCAATCATCAGGCTGTACTAGATGTTGACAAAGACAATGATTTATGCCTCAGATATTTTTTTCATTACCAAATACCAAAGATGTTATTATCAGTGAAATCTTATGCAACTTAAATCTTGGGGCTTTCGTTGCTCTGCCTAAGGAATATTGTGAGCCTTTCTCACAAGTCATTTTGGATTATGTTGGCCCAACAGAAGAGATTAAGTCTGCATAGTGAAGTTGCATCCAAATGGAAATGTTGGGTGGTTTTCCTTAAAAGGATTAGTGGTTAAAAAAAAAAAAAAAAGAAAAAGAAAAGAGCACTTTAAAGAACACTTTAAATTATTTCAAACATTAAGATATTAGTTGTTGAATTCTAGATTTGTTCATTATGTTGTATCTAAATGTTTGCATTCAAAGTCCTGCATACCACTATGTATGAAAGATTACTGTCCTGCTCCTGTTATTCTAACAGAGCCTTCATTACACCAAGTAAAAAGATACCAAAGCGTCCAAGGAAAGGTTGCACTGGGGTCTTAATTTGTAATCATCTACCTAAATGTAAACGGGGAGTTGCGCAAGAACAGATCCAGATTATAAATCCTGGGTGAACATCTCACTTGCCAACAGGGAGGTTGAGGAGCAACAATCACCTACTGCACTGTACACTCCCTTCACCACTTCACCCCTGCTGTCGCCTGGGTGCAAGAGCGAAGATCCTTTTTGCTGCTCTGTGGCAGCAGATGGTTCCCGTGATTCAGGAGAATGCTTCACCCACTGTCACTGGATGGTTAAAGCGATGTTGCTTAGACTGTGCAAAATGGCTTTAAACAGGTGGTGGAAGATTCTGCTATACATACATAAACACATACATATGTACATATACACATATGCTAGATATAAAACCACGCATAAATATACGTATACATATATATGACACAGAGACAACCCCACTATAAAGCCTAAAATGGCAATCATCATATTATGTGGGCTGCATGGATACCACACAGCCTCCTACAACAACTCCAGTAATCCCATTATTATTATGTAGCGCAGTTAACGTTCAGCGCTACAGTGAGTTTGCTAGTATTTTGAATACTGAATTCTTATGAACAAAAATGATGGAACAGTAAATTGGCAGTTTTTCCACACGCAGCCTTTTCCTCTTCATCAAACTGAAGTTCAGACAGGACATTTGCTCTTCGGTACTTCAGTATGCGCACAGAAATGCACTCTCTTTCCTTGACTACCCTGTCAAGAGTGAGATTTTGAGCTCATTCAGGAAGTTTCAATGTTTTTAGTGCAACCACTATGTTAGTTGTCTGGATCCTTCAGGGACTGAGAGGACGGGTAGTATCTGACATCTTTTCCAGATACTTCAACAAGTTTGAAGTTCTTCAGACCTAAGAGCACCCAGCTTGTAAGTTAATCATTGATATGTCCTCAGCTGTTGGTGAAAACAAAAATCTGTTGTAAATTAAAGCACTTTTTTCAATAACTTTACGTGACTTTACCACTATTCAGACCCTCTCTGATGTACGTGTTCATGTTAAGCTTTAGAATATACTTTTGTGTATGTTTGTAACTGAGTGTTTCATTCAACTTTCATTATATCTGACAGGGAAATAAATGACTGTTTTATCAAAGCCTGTGAATTCAGCATTTTTTTCCCCAATTTTAACATAAGCAGTAACAAACCAGCCGAGATGTCAAACTAAACTCACTTCATCCTGATTTTTTTTCTTTTGGGAGGGTGGAGTGAGGTGAAGAGAACATGAGTTAGAGCTGAGTTTTCTATTTTACACCATGTTAAACTCCCAGTAACCTCAATGAGAGAAAAATATATGTTTTCAGTTGTACATTCAGAAACGACTGTCTTGGATACACATGAAAAATACAAATGAGCTGCAGAGAAAGGAATATATATAGTCTTTCTTATTGTAACTTTGGGTATCTTAGAAAAAGACAAATTAATGAAAGTAATGAAAAAATGGGAATGTGGAAAGAGAATTTTCTTTCAGTCCTTTCTAACAATTTTTACTTTTTTTGTGCTTTCATTTCTCCTTTTCCTTTTTGTGCGTTTCATATGGGATTTTAAAGTAAGGGTTAATCTGTAAATGCTATAGGCTGTTCTTTTTTGTATGAATTGACCAACATAATAATGGGATCAAATTAATAATATTTGCATTACTGTTTTGAAATATCCTTGTCACAGACATGTACCCTGTCTTACTGTAAGCACTACATAGAAGAAGAGGAGTGCCCTGCTCCTTGAAAAAATGCCCATTATAATGGTAACAAGCAAAAACAACACTGAGGAGATCAAGGAAAATATGCATCAGTGACAAGAAATACCTCAGTATACTGCTTCCCTATTTAGCGCTAACTTTTTACATTCCTTGACAGTGGAGGACAGGTTCCAGGAGAAATTTGAAGTGTTATGAAGTGACCTTAAGCTGCTTACTGGGATATTATACAAATTATGAGATGTGAGAAGTCATGAATATGTTGGCGGGAATAAAAGCTGAACTTTCAGTAGTATTGCAGAAAGGATATGTATGAGAAAAACTTCTAAGCAGTTTCTGCTCAAAACAAAAGAGAGAGAGGGCCCTTGAGAGAGCAAATAGCATAATAAGAAGCAAAGCAAGGACTGTTCATTCAACCAATGTGTTTGCATACATCAGTCCTAACTTCTTGGCCTCAGGCCCTAATTAAGAAAATGATTGAATAATATTTCTCTGCCACACAGGAGAATAAGTGAGCGTTAACACATCACTGTGTTCCCAGCACCAGTTTATGTTGACGTTAGCAAATTAAGGACACAAGCACAGCTCTGGTCATCATTCATCCATATGGTTAAATTTTCAGAACCATTTTGTTGCGGGTGAACTAAAAGTTTTCCAGAACAATTCCTGGATGTAGTGTGGGAGTTAAATCTGGCCCAGCAACAACTCTGCATGGGCAGTTTGGATGTAGCCACCCCCTTTGGACAGCATGTTTAAGAGTATGGCTGTGGCAGGATAGTGCCAGCTGGCCTCAGGGCTAGAGAACATTAACCTGGCACAGGAAACAGGTCTGTGCTAGTTTAGTACCTCCATGCAGCATTTGTGGGCCAAGTTCACTGCCTGTGTAACTTATCCTGGCACATGGAGCATTTGGGGGAAACACCGAGCTCGGTTTAATGCAAACGGCAAACGAGAGAGGCAGCAAACTCAAGATCATCTGGCTCCTGACACACCATCAAAATACAGGTTAGAATGACCCCATACACAAGAGTCCTGCTAGCAACCCTTCCTCAAGGAGCACTGCAGCCATGTACCATAACCCAATACAGCACCATGCCATGTGCTGTGTGCTCAGTCTTCCACGTTTTCCCTGATTACTGTATAGATATCTGTAATATACTCCTGTAGTAGTTTTTATTTCTCTCTCTCTTTTAGAGAGAGTGAAATATCAAGAACTGCACTTATAACACTAATAACAGATATGAAGCCTGAGGAGAAGGGGAGACTGTCATGTAACACAGAAATAGTCTGTATCTTCACCACTCATCTACTACATTGGGACAAAGAGTTTTCCAAATTATGATACCTGAAGGGCTAAAGAAAGAGAGGTGTCCTTGAATGACTATTACTTTGGAAGACAGGTAGGCTTGGGGTTACCCCTCTTTAGCTTCCTCACTCCTCACTCTCTCTTGAGTTCAGGAAGAGGCCCTCTGGTCATCGTAACGTTCTGGATCAACTTTAGTGATGTCTTGTCCCAGACTGACCCATTGATAGGCAAAGTGCTGATTGGGTTCACTTGCTGGAGAATGACAGACTTCTGATGGTGTCTCCATGACTTTCCAGAGGATGAAGGCTATGGGAATGACTTACTCATGATGGATATCTTTGGCCTTAAGAGGAGTTTGAGGACAGCATCACTTCCACTGGAAGCAAACTGAGTTCAGAGGATTTGGGATTTGTCCACTGTTTGTCATACTTTGTCATACATACTGTCTCTCGTGTCCCTAGGAAGAGGCCTTCAAGGACTTCTCTGGAACATTTCAAATCCAGCTCATTCAATGGGCTAGTTCAAAGACAGACTAGAGGCCAAGCAACGGGAGCATCTTTGTCTCTGAGGAAAAGGTTTAGGAAAACTATCTACCCTTGCTTTTCTTTTGGAGATACATTTTAAGGAGTAGAGTGCTTACTGTTATTTTATTCAGGTCAGTTGCCTGAACTACCCAGATAGACAGCCATAAATCTTAAATTAGGGTCAGCATAAACTGTTTGTGCTGTACCATTTGTGCTGGAGGTCTCAGTTCAATGGGCTTCTGTGATGGCTAGCAATGGACAGGAATTGTCATGGAGGCTTCAGCTGAGGGCTGGGGCAGCTACGACCTAGGTCCCTGTTGTATTCCCAGTTTTAAACCCTGCTTAGGGCTGCCAGTGGCTTCTGAAGTACCACTGTCAATCTAGGTCTTCAGAAGCTGACTGCTGGATACTGTCCTTTGCACACAGCCTGGAGTAGCTAGGGAAGCAAAAGTGTTTGTCTTGGACAACTGCAACAGCTTTGACGGTTGCTGAGTGTTGTGGTTTAACCTGGCAGGCAGCCAAATACCACGCAGACGCTCACTCACCCTCCCCCCCCCCCCGCCCAGTGGGACGGGGAGAGAATCAGAAGGGTAAGAGTGAGAAAAACTCGTGGGTTGAGATAAAGACAGTTTAATAGAACAGAAAAGGGAAAATAATAATGATAATGATAGAATATACAAAATGAGTGATGCACAATGCAATTGCTCACCACCCGCGCTGACCGATAACCAAGTAACGATCGGTACTTCCTGGATCACGCCTACCATTTATATACTGAGCATGACGTCACATGGTATGGAATACCCCGTTGGCCAGCTGGGCTAGCTGTCCTAGCTGAGCTCCCTCTCAACGTTTGTTTTGGTTTGTTTTGTTTTTTCCTTGAGCTGAATGTCCTTGACTAGCAGGGTACTTAGCAACAACTGAAAACATCAGTGTGTTATCAACATTCTTCTCATACTAAATCCAAAACACAGCACTAGGAAGAAATTTAACTCTATCCCAGCTGAAACCAGAACACTGGGACAACATGTTGTCACTTAACAACTCATAGCTTTGCCTCTGATTGAGTGCTCTAAGAATAGCTTTTAATTGCAAAATCTCCCCCTCAACCATTTCTGCTGCACACAGGCCTGAGGAGTTGTCTCTGCTTCTCCTGTCAGTTTGAGTCACATCCCTGGATGCTGGTCAGCTCTGATTCCAGACCAGGCATTTGGGCTTTCTGCAAGGGGGAGAATATTTATAATCTTGGCTCATGAAAGGAATCCACACGATAAATACATGTATATGTGTTCCCTGAACGCAGATCCCTGAAGGAGCAGCAAGGAGCAGCATCTGCACCAGGCAGACATCTAGGTCAGCAGTCTAGCAGACTACGCCAACTGCTTGGGTCTACACAAGCTGCCAGGCTATAACAAACCAGTGGAGAAATCTGTCACCAAGAGGTCCAGCCTCTTTGTCATATTTACTGTTTTTCCCCCACTTGTTGCTCCCCCACATGTTGGTAGATAACAACACAAGTTACTTCATGTAAAAATGTGTGACCTGAGCTTATACAGCCTAGTGCTAGCCCTTACCAAGGGTGAAAAAGAAAACTGTTTGTGAGCTGGGTCATTTGAAAGTGTAGTACTTTTCAGTCAGTACTGTGCCTCACTGGGACAAGCCCCCAGGTTTCAAAAGTGCTTAGAAAAGAAAGACAGATGCCTTTAGGATGCAGAAGTTTAGGTTAAACCTCTGCTCTGCATGAATATTTCATAAAATAAATATTTGTCAGCTGGCACTCCTCCTTCTGGACATCTTTCATTTTGAATAGATACTGATATACGCAGAGGAGCAGGCAGTCAGAAAAACAGGGGCTGGCTGGTAGAAAAAACACTTATCAAGGGTGTGGGAAACTGAGGCTGGAGGCCTCAAAGATCTAACTGAGTTAAAAGATGAAAAAAATATTGGCAAGAGCAACTGACCACTTAAAACCAAACTTCAGCTGGTTGTGAGGGCCAGAAGACAGACTGGCAGCGGTGCTGGGCAGTGTTTGAAAGAGAACAGCTCCTCGTACACTGGTATTGTGTGCGTTTTACAGATGAAGTAGAAAAGGGCTGCATGAGGGTGTGGCAGCAAGAAGAGTGAGAGATGAAGGCACATAAGCCTCCGTGAGAAATTTTCTTCGCTTTAGTTGGTATTTTTATTGTGTGTTTTGGATAAAGAAAATTGGGTGAGGAGTACGCTGGAAAAGGAATGAGCACTGAGCGTGGGGAACAGCTGGAGCATTTCTGACATACGCTTCTTTTACTTGCCACCCTATTTATGGGTCTGTAGGAATGTGGAGGGGAAAAAAGTTTACTGCTTTAATATTTCTTGTGAGCAAAATCCATACAGGATCCATCTCGGAATGTGAGAGCAGAGAACAAAAGGATAAGTCTCTGTGCCAGTTTGTGATGATTAACTTGAATACAAGGTTTGTCTATATTATGATTTAAAGTTGCTGGACTCTTTTCCCTTAGGTGTACTTTATATATAGCTGTGCATACAGTTCTTCCACCCCAAACATTAAATACAACATTTAGAGGAAAAATGACTATGCATTTAGTTAAATGGATTGGGTTTTTTGTGGTTTTGTTTGTTTGTTTGTTTGGGGTTTTTTTTTAGTTAAATATTTATTTAGATTGCATTTTTTATAGTGTTATGGCAAGAGTCAACAAATGGTCTGTTACACACAGTCTTCCAAGTACAAATAGTCTTTCTCCTGGCATATAACCAAGTATTCAGCAGAATGAAGACTTGTTCTGCCATGTTGGTTGGGTAACGTAGGTAGAAATATTTCCTTGATATCAGTAGAGATGAGGGGAGCAGAGAAAAACCAAGTCCCTTGCTCACAGTCCTCTGTGGGATAATATACAAATCATCTGCAAGTCCATCCTGCATCACAAGGCCATTTACAGCTTGGCACATGCTGAGACCACATGCCTGTATTTCAGCACATGAAGGGAGATTTGCAATTGAGCTAGAGACAGGAGAAAGACCGGGGAAAAGATCCCTCTCAGATGGGGATGCAGATGAGGGAAAAATCCGGGTTTGGCACAATATCTCACCTTTCTCCCTGTGTCTGATGCGGGATCAAGATATAGGAGGAAACCTGATGCACTGTGAGGATACTTCATGAGCCACAGGGCTTGAGGAGTACAAGCCTTACACCAGAGCACTGAGACCATGAAGACCCCATGGTTAAACCATGCCTGCTGTGATGTTCACTGGGACTGTGAGAGATTCTGCTGAGAAGGAACATCTAAAAGAGAGATTGAGTTAGCAGCAGAATAACTTGGTCTCCAAATAGTATAGTTTCTTGAAAGACAGTCCTTCACCAACTTTGTACCGTGGCTCCTCAAGGGAGAGGTCTGCCACCTCTTAATCAATTGCACTAGATCTGGCAAAATGAGTAAATAAAAGAAATTCTACCTTCATAAACAAATTGCAGCTTTGAGTCCTCGTCATTGACATCATAAGGGGATGCTGGTGTCAGGAAATGCAGTGATAAAAGCTTAGGCCAGCCATAAAGTTGTAATTGTATTGAACAGACAACTCCTGCTTTGATTCAATAACTACCTATAGAAACAATTCAAATTACTTCTATAAAGGATGTGATCAATTAGAAAAATAAATTCAGTCTGTTAGAGGTTTTTTTATTCACTGTTCTTGAGTACTTGTGCAGTCAAATGTTTATGGAAAGTTAGTTTCAGTCCAGAAGCCACAGTTCATTTGTTCAAGAGCGAAAGTTCATTTTGGGATTAAATTGTTATAATTCTGAAGCACTGAAGCCAATAGCAATTTTGCAGATGATTTGAATGGGAACATGAAGAGGTCTTTCCTAAAGATGTAGCCTACAATTTTGTGGTTGAATAATCATGGAAAAGACAAATCACAGAGTTAAAACAGTACTTTCCTTATGTCAAGTAATTAACCCATAACTCTTTGAACAAATCATAGCTCAGATTGCAGAGACACAGATAATTTTTAAGAACTAATAATTTAGGAAACGTGCTATAATTTGAATGGCTAACATCAATCTTTTGTACACCAAACATTTGACTTAAATGATTTACAGACAATGTTTTTCCTAGCGCTATATCTGATACATCATCACAGAACATAAATAATTACATTTAAATGTAAATGTACAATAATAATACTTATCAGGTAACATACTTTCAACACTAGTACAGTATTTTAGAATGCAAGTAATAGGTATATGATAAAACAAAAGTACAACAATTGTGATATTTTAGTATAGTTAGAAGTAGCTTTATTCTCAAATACAATTAATTTTACTCTTTATTTGCTCTTGGGATAAAACATTTACAGTCAGAATTGAGGATTAACATAGCTTAATAACACAAAACGGGGGTAAAATATGGTATCAGTTTGTATAATGGCATGTTATATGCAGCTGTTTTGAATTATATTACCTTTTTATTGATGTGTCCAGAATTTTTTTCTTGCAGCTTAGACATGTGGGGGCTTTTAAATCTACAAAGTATAGCAAATTGCAGATGAATTGGTCCATGAGGATAGTTAAAAAAAAAGAGTCTCTTAAGGTATATTGTTGAAATTAGAACATGAAAAAAACGGGGGTACTAGAGGAAACTTTGACCTACTGGAATTCCATTTAAACTACTGTAACAGTAGTCAGATTGTGAAGTCAGACTCTTGCAGCATTTGCTTCTTGATGAGACTTTTACTTAGGCTACTTAGACAATGTTAAGAAATAATTACATTAATTAGCTATTTAATGTAGTTTTTCAAACAATAATTCAGGCCTTGTCTTCAGCGCTAAAAATTATGATTTTTTTGCTTGGATTAACTAAAATATACATGCAACCCTGGAGTAAAAGCAGGCATTCAAGACAAGGTACTGACTGTTAGGTAAATATTAATGCCCTGGGTATATACAGGTAACCTTTCCTGTACCATTTAGTAGTAAATCAGATGTGTCTTACCTTGACTGTGTCAAAATGGCGGGCTGGCATTAGTTGCATTGAGTTGAAGCTGTATTCTTGTACTAATAAAAGCAAATCCTCAGAAGAGGTAATCTGACTTGCCTTCCATACTGGAAGCCTGCCCACTAAAATGCTGCAGTTACAGTTATAGAACCATATCATTTACATTAATTGGTTTTCCTTGTTGGATTTTACTGTGTCCTGTAGGTGCATTGGTGCATTATATGGTGCGTCCTGTAGGTGCATTATATCACTATATTGGTTATTAATGCTACAGGATTAGGAATTTCTGAGGGCTCAATTCCATTATGCACAATGGAAAAGAATTTACAGCATGAATAAAGGTGGCACACAAATTAATGAGATAGGAAGCAGTTTTAATCTCACATTTTTACATTGTAAAGATAAAGATGTGCCTCTCATTTTATGGATATAGAGATATACATTTCACGGCTCATTTTTGCATTTCAAAAAGAAGGAATGAAGGCATAGGAAGATGAAATGGGCTCCTGAAAAAAACATTTTTTTGAAATAAAGTCTACTAGTTTCTCAAGAAAAAATGTCTTTTCCATTACAAGTATTATGAAATAGCTGCAAGAATAATGCGATATTTGCTTCTCTACCAGTTGACATCTTTTCTGTGGATATATTTTTTATTCACTAGATTAATTTATTCCATTTTTTCACACAAAAAGAAAGAAAAAATCCTCCACTTTCAGAGGGGTCTGACTATTTTCAGCGCTGTCTGAAATCTCTAATACGGAGGACATCGAGGATATGAGTGTTCAGTTGTTTCCCACCTATGTGAAATACCAATGCTATACCATTGCTAATGTTCTATCTCTCTGGAAAACATTTCCATGAACTTTCAAAATGATAAAAGCATTTCAAAGGTGACCAACATACAGTATTCATATTTTAAATGTCTGTAGTTTGTTTGAACCTTGGCAAGAGCAGTTCATAAAAATAAAAACAGTATAACAGAGGACGTATAACCGCATGAAATAAGAATATGTCAGATTTTATCTGTCTATGAGCATTACAGTTTGGAGAGATGAAGAGATTTCTTTTCAAATTCATGTGTTAAACTGACCACTTAAAAAAAACCCGAAAACTATTTTGAACTTCTCTGAAATTTTACACAGCAAAGTGATGCATGATCTAAACCAGGCTAACAAATATAGGGTCATGCTCTTGCTACCACAGATATGCAAAGCACTGCTTTAATGGCTGATTGCATGTCCATCACATTGCATTTGGAAGTCTTTCAGATTGCTGCCAGATTTCCAAATAAACTAATAGAAGAAGGAAAGAATCAAAAAGTCTATCTGAAAGGTTTAATAAAAAGCAAGGTAAAATGACCTACTGCCAGAGGTTGAGCAACAATTTGGGGTTTGCTTTAACTCTGAACAAAGGATTCATGCTTGCAAATACTGGTAGTGATCTGAAGCACTACAGGACAGAAACATGCAGTTTCTGCTGACCTCGATGCTCACAAAACTCTTGCATGAGACAAATTGGAAACATGCTCTGCACCAGTTATCCCATTTCAACTTCAGGGAAATTCAATTACTGGGGAGGACAGGAACAACAGAAGCATGAGGATTTATTGTGGCAGAACTTAAGATTTTCACTGTTTGAGTGTCTTCTAAAGAAACCACTACAGTCACAAAGGTATGAGTCTTGTTATTCTATAAGTTATTTGCAAAATCAGGAATGGAAAGCTGTTTGAAAGAAGAATATATATTGGGAAAAAACCTCCGTATATCTTTGGTTTTGAACTAACAGTAGGAGTCTGATTTATATTTATCGGTCTGTGAATCCACTTCTGTGCTGCAGCAATGCCATTACTTAAAGTCAGTGAAAAAACTATGGTGACTAAAAGGAAAAGCAAATCTGATGGTTGTATGAAGCTTAACAGACTGATGCTCTCTCACATCCTTCCTCTCCACCTGCTGAGTTAGGCACTGTGTCTGAAGACACTTGATGGGCATCCTTAGGTGCCTGAAAAATTAGGTGCTTTCTCTAAGCTCATCTTCTAGCCAAATTATATATGTGAATAAAGAAATGTAGGCATCTCTGGATATTTTCATCTTTTCTGATGGAAATATCTGATATAGATGAGGTGAATCTCACTTTGAAAGTTCTTTTCTCTCTTTGTGGATTATAGAAAGGAACTAGATATCTAATCTAGAGTAGATGTATTGCTTTTAGACATTTAAAGATACATGAGATAAAACCTGCTTCTGGTTTACTTTAGATTCCCTCTTTGAAGTCACTTGAGGATCACTCTAGAAGTATAAAAGAGAGTATATTTGTACAACTCTAGAACAATATAAATTGGCAGTATAATGTATCCAGGCCCTTGCTAGTCTAAGCTATCCCATTATCTTCACTATGTAATATTACTGAGAAATCTGATTATCATCAGATTTATCAAGAAGCTGCCTTTTCTTAAATAGAGGTTTTACTTAGTGTGCAAGTAGATCTTTACTTGAGAATGGAATGAACGTTCAAAGGAAAACACTTATTTCTATGTTAATTAGCCATCACCTTCTGAGTGCTACAGTTCCAGCAGTGGCATGATACAAGACACAGAGCCTTTTTGAATATAGTTTCTTGGGTTGTTACTTTTTTTTTTTCATATGAACATACTCACAGTAGGTATAGTATCTCGAGTATACCTCTGCCCCTCATAGTTATACATGGCAGATAAGAATGACCTGGAAGGCAATGTGGACAGCTAAATTTATGAAGACCATTTTCTGACTGTAAAACATCTGCCTGAGGATCCCGCCAAAAATACACTGTTGGCTGGCTAGCTAGCAATTACATGCAAACATGCTGTACCTGTATGTCAAATACAAACCAGTTGGAAGATCACTAGCGCTGATTCATCTGCAGAACACACCATAAGCAATTCATTTGACTTACGATGAGATAGAGTTGAGTTACGTGATGAAGAAACAAGAATAGTAAATCGGCTGCCATTCAACTATGCCTTTAAACTGAATGAATATCCTTGGATAACACACACACATGCTATTGAGCTATTACTTACCTACAGGAGCTTTAAAAGGGTGAAGGAAATAAACTACTGAAACTGCGGTGTCTTTCACACAGTTAACTGATCAGAAATTAGCTTTTCTAAGGGTCAAGAAAAACATGTGTTTGCAGTAATATTTACAGACATCTGCACAATTTTAATGCTAAACATTGCATCTGTTCGTTTTGGCAAACCCAGGTCCAGCTTGGTCTGAACTCTTCTGTAGTGTAAATCCTGCTGAGCTCTTCAACTCCATGGGATCAGAAGCTCACAAATCACAGATCAGAGCAGAGGTCAAAGCCACAGTATTTCAGGGGTCTTAAACTGAGAGCCTCAAAATCTCTCTGGTCCTGCAGATTGTTCAAGTCACTCTGCATTAAAGGTTTGGGAAAATGCTCTTTCCATCTTTTTTGCGCTCAAATATTAAGCAGTGTATAACTAGGAGCTATTAACTAAGTAACTGTATTCCACTAGCAATCAACACAGCAACCCTCAGCTCAAAAAAGCTGTCAGTGACTCCAGGCAACGGGTTAGAATGGAAACCATTAAAACCATACCTTTTGTTGCTAAAAGTTGTGGAAGAAATATGCAATATAATTATGTCTGTTCTAAAGGAAGCCATCTGTCTAGTTTCTCTAGTACTAAGCAACACTGATTGTGCTCAGCAACCAGTATGTATTGTATTTACATATCATGGGATCCTTGTTAACTTCAAAGGATTTGGGTTTATGCCCTGAAAGTCCTAATCTATAAGACCTTTGCTATTTCCTTTGAGACACAGCTCTTCAACTAAACAGAAAATGTTATCAGGAAGTTCTTTTCCTTTCACTCATCTTTCTCTTAAATTTTGCTTTTCTTAACCTAGTTTTTTTTCTTTCTTTCCTTTTTTATTACTCCACTAAATAACTCCTCTTTCATTAACTATGTTCATCCTTGGAACAGACTCTTCAGCCACTGTTTCCTTTAGATAGATATGTTAGGATTCTTAATATTTAAAAGGTTAACTTTTCTTTCCCCTTCTCCCTTTAATTTTCATGTTGTGCCTCTCTACACTACCAGGTTAAACCCAGGGCTGGAACTAGAATTGTTGAAATACCACGAGTATTTACGATCTGTCTGGAACTTTCTGAAATACTGTGAGAAAGCCCATTCTTGTGAGATTTCCAGCTTGGTCTTAAGATTCAGATAAGATCAGAATAACAATCCAAACTTTTTAGTGATGTTTATCCAAATCTTCCAAGATTTCTTCTTCACTATTAAAAAGCATATATTTACTATGTAGTATATGCATCACTCTGATGCTTTTTGTCCTCCCATGTTTTCTCATCCTATATCCCATCCAGTTCAGGTCAATGTCCTTTAGCATCATTAATAAGTTGAAATAATTTTAGCCTTGACCTCAAGATAACAAAACACACCAAAAGTTATAAGACCATGTTCAGACTCTCAAGGCACCTACTTTTGTTTCTGAGATGATAAGCAAGTCACTGTCTACACTGTCCCACCCTGGCTTCCTACTCAGTTCCTACTCTTCCATAGCTCTTCTTCTGTAACCCTGGTATCTAAATTTCCCCCGCTTAGTAACAGACAAGAATATGGCCCATATAAATCAGATCTATCAAATTTTGGCAGAAGACCCACCAAAAAAGATGGTTGTCTATAAAGTACATCACAAAATCACCACCACCACCACAGCACTCTAGCTCCCACATAAGCCAATCTGCAGTGAAGGGGCTGTGATCATCTTCCATTCTTCCCCACTGCACACATCTGGATATGCAATCATGAAAATCAGAATCATGAGGAAGTCCACATTTTTACCCCGCTTAAGCTGTCACATCTCAGCATTGTGATGCTTGGTACCACATCAATGTCAGCTACAATTGATAACATAGGTGCATTCATAAAAATCACCCTTGTCTGTTGAAGCAAGTTTTGAGGGGAAAAAAACCTCACCTTGGAATAGAACATTTTGAAGAGGACGGACTACAAGATAAAATTATGTTTCTGTTGCATTTGCCATTATCACTGTGCCAGTCTCCTGTTGGGAGCTTGGCTGATTACTTTCCCTTTGGCTATTATGAGTATTTTTTGATGAACTATATACTTTTGGCAAGCTGAATGTCTTATGAACTCCTCTATTTATTGTTGGCAGCTTCGCTTCATGCTGAAGAGAAAGGGAAAATTTTAACATATCAAGTATCTTTTTGCATCTTGTTCTGTTATATTATATTGTACTCTATCTTATCTCAACTTCTAAAACTGATAGGAGTTGTATACCCTGTATTCTCTTTCAGCTGTTAAAAATTATTAGAAGGGTCTGGCCTCTGTATGTGGGTGATAATTTTTCCACTGGTTTCCATTAAAATAGATAGTTCTTCATAAAGATAAAATAACTAAACAGAAATACCTGGGTCTGATTTCAGCTGCATTTGTTTTCAATGGTACAATATATATTTGTCTGGTTGCAATAACATCCAACAGATTTTGAATATTAGGTGATGAAGGGTGGACCCCAAAATGTTTGAATGTTCTTCTCAGATAAACACTCAGAAATCTGGCTGCCTGACATACCTGCTAAGTCCATTTCATACTATAAAATAATACAAGTGAAAAATTAATGTCAGCAATGTTTACATGAGATCTCTGGTAAATTGCAATTCTAGCTGGATTTATGCAGTTCTTGTTTTCTCCTCTTCATCTTTTCATGCCTTTTCTTTGCCTTCATGTTGGATTTAGGACTTTGCGGCTGCGTTTTTGGGTGAAGGCTGATGAGGGGAAGGGGCCTCTTTCTAGGCTAAAACCTTTAAATCTCAGGCTAGATTGTTATCTTCAAATCTGTATGAGAAGAATCCCTTCTTTCAAATTCTCATTCTTCTTAAGCAGAAGAGGAATTAACCATTTCATCAGAACCTTTCTTTTCCTCAGAAACCCATTAATAGAGGCTCTTCATAGGTTGTCATCTTATTATGAGATGGCATATTAACACACTAATTTTTATGTGGACCAATCCATTTTGGGATTAACTTGTTTCTAAGGGAGGTCCAAAAACAACTTCAGACAAAAAAAGTCCTTATTAGTTCAGCTCCACCAGAAGCACGGGGCTTAAATACCAGTCTGGACATGTCAAGTCTTGTTAAAAGGTGATCTTTCTCATATGTTCAAAGGGAAAACCAAGGCTTGGACCACACCTGCAGAGAACAATTTGGATCCTGTTAATAATGGAGAAAACGCAAAAAGGTTTTTTGATAAGAATGATGTTGCAGACACATGTACGCTTCTCCAAACTGTGGATAGACCTTTTATTCACCAGTATGATACAAAGTTTCTTGACCATTCTGTTGCTTTAGCTTGATTTCATCTTTCCACCCCCCACCCATCATATTTTTGTGACACATAACAACAGTCCATCCAGTACAGTTGGAGAGGAGGGCTTGGCCTAGGTGAGAGAAGAATCATTCAGACTCCCTCTGGAGACTGCTCCAAAGGACTTCAGAGGAGCAGGAACGTTAATAGGCCAGTTCCAGTGGGATAGTGGAAACTTAGAAAATTTAAATGGGTTCACAGTTTCCAGAAATGAATTCCCTTTGCCATAAATCATTCAATGACATAGGCTCAGGTCCTGATTTAAAGGATGTTTTCTTTCTATTTCTCAGGGGTTGCCAATGTTTCTTTAATCAAAGTTTAAAATTTATCTGGTTTTGTATTTATTCAGAATAAATACAAAAAGAGAGAGTTCTTATATAGCTGTGAGAATAACTGTATATCATATTACATAGGAGAAATTGCATAAGCAGATGCAGAGATCAAAGGCTAATTTATAATCTAGTAGTCTTGTATCACAATTAATTGATCAGTATTATTTGTATGAAGAAGGGATCCAAAATCTTCTGTGAGACCTGAAACATACTGTGCTATGCACATTTTTAAGCACATGAGAAAACATGGCCTATGGTCCAAAGAAACAACACAAAACAATGTATATAAAATAAATGTAAGGAAAAACGGATGAATGATAGGAATAGTAAAATCACCCGCACTGTGGAGGAAACATTTAATAGTTAGCTGTTCTGATCCATTGCATGACAATGGGCGAGCCGGCCTTGTTTAGGTTAGTCAGTGTGGGCAAGTCAGCTGCAAGTGAGAGAACAAGCCAGAAGGACATGCAGTTTCACTAAAATGAGCACTAATATTTGGTGTCATGCAGAATTCTTAATATTCCAATGGGATCATAATAAGAAAAACTTACTCATCTGATTCTGCTAGTTTTCTGTCACACCTTTGTGCCAAAGCACTTTCTTTGGAATACTTCAAGTCATTATTCAGAACTGTCTTTTTCTTCATCTACAAGAAAATTGACACAATCTTGGTGTCATCTGGCTAGCTCAACATTTTCTGATCTGCTGAATGAATCAAAAATTTGAAATAATCAGCCAAAATTTTGTGACCTGATGTCCAAAGAGGAGCAGTGAGCTGGATATGCCATGAGGGAATTCTCTTCCTGTTCAGAAGTCCTGTGCTGATAATTTCTATATAGGATATACAGTTCTTTGGCAGAGACTGAAAATAACAATTCCTCAGAAAAAAAATGTATTATTTCTCTGTTTGTGTTTTTACAGTTTAATAGTGTAGTTTCATGTTTCATAGTTTACCTTTATTCCAAAATCTGTATTTCACGGGCTTGAGTTTAGGGATAATTAAGCAAATGTCTATAGTATCAAATGACTTAATGATTTAATACATACATTCACTTTTGTCTGACATGCCCTCAAATGCAATCCACATATCAAATTATTCTAGATAAAGTTCAAACACGTAGTTTAAGTTCTGACTCACATAAACCTTTGTATATGTGCCCATATGCATGGTTGCTTACACAGAGAAAATATAGTTTCTAATATATGGATGTATACCTTCTACTCAGAAATTTCCATATAAAACAGGATAATAACAAAGCATCTAAAGGATTTATTGGACAGTTGCTCTTCTCCCTTTCTAGGATACAGAATTCTCTGTTGGAATGAGATTTAAAAAAAAAAGTATAGTGGAGATGTGATTTATATTGTGCATGTAGCACAGTTATAGCAAAATTGTTATCAAAGAGGAAGGGTTTGTAGGGGTTTTTTTCCAAAAGACGGTCAGATTCCAGATTCATTAATCTTCTCTGCAAATTCGTGCAGCAGCCAGATACACTCAACTAAGCATACCCTGTCCTCGGGTCTCGTATGGTTCCTTCTGGGCTCCATTATACGCCTGGTCTCTGACAAGCACAACAGCCTTGGCAGGTCCTTGATGAAAACGCAGTCTTAAATGAAGCTTAGACCTGGTTCATCACTAGTTTTGAAAGAAAGAAGTTACATCTGGAAATTGCAGAAAGGCTGTAATTCACCCTGAAGATAAAGCTTGATGTATAACATAAATAGAACTGAAAAATTTCTGTTGTTTCAACAGATTGGTCTATTAATATATGGCCTGGTGCAGGCAGCTATATATAAATATATATATACACATATATGCACATAGATATGTATATCCATACACTTGTTATAAATACTGCAGCTCCTATAATGACAGAGTCAATCCTGGAAGTTAAATCCAAATTAAAAAAAAGTATTTTTATCCAGCTTCCCACTGTAAAATATAAAGAAATATTGAGGGATTTTCTTTTGTTAGATTTTTAAAAATAATATGTTTTGCCCTGTTACCGACTACTGGTTATATCATTTTATCATAATCCCTCCTTATTCACTGCTCAAATACCCTTATTAGATATTGACTCTAATAATGGGTGGAAGTCTGACTACTTTAAGGATAATTTTCTGGCCTTGAGGAACTGAGAGTTTCAAAAAGATTGTTAAAATTGGAGAAGAAAATTGTTTACAAAATAGTGTTATGATTATGTGTAAAATGTTCACCTTTATGTTCCATCTGAACAGGAACACCTCATTTGCCAGCCCAGTCCCTGAACTGCTGCCTGAACTCTAATGAAATCAAAGCCATACCAGACTCCCAAAGTCGGAGCTTAACTCACAGTACACACGTATACTTAAATAAATACTTACAAACAAGTTTCCCAACAAGGGGTGAATGGGTAGTCCTTTATGCTGAAAGTTTAATAAGTGTCTAAAAGCTACATTGTATAAATTGGTAGGAAATGCTCACTTTAGGCCTGATGATTTTTCTCTAATTACATTGTGCATAATTTATAGCAGATAAAAGCCCCCTTGCTGACTGTCATTTGCTGTGTGGTCATTCCTTACCTTGTATTTGGCCAAACATTCTTCTGAATTATCCAACTGTTAAACTATTTGGTGTCAAAATGTTTCTGGATTGGTACTTAGAGTTTTTATGTTTCTTGCTTAACTTTGGTCTGTAGTTTCTCCATACATAAATACATCAACCTATATTAAAAACAGAGCCTTTATCTGCACAAGTTGCTTGGGGAGTAATTTTCCCTGGTCTATAAGACAAGAAAAATCATTGTTTTCTCTTTGATTTAGGGACTTGATTTATAAAGGTTTACTTTTAAAGCTTCTGTTTCAAATGTGCTAACTCCAGAGTTTTTATATATTGCCCAGATTTACTTACCCATGTTTAGGGTCTGATTTATAAACTGTGTGCCTTATGACTCAGCAGGAATCTTTGATTTAGGACAACACATTACAAGTAAGTTTTTTAGTAGCTTAATATTTAACTGAATTCAGAGAAATTACAAATGAGCAAATGTATAGTTCTTGTTTTGGTTTTGTTTCAGTTTTTTATTTCAGAGCCTTGAATATAATAGAATATATATATAAAAAAAATCACTATGAGAATGAGGGAATTTTGAAAAGTAAAGTTAACCAAAGCCCTTCAGTAATTAGTGTTTCTGGGGTTTTGAATGTCAGTGAAAGTAGGCTTCTAAATCACCTAATTACATTGGAAAATACTACTTTTTACCTCTGCTGCTGAATAAAGACTTTTTCTGTATGTATTCAAACAGATTCACTGTCTATGCTTCCAATTTGCTTCTGAGCCATCAACATTTTGCAGATGATTTCTCCAACTGGGGTTAGATACACACCCTTAGTTCTCATTACTGGCACAAAAAAGCCCTGCCAGAGATGTCTGGAATGTACATTTATGTGAACTGGTTCGGAAGAAACAGTAAAAAATTGCACAGAATAGAGGTAATACCATGTTCTCTGTTTTTCTGCCTATTAATACAAAGGTACAAATATATTTATGTATGACATGAATTTTCTAGTTCTTTTTCCGTTTACTAACTAGAAGCTTTAAAGCTTTAGAAACTGCTCATAGTTTGATACAGTCTGTAATATGAATGGCCAAAACAGCTTTTGGGGAGTAAAGATTTCATTAACCTCATATGAGAATTCTTATTCCTCAAACTTAAAAGCCACAATTTTAGGTCACTGATATGTGGAGAGAAAAACAAAACAAAACAAAACAAAACACAAAACCAAACCCATAAAAAAGAGTCCCATTATTATATCAGTTACACTGGGATTCTTAAAAATTTTCTTTGTGTTCCTGATCTGTCCACATTCCCTTTGTGATGCATTTGTGGACAATCTCTGAGTGGGAATAGGTGGCCTGGGCAGCTGTACAGCTAACCAGAATAATTATGTTGGATCCAGGAAGTAGTGAAGGATTCAGAAGACCTAGAGGTATTAGAAAATGGGCCCTGTCCCTGACCTCTTCAGGCTGCTTGAGACTGTCACCGCTATTTATTGCCCAAGTGCTGTGGGGGTAGCAGCCGCGGCAGCAGTTATAGCAGGATCCAAGAAAAGGGCAAGGGGAACAAACCACTTTGCACCAATGCCCGAACAGCTCCCAGCTGTGAGGTGTCATAGGATGACAACCTGAATTGTAATCATTTTATATAGTAATTGCAATTATTCCCCACAGAGGCACAAATTAAAAGAGAAAACAAATGTGAACACCTATGTGTTCAGGCAAAATTATTCAGAACTTCAATACAACTGTCATTTTTAAGAAATATAAATCACAACCTATTTTTGAATGTCATTAATGAAATTTTTGAAAAACTAATTGATTCAGAAAATTACTATTTGTATCATGCGACATTTGTTAAAAATTATAATATGTGTAGGAAATATTAAGCTTGTGCTTTGCAAACATATTTGTGTTTTTAAATAACATTGTTTTAACTCAAAATGCAATCTAAGAAACCTATTTTCACAAGTTTTTGCAACTCTTCAGAGACCATTTTTTTCTCCAGCTTAATGTGAATGGCATGTCTTCTGGATCTCCTTATTTGTTTTAGTTATTCAACTGTTTTTAAATAAGCCTCTGTCCTTGCCATTATATTGCATGCTGATGAGGGTAGAAAGACAATAGATGCTGTCACTTTAGCATTGACTGCACACACCATATACTGCTTAGGGTTGTTTCCTTGGGGATAAATGCATTTAAATACTCTGGAGCTGAAAACTGCTTTGCGGATAAGAAATATTGCTAAAAGATTATTTTCACTATGTGACATAAGCTAAATAAGTAATAATCCGTTTTGTTAAACAAAAGTATGGAGACCCCAGATATTCTTCCAATCTTTTCTGCCTGCTCATACAACACCACCTATTCATTCCTTTCAGTCTAAACAACTACATGCTAGACTTCATTAATTCTTACGTTCATTGTCATGTGCAAAAGTTCTAAGTACATGAGGCTTGATTATATATGAAAGTTACTTGAACTCATTTTCCTTTCTTAATGTGCAGTCTACAAAAATGAAAATACTTACAATAAGAAATTTCGGCACGTCAGTTAGAGCCAGCGAATGAAGACAACGTGAGAAAACATCCCCATCTAGTGGCGTTTTCAAGATTTGGTACACGTCGTGCCCAGGATTCTTGTGCCACTCGGTGAGTAATTCAGTAATATCATAACAATAACATAACGAGTTAGATTACCAGTGTAACTGTGCTGGTATAACTGGTAAGACCTTCTTGTGTAAGCAAAATCCATTTTAATGAATGGAAAATTCCCATGATAAAATTGTCCATTACATTGTGCCCCTCCAGACTCACCGCACAAACTGTGGAAATTTAACAAATTTAATTTTCATGTCCTACTGTTGTCACACTGAAGTATTTTGATTATCTTCAACAGACTCAATCCTGATTTCAGTCCATGAAGGAAAGGAAAGCAGATTTCCTCAAAAATTCAGATATCACCATTTGGGAAACTGGCCCTTCTCTCACTTACACTGGTAATGATCAGTAGGAACTCAAAGGACTATCTGGTTAATAACTTTCTAGGTTCAGTCAGAATAAGTTGTAGAGTGTCTGTCGTGGTTTAACCCCCATCGGCAGCTCAGCCCTACACAGCCCCTTGCTCACTCCTCCCTGGTGGGATGGGGAAGAGAATCACAAGAGTAAAAGTGAGAAAACTTGTGGGTTGAGATACAGTTTAATAGGGAAAGCAAAAGCCGCGTATGCAAGCAAAGCAAAACAAGGAATTCATTCACTCCTTCCCATCGGCAGGCAGGTGTTCAATCATCTCCAGGAAAGCAGGGCTCCACCATGCGTAAAGGTGACTTGGGAAGACAAATGCCATCACTCCGAACGTTCCCCCCTTCCTTCTTCTTCCCCAAGCTTTATATGCTGAGCACGTGATCATATGGTATGGAATATCCCTTCAGTCAGTTGCGGTCAGCTGTCCCCACTGTGTCCCCTCCCAACTTCTTGTGCACCCCCAGCCTCCTCGCTGGTGGGGTGGGGTGAGGAGCAGAAAAGGCCTTGACTGTGTGTAAGCACTGCTCAGCAGTAACGACAACATCCCTGTGTTATCAAGGCTGTTTTCAGCACAAATCCAAAACATAGCCCCTTACTAGCTACTATGCAGAAAATTAACTCTATCCCAGCCAAAACCAGAACAGTGTCTTACTTCAAAAGACACAAATTATGAATACAAAAAGAATTAAAGGATGATACAGTATGTTACGTGGCTCCCCTTTATCTGAAGATGGCAATAGAACCAAGAACTCCCTAAATGTTATTCTGCATGCTGCACTAAGCATGAACTTTCACCTATTTGAGATCTTCCTTTAGGCCATAGCGTTACACTCTTTAATTAAGAGATTAGAGAGTACTAGCATACAAGCACAGATAGTGGAGCATGATTACCCAAACCGTTGAGTGGTTAGGGTAGTTCTGGGTTTCACTTTTGACCCAGGCCCATTAGCACTCTCCAAAACACTCAAGGGCACATTTTGGAAGTTAGCATAGGCCAGAGCCCTTCCCTGTTAGCTTGGATGCAATCACCCCGCTTGGAGAGTGGCAGAGTTCTGTAGTGCGGACATGTCCAGAGCCTGCCAGTCAGACTCCAGGCCAGAGGATGGGTCCTGACACTGCTTCATTTCCTTGAATCAACTAAGCACGCTGATCCCAGAAGGTGGAAATTCCCCAGCTACTTTCTACAATTGGAAGCAAACAGGAGCAGGAAGAATGTTTCTCTGCTTTTCTGTACGGATAGCTTTGTAGGTGGAAATCAAGACCAGAGCAATTCCACTGAACTCAAGGCAATTCTTGGATTTTTCCACAGTGTAAGTGGGACCAAAATTTATCCTTTGGTACAAGAAGTTATCCTGCAAGATTCACCTCTAAAGAGCTAGATCGTGTAGACACGTCAGACTTCTGCACATGCAATGAGAAAAAATTATCAATTTCAGATGTAATAATACCTATTTCATAAACTGTGGTTGAGTTTCATAACACGCAACAGACACAGCTATCAGAGAAAACCAAGCAAATCATGAAGTTGTCTCTACTCCACAGTGGGAGAGCACTAATAAAATTCAGAAACTGAGATTTAAAATACAGGGAGGAAGGTTACTTACGGACAGAATAAGTCAATGTCCAGAACAACATGAGGAGGCACAGGTGATCTCACACTGTGTGACTGTGTAAACCCTCCATCCCTTTTCGTCTCATTTCTTGAAGATGTTTTCGGTCTTTATTGTTCATTAATTCCTTTGCAGGATTAAAAAAATTAAAAACTAGATAAATTCTGTTCTTTCCTCATTTCTGTTAGCCTTTCTGAGTTCATTATTCGTGTGCTCTTTCATTAAACATACAGCCTTTATGGTATGGTCTTTTTTCAGGATGAGCATTTCTACACAATCAGGCCTTCAATGGATTAACTTTATGGCTCTAAAGTGTGTATGTTTTCCACAGATTTTCATTAAAGATAAATAACACACTCTATGCAAATTGAAATTATTTTCCTGAATATGTTGAATTCCATGCATCAATTTAGACATTTTCTATTTTAACATCTTTAATAAAATGCATCAATAGCAATTTTTAAGATGAGGGAAGGAATTTTCTTATCCAAATTTTGCCTGGGAAATAGTTGTATTAGTCAATTTGATCCAATGGTCTGAGCACGAACCTTTTGGGATCCAAAATCCGAATTCCATTAGTAACATTGAGTCATTACCTACTATGCTTCTGGACCAGTGCACCAAATTTAATAAGCTTGACCAATCTGAGTTTACTTGCTCATGTAAACTGGAGACATTTAACTGCCAGACAGTGTAATCCACCCTGGGCAAGTTAAGCAAACTATAATCACTTGCCAAGAAGTTATTTCAGGTGGGGTTCTGTTGCTGGTAGGTATCACCTCTTAGTGCCAGAAAGTAAAACCTTGAACTCCTTGGAGTCATCAGGAGAACTTCCTCTTGTTTCTATGGATTCAAGGTTTAATCTAGAAGTTTTTTTCCTGAAGTATCTCACAGACTTTAAAATTTAAACCCTCTTTTTTCAAAATACAGAAACATAGAGCCATATACAGAACCATATCTTAAATTAATCTACTATGCAAAGCAATATAGCAGTGAGGAAGGGGAGATTTCAAAGAGTCTTTTGAAACAAGCTGCACAGCTCCATAAACATTTTAGAGGGGTGGTTTATTGTTATGGATTTGGATGTGAATTTTCATAATCTTGCATTTAGCCATTAGCCTGTACTGTTGTAATGATAGGCAACTGACAGGAGAGGGCAGCAGAATACAGCGAGGACCCCAGAGCTATAGCCAATCTAATGCTTTTTAAACATGCTGTTCGTACGCTTGATGGCATTTCAGTATTCCGTTTCATTCTGGTCCAGCTCAGGTGCATGGCTGAAGGACGTGTCTAATTGTAGTTATTAAGTTTTGAGTAGAAAGCCAAGGGAGATACTAACTTCGATGGAGAAATCCAAATTCAAAATATGATAAGAAAATTCTATTCATATTACATTTGCCCTTTGTTTCATTTAATTAAAGGAGACATGGGCTCAGGCTTACATAAGAGGTACTAAATCCCTATCTGTATTTATTGATTCTGAGGAGAATGCATCTTGGTTTACTTTGGGAGAATATTTTAAGACTCCTATTGAAGTAAATCTTTTGACCTTTATTCTAAATGCCATTTCCTGTTCACGAGAGAGTTTGGTATTTCTATGTATCCTCTCCATGCCAAAAAAAGCCCTGCATGCTCATCCTAAAATTCATCAGTATGCATTTTTTTTCACCGCTTGTGCAGAAGTGACACAATACCAAGGCCTCTGCAGTACTCCCGCGTGGTAATGTGAGGTCAGGTCCTGCTGTAGGAGTAACGCGTGCCGCGCTCGGCTGGGGCAGTGTCATTGCTATTCGAGACAAATGCTGACTCTTTATAACTGTCACTGTTGTGCCACTGATAAATCCATTGCATAGAAATGGCTAATAAATTTCCCCTGTAAACTCTGGTATCTGAATTGTTCCAGATTTATTATACTGATAAGCTGGTGACTTTATGTACTGGATGTTTGGATTTATATCGCCAGTTCTCAAGTCAGCAAAACAATAAATTGCTGTTTCTGGTCAGCTCCTCTTTCATTTTGACTGAGACTGCTGCCGTCTGAGTCTACCTAAAAGCCCAAATGCACGAGCATTGCTGCAGTCTGCGTCCAAATTCCCTAACAGATGTAATTTACCCAGTCTGTATGCCTGAAGAGCACACTGCAGCAAGGATTTGTTTACCTCAGTCCCGAATTTTAGTGCCAGTTGGAAAAGTCTGAAGATGGAAATTCTCTGCACGTTCTCAGAACAAGGAAAGTGGTAGCAGCAGCTGTGTGAGCATGGGCTCTTCTTCAGTGAGCCTCACGGACCATGGTGAGGGCAGAAAGGGCATCTTTACCATCCATTAAACTCTTGGCTTCAATGTTAAAGTGATCAGCTCCAGCTTTGCTTGTCATGGTGCTGCTAGGTGAAGGTAATGCTTGCACAGCAAACTGAACTTTCCTGAATCACGTCACGCACAATTCACAGCTCCAATTAAATAAACAATAGCACGTCCTGATTATTAACCACTGGGCCCATATTGTCAGGATGGGATGAGGAAAATCAGTGTAGACGAAATGAAATGATCAATTTCCAGAAATATTGCAGCCCACTTTGGCCCTTGGATCAGGCTTATAAAGCCAACATTGTATTTATCATCACACGCATGATCTACAGACACAGGCGTAAACAAATGTGAGTGTCTCTTCAGGCTAACTGAATGCAGTAATAATAATAAAATGTTCTCTTCCTTGTAGCATTATCTGACACAGTAGGCTGCTACTGCCAAGGAGATAAATCCAAATGGCATACATGTGTTGAGAGGTTTCCTTTGGACTGACTGCAATTGCAAAGACTTCTGACACAGCTTGGTTGAAGCTGTGTGAGTTTGTCTGTATATAAAAGTGAAAAGGAGATGACTGAAGAACACATGAACCACTAAGTTTAGTTTGTTCAATGGACACACTGGGAAACTGCCATGGGTAACTAGCAAAATTGGACTGTCGGTGTTTCTAGAGCACATCTGCAATGGTATGAAACAGAGCCTCATCTGACTGTGTCGCACAGGACCTGCTGGGTCATATGGCAATGCTGGAGCCAGCATCACACAACTAAGTATGGCTGCAGAATATGTTGCCTCACCACACTTCTTTGGCAGCCATGTCTGAAGGACATCATGATGAAAATGCAGGCTGGCTGCAGTTGTGAAGTTATACTGACTGGCTACATCCAGCATTTGGGTTCACGGTGCAGAACGGCCACAGCACCAGCCTGTGTATTCATGTGCTGAGGCTCAAGGTAAAAGGAGTATAAGTAGGGAGAGAGCGGTGTGAAATATCTTTTTCTAATGCTTTACCTTTTCTTTCCACTCTAGCTCTAGCATGACCTCTCCAGCACAGGTGCTGTTGATGAGTGACATAAACCCAGCTACATCAGACTGGGTTTATTGTGCTATAGGCTGCATGCGTACTTAAAAATCTTCTCGTGTTATATTTCTGTATTTGGATTTAAAGATTATTATTAAGTATATGCTGGTTTAAGGCACACATTTTTCTTGCTCTGTGTTCTGCCCACGTTCAGATATGGCCTGACTGAACGTTGAGGTGAAAGACAGCTTTCAAAGGGAGCTGAAGTGAGCTGATAGCTTCTAAGAGACCTTGTGCAGGCTGCCTGTCACTGCCAATAATTAGGCATAAGCTGTTGTTCACAGTTTTATTAATAAAGTGAGTCTGAGTTCAATGTTATCGCAGAACAGCTCTACTAGATCAGGACAGAAACCCATCCATTCAAAAGTTTGCTCAATGATAATGGCCAAAGTGGCTGTCTAGGGAACAACAGACTATATATATTATCCCTCATACTCTCCCAGTCTCCCAGCATTTACAGCTTAGGATCCTCCTGAGCCAAATGTGGTTTCTGTATACATAGCAACTTGAGTGGATTTCTGTTCCGTAAACTTGTCCAAATTCCATTGAAGTTTACAAAACTGTTAAATAAACCATAACAAGTATACATACTTGGATTTTCTGTCTACTGGATATAAAGTTCTTTGAGGAGGGACAAGGAAAGAAGAAACACACTACAAAGAGTTAATATAGGTGTTACTTTCCCCCTGTCACAACAGGCAGTACTTCATCAGCTCATTATTTACCTTTAAATATTTAAACTGAGCACAATCATCTTGGCTAGATAGTGTGCAGAACAGACTTTTGGGCTCTGATCTTGAGCAATTCTTCTAATCGTTGACCTAGCCTTCATCTACTTTTTCAGAAGCAGGTCCTGTTTACTAAGGCAGATGGCTTTTTTTCCTTCCTTTTTTTCTTTTCCCGGGAAAAATCTCCACTAGATTTTTAAAGATTTCCTTTCATCTCCTTTTTATTTTCTCTCTACCTATATGTGTGCAGCAGCTTTTACCATAAGGATGTCTTCCTAGAAAACCAAAAACAGAGAAAAGCCAGTTTGTGTTGACAGGATGTAAATCAAAGTGGTCTTTGGCTTCTCAAGGTACAAAATAATCACTTGCAATGCATGGAAGTCCTTCCTTGGGACACAATCAGGAAGCAGATCATGACTAAAGAGATTCACATTGTGGACTGAATCTCCTGAAGATCCAAGAAGTCTTATTAATGATAGCTAAAACTAAGGATGATGGAGTATGATTCATACACATAATGACTTCTGTCCTTTGGGATCTCTTGTGTCATTAATGGATTCTCAGAAGTGTGATTTTTAATTACCTCAAAAGGCAAGATATGCCAGCACGTTACCCAATTCCCTCAGGCCAAATTACTTTGATTTGCAGCAGTGAATTTCCATTGACTCTGCTGAGCAGGATTTTGAGAGCCTGGGAGCTCCACAGGTTGATACTAGTCACTCCCACATGAGAATCAAAGCTGTGTTCTCCTGGAATAATAAAACTGCCAGCCAGTAGACGAAGGAAGTTCTGTGAAAGCCTTGTAGAAATGATACCTCACTGGTACCATAGTACAATTCCTCCTTATCTCTGATAAGGAAGAGGCTGAAGTAGAAATTTTGCATCTGTGTCCAAGCTTCATTCAGTGCGGTTCTCAGCTGTATAGAAACTACTTCAGAGGGGTAGGAAACACCTTTAGTTTTTCAAGCATACAATCAGCACCAGTCAGTACTGTCCAATGTCATCCCACCTCAATGAGGAAAAGAGAGTTTAGTCCTGTGCTTACTTTGTAAGAGAAGGTGTGATGTTACAGGTAAGAGCTTAAAGACTCACAGAAAGTGAGAGACATTTAGGAAGAGTCAAGGGATGAGGCATTTCTCCCACAAGGGTTAGTCAAGTGTGATAAGGAAGAGAATAACATGAGTCTCCTTTTTACCTAAATATGTCCTTTTAACAGCATGTATTTTCACATCTGCCTTGTTAGAGAGAAGGTAGCACTCTTCTACTAGCTGCTAGTAATAGTCACTTTAGATGATTTATCCACCTGGCTGAGTAGGCTGTGATGAAGAAGCACTTTGCTTTTTTCCTCAGGTAAAGTCTAAAGTCTAACTTACTCAGCTTCAGTAGATTCCCTGATGCCAAAACAACTGGTTTTGGTACTTTACAGAAGAATTTACAAAGGAACAAAACATTGGGCTAGGCATCATAGAGATGTGGGTTCTCCTTTCCCTGCTCTGATGAAACCAAAGCAACATGAGCTCGGCAGGGTGGTAACTGGACCCTCCAGCCTTTATATTTATTTAAACAGGCAGGTGACTGGTCTGTTCCCAAAGCTTCTGAAGCAGAGGTAGAATTCATGGAGGTCTTCAGGGTATAACTCATCTGTCAATGGCAGGCATAATCATCCTACCACACTTACCCTGCCAATGTCTCTGGAATATGAAAGCAGACACTTCTTCCACTCTCTTTCTGTATTTCCAGACATTTACATTATGTTTTCACTTCTTATAACCACTGCAGGATGCAGTCTGATGAATGAGTTATGCCTTTGGTGCCGACTGACATCCGGCTGAACTTGCTACCAGAATTTTAACGACATGGCCAGCAGCAGCATCCTGGTAAGCTATTTGCAGCTGTTCTCAGCTTCAGAAATCTAGTTAGAAGAGTCATTTCCCTATCAATGACAATAGCAAGAAACAAATTTTAAAAGTTCACATGCTTCTAAAAAAAAAAAAGCCCCAACTTAATAAAAAGCATCAGAATTGTGTAAATGTTAAAAATTACTGAAAGCCAGACTGTTGCCGTGGTGCCTCGTACTGTAAAACTTATTTAGAAGTAGCTGTTGAGCCTGGTTTACTGAAAGGTAATCCTCTTGTAGAAAATCATTTACCTCTGGAGATGAGAATACCAGATCCCTGTACAACATTACTCTAATGATTAAGCCAAGGACCAGCATCAATTTAATAGTTAAACATGGCTGCCTTTTCTGGATTGATGTTTGCTTAGCATAGAGAAGTACACGGCAAAATAAAAAAGACTTAAGGCCTCAGAATGAAGAGAGGTAAGCAAAAATATTGTCACTGGCTTTTTTTTTCTTTCAGTAATTCACGGTCTCCAGCAACCTGGTTCTTAACTGAATGACTATCTAATTTGTACTTCTGAAACTGCTCTTCTCTCATTTGTAGATCTTCAAGTACATTTCAGACACACAAGTGCTATGTATAAACACAGACAACTGTTACAAATTATTGTTTTGAGGCCAGACCCTTTTAATTAATTAGGTCAAAGCGGAACATAAAACTTGAGACAGCAGCGAGGCTGGAACATAAACGCAGGAGTACCTGAGATAAATGGGGATTGTCTTATCTTTGTAAATTATTCTTTAAGGGTCTGTAGCTTTGTGTGGCTCATAGCTCATCATCAATCTAAGGACATGGACGAAGATTCAGGCTAGTTCCTGGTATATTCAGAAAAAAAGACAGAATGACAGAAAGAAAAATTTGCCTTCTAAGTTGTTTGCAAAGCCAACATTTAACCATGTTACACTGGGTGGCTGTTTGTGACCCACTGGAGTGATGGGTATTGCCACGGTGAGGAGGCACGTGTCGCTCCATGAAGTGCTCTGACTTGGCTTCTGAAAGAGTAGCGACATTTTCACCAGCTTTTCAATCTGTTGACCTTCCAGTCATTTCCTCTGGTGGTGTCACTGATGGGCACTAAGGATCTCACCCAAATAGCACAGCTCTCTGCCAGCTAAGGATGTGGATCTTCTATGTGGGGTTGAAAAATACCAAGTTACAGCCCTACAAACCTCTAAACTTTTGGGAAAAGGAGCACCACAGTCTCCCAGCTGTGAAGTCAGAAGACTAGAGGGTGAGTGCTGTACAGTACAATGTGAAGCCTCCATTGGTGTGTGTGCCGGAGGGAGTTATGTTTAGTTACGCTTTTTGCTCCCCTCCTATGCATCCTCCATGGAGTATTAAACTCCTAGTAGCTCTATTAGATGATTATTGATGGCTTTTTGCACAGATGCTCAAAATTATGGGTTCAGTTGTGATTTAGGCATTAATCTATAGACTACTGTAATGTGCATGTGCTGAAATGACAGGAAAAGAAAAGAAAAAAACATAGATATTCATTAATATTTCTGGGTTGCTCAGTAGGACTTGTCTTATCAGGAAGATAAAAAAATCCAAACCAGACAGTGTGTTTACCTCAGCTAGGAGTCACATATAAAATAGCACCCCCTCAACTATAGAGCAGACATGTTGCAATTAGCTACAAAGTCGTTGAGATTATATGCTTTGATCATTTAATGATAATGATTCTGAGGTAAATGACTTTGCTAGAGTAGATTTTCCTTTTGTAAAACATTAACTACACAAAGTCTCCTTGATTTAATAGTATTTAAATTAACCATTGTTCTACAGTCAAAGATGATCTGCTAAGTTGCAATATAATGTTTCAGAGAGAAGGAAAAAAATGACTACAATTTTATTTTCTCTGAGGTTTACAAAGATTCTTTACAGTTCAAATTAAAGAATTACTTTACTTCAATTTTCAGGAATATAATTTTATGATAACTAGAATTAATGATTGCCATTTTTTAAAACAAACAGGATAAAAACCTACTCACCTTATCAATAAATCTAACTTGCAATTGTCTTTAGAAAAGTTCCCTTCTGCTATAATAACTTATGTTAGCATAATAAGCAGGCCTGGCTCTTAAAACATAGTAAAAAAAGGCCAAGGCAAGCACTGGGAAAATGGAGGAACACTGGTTCCAACACCTTTTACCATGGCGACAGAGAAGAAACCAGAGGAATGAAATTACTTGAGTCCCCTTCTGGGGCCCCGAGTGAAAGGATAGCAAAAACTCAAGGAATAGACCAGCAATCTCCTGAGATGGGGAGATGTTATTAGGGAAATGGTTGGAACTGGCAGTTCAGACCCCAGGTGGAGAGGGGCATCAACAGTGGAAAACAGAGGCAGGTTTACCAGAATTCTTAATGTAACTCAGAGCGCACTAGAAGGCTAATCTGAGATGCAGTGCATAAAATAAAAATTTATCATCAAACTTTTGACAGCATCCAGAATACATGAGGTCTTTTCTACACACTTGTAAATGCTTATTTGCTGCTCAAAAAAACCTTAGTTTGGAAAAAAATGGCACTGGACAAAGAAAACAAGCAAAATCTGGGTGGTGTTATCTTTTATTAACTTGGATAGATGTAATTCCTGACAGCAGAATGTCTGGTGCTTTGAATGTATTATATCATGACAGATTAAATGTTATTCTGAAAAAACGTGAAAATTAGAGTCTAATACGTATTTGAAGCTGTATTGAAGGACTTTTACCAATCCTAGTGTGAATCATTGTTCTGATTTTTATCACTGAATTGGGCAAAATACAATACAAAGCAGAGTTATAGACAAATGCTTGGACAGTTTGGAGCATGGCAGGAAAAGTTTTCCTATGTTTCATAAACAATTTGACATACTGTGAATCAAATATTAAACATTTTTTAGGTAAAAAGAATCATTTGCCATCTTATACCAATTAAAATATTTAATTTACAGAAGGTATTGTGATATAAACTTGGACCTTGTCTGTCAGACATCAATGGTCTCCTTGATTCCGTTCTAGTTACTTCATAAACCTCCCTTGGCGCAACTTGAGGCCATTTCCTCTCGTCCTATCGCTAGTTACTTGGCAGAAGAGACCAACACCCACCTCGCTACAACCTCCTTTCAGGTAGTTGTAGAGCGCGATGAGGTCTCCCCTCAGCCTCCTCTTCTCCAGGCTAAACAGCCCCAGTTCCCTCAGCCACTCCTCATAAGACTTGTGCTCCAGGCCCTTCACCAGCTTCGTTGCCCTTCTCTGGACACGCTCCAGCACCTCCACGTCCTTCTTGTAGTGAGGGGCCCAGAACTGAACACAGGATTCGAGGCGCGACCTCACCAGTGCCGAGTACAGGGGCACGATCACCTCCCTGCTCCTGCTGGCCACACTATTTCTGATACAGGCCAGGATGCCATTGGCCTTCTTGACCACCTGGGCCCACTGCTGGCTCATGTTCAGCCTGCTGTCAATCAGCAGCCCCAGGTCCTTTTCCTCTGGGCAGCTTTCCAGCCACTCTTCCCCAAGCCTGTAGCATTGCCTGGGATTGTTGTGGCCCAAGTGCAGGACCTGGCACTTGGCCTTGTTGAACCTCATACAGTTGGCCTCGGCCCATCGATCCAGCCTGTCCAGGTCCCTCTGCAGAGCCTCCCTACCCTCGAGCAGATCAACACTCCCGCCCAACTTGGTGTCGTCTGCAAATTTACTGAGGGAGCACTCGATCCCCTCGTCCAGATCGTTGATAAAGATATTGAACAGGACCGGCCCAGTACTGAGCCCTGGGGAACACCGCTCGTGACCGGCCGCCAACTGGATTTAACTCCGTTCACCACAACTCTCTGGGCTCGGCCGTCCAGCCAGTTTTTTACCCAGCGAAGAGTGCACCTGTCTAGGCCGTGAGCCGCCAGCTTCTCGAGGAGAATGCTGTGGGAGACAGTGTCAAAGGCTTTACTGAAGTCCAGGTAGACCACATCCACTGCCTTTCCCTCATCCGCTAGGCGGGTCACCTGGTCATAGAAGGAGATCAGGTTGGTCAAGCAGGACCTGCCTTCCATGAACCCGTGCTGGCTGGGCCTGATCCCCTGGTTGTCCCGGACACGACTTGTGAGCGCCCTTAAAACAAACCGCTCCATGATCTTCCCCAGCACCGAGGTCAGGCTGACCGGCCTGTAGTTCCCCGGATCCTCCTTCCGGTCCTTCTTATAGATGGGTGTCACATTGGTGAGCCTGCAGTCATCCGGGACTTCCCCAGTTAACCAGGACTGCTGGTAAATGATGGAGAGTCGCTTGGCAAGCTCCTCCGCCAGCTCCCTCAGTACCCTCGGGTGGATCCCATCCGGCCCCATAGACTTGTGAATGTCCAGGTGGCGTAGCAGGTCATTAACTTCATCCTCTTGAATTATGGGGGGTTTATCCTGCTCGTCGTCCTTGTCTTCCAGCTCAGGGGGCTGAGTACCCTGAGGATAACCACTCTGACTACTAAAGACTGAGGCAAAGAAGGCGTTGAGTACCTCAGCCTTATCCTCATCCTTGGTGGCAACGTTCCCCCCCACATCAAATAGAGGATACTCCTGCAATATCCCAAACCTGAATCAGCAGTGAACCTGAATCTAAAATTTGCATATCTCAGGGAATGGTACGCATTACCAGAGTTATACCCTAATTTAATTGAGGTGAGCCTAAAGAGGGGAATTTTGACAAAAATGTTTTTTGTGAGGAAATTTCCCTTCAACAGCAGAGTTGGAAATATACTCTCAGAGCCTCTCACATCCAAGGAGGACCTCACAGTAAGGGAAAAAAGGAAGAAAAAATGGGATATCATTTAAGGGGATATCGGAGATAAAGCTCTTGTTGACCACTCTGAGGCAAAAGCGTGTTTTATGCTCATTATTCTTATGAAAATCTTTCAAAAAACCTTGATTTCCTTCTTGTGCAAAACAGCACCCCCCTTTCCTTTCCTGCCCAAACCTCCCATTTTATTGTGAAACAGATGATTAATTCTTATGGCCAGCCATAAATAGAGAGGAGTTGTGTAGATCATTTGCTAAGAAATGTTCTTCTTAAGTCACAGGTATCTCAGACCAGTCAGCTAGTACAGGGTAGATTTAGTAACTTTTTACCTAGTGTTCTCACTTCTTAGCTAAGACATTAGCAAGGTGCTTGAAGATACAGTCCAGTGGGGATTATAGGTCCAAGTCTGTTCTGAATCACAGTGGAAGCCCAGAACTTCAGTGACTTTTCATTCTATAGTGGTAGCATTAGACAGCATGCTTTAGGAGTAGGAATAAAGTGTGGTTTCTAGTGAGAAATTACAGAAGAAATTGAAAGCAGAAAAATGATTTTACATCAGGGAAAAAAGCAATAACTGAAGTGAAAGTAAAATAAAATGAGACACTTAAGTGGAATCAGTCAAAAACCAGTGTAATATTAATGGAGGCTGTGAATTTTGTGTGGGTTTGGCTGAGAAAGCTCAATTAAAGAAAGATGAATGTATTTTTCTGGGTTTTTTTTTTCTATCACAAATTGTTTTCTTTGCTAGGACTGCAGGGCTGACCTTAGACTGTGAAGAATCCCTCTCATAGTAGTTTATTCTACCTGAAGAACCAAAATCTTCAGTCTTAGACCAATGACAGTGTCTTCTGAGGTGGTCACAAATTACTAGTATTGCAAGGCAAGAGTGTGGCTGTTCAGAGTAATCTGCAATATTGTTTGGTGCCTATAATACAGAAAGAAGAACCAGTCTTTCAAGTATCCCCACTAGAAGTCTTACTGAGGACGAATTTGACTCCAGCTTGTCAGACAAGGCATTTTGAGTTGTAAACTGTCCTATCGGCACTTCAGTTTTCTACTTCTAGTAGTATGCATTTGTTCCATGTGCATTTAGAAAAGGAAATGTTCAAGGTAAAGGCAGAACCTGGCTACTGGCTGACATTTATGAACAGTATGTACTTTTGCATTTGAACAATAGTCTTGATATCCTGGACGTCACTGAGGTAATTTCACTGTCTGAGAGAGAGACTGCCGAAGCATTTATAACAAGAATAAGCAGTAGAGGGAAGAATACAGGAGCAGATATGATCCTTCTTCTGCTATTAGTACGTTCTTCCAGCCCAGCAGAAGAAAGATAGAAAACCATTAAAGGAATAACCTAGTGGTTGAATATCAGTTTACAGTATGGTTTCTTGAATATTTCATCCACTTGTGATTTAATTCTCAATGTATAGTTTAAATCTCTCATTGGAAAAGACAGATATGAGGCAGTAAATCAAGACAAGCAATCCAGAGTAAACCCAGACCTTGGAGAAATCCAGCTGACCTCCAGTGTATGACCTTAGTTCTGCCTTCAGCCTCTAAGCTTCATTTCAAATGTCCAGCTTTCTCCTGGCTCCTTCCTTCTCTCCCTCTTTTTAATACCTCATTCCCCTTTCCTCAGTTGCAGCCACTCCAGAGGACCTGTACTTTTTTTTCTCTCTGTGACCCTTGCCCGCATCATTAGTAATGAAAGTGAGATTGGGAGTAATAAAAATGTAGAAGACACCATTAGCTACATACCATAACCCAAATAATTTACTTCAACAATTGCAATTGTAAGTCCAGCAGCACAATTGGTTGTTTTGATTTGATTAATTATTTTTCTTCACAAGTGAAGAGTATACAGTACTGTGCTGGATAAATTATGTGTTAGGTCTAAGACATTTTGAAATCTTGGCTCCTACAGAAAAATAATATTGGAAGTTGAAAAGAAGTTGGAAAAGAAGTGCTGGGAAAATTTTGTGGTAAAATATTGCAAAAACATAGCGATTGCTGTAGTGTTCAAGAAATGGCTGAAATGGTAAAAAAAGCAGTGGGTATTCTGAAGGAAGCTCTCTGAGGGAGATATGACAAATAAAATAGCATAGAGAAATTGCAAAGGACACTAAGTGACAGCAGTTCTGACACTGACATTAAAGAAAATCTGTTACATCTTAGATAGGTAGATTGTTGCACCAAGAAATTCTGTGACAGCAAAATACAGTAAGCAGTTAGTGAGTTGGTCAATCTGATTTTAAAAAATTTCAGTTTTCAGGGTACATTTTACTTAAGACAGTAAGTATGAAAGCCTCCAGATCTAGGCAAGCTATATTGGAGTTAATTGCACGCCACTGTGCGCAGTGCTGTGCATTTTTCCTTGTAGCTTTAAATAGTGTTTTATATTTTGAAGCAAAGATTTTTAAAGCAAAGATTCACATCCCATGATCTATAGGCAAAATTTTGTCAGTGGGATTATCTGGATTACTACTACCTTGGGACACAAAAATAGTTTGAATTGAGGCTAACAAGGAAGGTAGTTCTTCATCCGCTTCATCACTAAAGCAGGATCGTAAGATGCATCCACATTTCTAAGTAACTTGAAATGATAACATATCTGACATGGGACACAACCGTTCCTTTTGCAAGAAGTGGAATATTTGACTTTTAGCTGATATGGTATTAAAATGTTGTTTCTCTATTAGTATTGAACCATCTCTTTACAAGTGAGATACTGTAGGAGTTGTGTGTTGCACTTGTGCGGAAAGGAGGGCTCGCTGGCAGGGCTGTTCATTTCCCATCTTTCACCAGTACTTTATTCATGCCTTTTAATGCAGTTGCTAGGTGGGATTTTCTTATGAAGCCTCCTACACTGGGAAGATTTTATTTGATCTCTGTTTACAGGAACATCATTAATTTGCATTTATGAAAGTGATGCTTCTTCTGTTCTATAGAAAGTAATTGGATTTCTGTAAGAACATTCCTTGAACCATTTGTAAGAGATGTAGATATTTGGCATCTATTGTGATCTATCTGCAAAATTTGTTTTACAAATTAAGTCATGCTACCTGTCTGTCTACTTAATTAGTAGTGTTGTCTTTTGAATTCTAATATCAATGTAGAACAAATACTTCAGCCTTCCATTACAATGCAGTCTAAACAGTGAGGGAAAAACTGATGACAGAATATTTACCTCCTATGCAGAGGGACTATTTCACAATAATTGACACTCTCCCTGTGAATATGCTGTTGAGGTGATATACTTTGACACACAATGTAATTTTTTTATAGTAGAAGATGAAAGTAATTTATTACTTACCTCTGAAGCATAGATTAGAGCCCAAGATAAAATTACCTCTGCATTTTTCTTCCTTTTTTTGATTAAAAGCAGTAAATGTAGCTAGGTAATATTCAGAATGAATCAACAATTCTTGTGTTTTAAAATTAAAGTTGTGTGAAAGAAATGAAGTGTCAGATCTTGTGGTTTGGACAACATTGTGTTCCTGAAGCTTCAGAATTTAAAAAAAGGGAAGGAAGAGAGTAAGAAAAATAAATTCTTTTCAATGCCCAAAAAATCTAACAAAATTGGGAGAGTTTTTAAATCTGCTTGCATGCCACTTCTGCAGACTTCTGGAAGACAGATAAACATGACTGCACTGATCTTCTCAGCACTCTTGGATCTGTCAGTGAGTAGAATCAAATTGGATTCCACAAAAACTGAACCACATAGATAAAACCACTCTTTAGTCTGGAGCTGTGTGTGATCCCCTACTGAGAAGGCTACTAAACGATGAAGGAGGCTTAGCCATGTAGGAGCACAGTGACAATTAGGTATACCATTTTGGAAGAAGTTTCTTACAAGGATAGTACACTGGGTATGTAGGAGCCAAAATTCGTCTTTGTTTCCTGTATCTTTATTTTGCTTGGATTTCATGATTTTAGGTCCTTTAACTGGACCCACTGTAGAACACTCAACCACTACTTTTGCACGTAACCTTGTCGTGGTTTAACCCCAGCTGGCCACTGAGCACCACGCAGCCGCTCGTTCACTCCCCCCACAATGGGATGGGGGAAAGAATCAGAAGGGTGAAAGTGAGAAAACTCGTGGGTTGAGATAAAGACAGTTTAATAGGGAAAGCAAAAGCCGTGCACGCAAGCAAAGCAAAACAAGGAATTCATTCACTGCTTCCCATCGGCAGGCAGGTGTTCAGCCATCTCCAGGAAAGCAGGGCTCCATCACGCCTAACGGTTACTTGGGAAGACAAACACCATCACTCTGAACGTCCCCCCCCTCCTTCTTCTTCGCCCAGCCTTATATGCTGAGCATGACGTCATATGGTATGGAACAGCCCATTGGCCAGCTGGGCCAGCCATCCCAGCCACGCTCCCTCCCAGCCGCCCGTGCACTTGGCAGGGCATGGGAAGATGAAAAGTCCTTGACTAGCATAAACATTACTTAGCAACAACTAAAACATCAGTGTGCTATCAACATTATTCTCATACTACATCCAAAACACAGCACTATACCAGTTAACAGGAAGAAAATCAACTCCATCCCAGCCGAAACCAGGACAAACCTATACTGCCTGTAACTCCCTACATATGGATATGATTGTGAAGGTGACAATCTCTTTCAAAACAGTTAGATTAATAACTTTTCTATTACTTTCCTGACTAATTATACTGTGCAGAACAAATATGTTTGAGAGGCTTCATAATAGATACAGCAGAAGAGAAAGTAGCTCACAATGGCTAATTATTTGATTTACTATTATAGAAACAATTTCCAAAGACAACTTGTAGTGGGCTATAGAATAACTTCCTAGGGAACTAACTATGCCTTACAGTGAATAATTAGATGATCCTTCAGTTTAATTGAAGCATTAACTGTTCCAAACCTTGAAGATAAATGCAAAAGAAGTTTTTACATTCAACACTCTGCATGTCCACCTACCTGGGCAAAGGACAGGCAAACACTGTCATGTTAATTATGATTTGAGAGATATTTTCTACTAGGTGCAGGCAAAAGCAATATGAATAAAGCAATATTCAGTTTGAAAGAGAAAAGACAACCCACTGTAAATATAAAGTCGGTGAAAGAATTTCTGCAATGGAGGGGAACATGATAGTTATGATGTAATGAAAAGTTTAAAAATAATTGTTTAATTGGTGATGCTTTATTACTGTAAAGATGAATTTCTCCATTTTCTTCCTTGTATTTATGCTAGATTACATCCATTGATAATTTAGCTCATATTTCAGAATTAGGTTACAAACCATTTATTATGAAATATTCAACGTATCGTTTTTCTAATTGCAAAGACAAAATGATACAGTTGTCCTTTTTCTTGCCCTGGAGATTTAGGCAGTTTCCAAAACAACAGCAAATGCAAAGTTTTTCAACAGCTGAAGTGTGTGCACTCAAACAAATCCTCATTCGTAAGAGAAGTGCTGTTGCTTCGTAAAAAGCCTTTTTTAATGGACAAGAGATAACATAGTTTCCTCTCAGTCAGATACCTCTTCTTCCAAGGGAAGTGAACAATTATAAAGGTGTGACTGAAATAAATAAAACAAAAAAGCCTGATACTTGGGGCCAGATTCTGTCTGTCTGCATCTGCAATGAAGTCTGAACAGTGTCTGGGCCCGTTCTCTCGCCCTGAAGCATCATCTGAATATGTCTATATTACCTTACACTCCTAGTCTTTGAACCAGGGTAGAGGTGTCAAACTGCCTACTGGGAATAGTCCCAACTCATTGCTGTTGTCTGCATGACCTCGCTCTCTGTTCTGTGCAGATATGATTTCCTAGTGAACTTAAAGCTGGGCCAGCTGGTAAGCAGGAGACCTGCATCTGGGAAGACCTGGGGTCTGAGCTGGCAGCTAGGTAAGGGGCCAAGGGGCCAGGCATGGATAAAACTTAAAGTTCATGCTAGTACTTAAGGAATTTGTGCAGGGAGTCTTCACATCCTCTGGGTGAGGTTCCCTTAGGAGTGGTCCACTGCTGAACAGTGTGGGGGACTCAGTGACAAAGGCCATCAAAAAGGCTTATGCACTCAGTACCTTCTTTGCCTTGGTCTTTACCAACGTCTGCCCTCATGCTGCCTAGATACACATGCAGCAGAATCTGGGCAGGTGAGCTGTAACCCACAGACTGATTTAAACAAATTGGACAAAGACAAGTCCATGGGATCAGACAGATGCACCCAAGGGTACTAAGAGGACTGGCCAGTGTCTCTGTGAGGCTGCTCTCATCAGCTTTGAAAGGTCATGATGGAGAGGTTCCTAATGACTGGTAAAAGTCATTACACCCATCTTCAAGACAGGCAAGAAGGAAGTACTACCTGCCTACCTGCCTCACCTCAGTTCCTAGGAGGTTTATGGAACAAATATTCTTCAGAGCTATTTCCATGAAGGATAAGAAGGTGGTTAGGAACTACCGCATAGCTTTAGCAAGGATAAATCTTACTTGACTGATCTGATTACCTACTGTGATGAGATGATCTGCTCTGTAGATAAGAGGAGAAAGCAATGGGTGCTATTTGCCTCTACTTCAGCAAAGTTCTCAACATAGTTTCCTCCGAAGTATCCCTTTAGCCAAATTTGAAAGATATGGGTTTGATGGGTGGACAGCAAAGTGTGTGGGAAAGTGGTTGGACTTTCAGACTCAAAGAGCAGTGGTCAAAAGTTAAGTCTAAGTGAAGGATGGCTACTGGCAGCATTCCTGAGGGGCCAATGATGGGACCAATGTTGCTCAGTGTTTTCACTGATAACTTGGATCCTAGGATGAAGTGCACTTTCTGGAAGTTTGTGGCTGCCACCAAACTGGGGGAACAGTCAGTATGCTTGAGAGAAATGGCTATCATTTAGAGGGATCTAGACAGGCTGGAGATTCCTGGGTTGTCAGGAACCTCATAAAGATCAGTGAAATCAAAAAGCAAAGACTTGCACCCAGGGCGGAATAACCCCATACAACAATACAGGCTGGGGACCACATGGATAGAAAGCAGCTTTGCAGAAGGGACCTGGGGATCCTGGTGGAACATGAGTCAAGAGTGGGCCCTCATAGTGATCAAGGTCAACTGTACATGAGCCAGCTTTTGCAGGAGAGTAGCCAAGAGTTCAGGGGAAGTGAGTATTCTTCTGTGTTTGGCATTTATGAGGCTGCATCTGGTGTACTGTCTCTTGTTTTGGGCTCCGAAGTGCAAAAAACCCCATCAACATATAGCGTGACTCCAACAGAGGCCATCCATATGGTCCAAGGGCTAAAGCATACAATGTACGGGGAGAAGCTGAGAGAAATGAGCTTGTTAGCCTTAAGAGAAAGCGGTGGGGCGGGGGGCATCTTGTTGCTGTTTACAACTGCCTAAAGGACAGGTGGATGAAGATGAATCCAGACTCTTCTTGGAGGTATACAGCAAAAGCACAAGAGGCAGTGGACACAAGTTGCAACAAGGGAAATGACAGATATTTTAAAAAATTTACACTGAAGGTAGTAAAACACTAGACCAGAGGTTTATAGAGGATGTGGAAACTTCATCCCTGGAGATCTTCAAAGCTTGACTGGACAACACACCCAGCAACCTGATCTAATTTTGAGCTTATCCTTGGTTTGAGCAGGAAAGTTGGACAAGATGATCTCCAAAGGTCCCTTTAAACCTAAATTATTCTATGGTTTTACACATCTAAAGAAACCAAAGCACTTTTTAAATGTTCTCCCTCCTGGGGATTTCCCCAGTCATGAAGAACTCCTGATAGATTTGCAGCTAATATTGCTGTACCTTTTTGCTACTCATTTTTCTGGTCCCACACAGTTTACTTACAGGTGATTTTAAAAGCCTTAGTGAAGGTTGAAGGCCACATTGCTGAGCCATTCAAAAAAGTTCCTAGAGTATGGAAAAAATCCTTTAAAGGAAAAATTGAGCAGTTCTGTTTTTAACTTTAAACAGAAACTTCGTTTAGTTTTGCCGGCACCTGATCTGAAGATAGGGAAATGTAAAACACACCTCAGGAGGAGAAAACCTGATCCTCGGTCCAAAGATCATTCGGATGAAAAAAATGGTAGTTTCATGGGAAAAGCATGTATTTTTCCTGGTACCAGAGGTTTCCATTTTGATTCCTGTTGCTTAACAGTATTGTATCACTGCTAAGGCAAAAAGAAGTCTGAAACTACCCGTACAGGCCAGGTTATGGTTGCTCTGTCACAGGTTTGCTTCAGAGAAAGGGTGTAAGTAATAAGGGTGATCACATCTGGGCCTGAGGGGCAGAGCTGAAAGCACTCTGTAGGTGGAGGCAGTGGGCACAGCTGAGTTTATACAGTGTTTTTTGAGACTTGGATTCATGTTTTGAAAAGCTTTTTCTATGTAAAATATGTATTGAGTCCTATGGAAGACACCATTGAGTTAACAGGAAAAATGTAAGTTTGCAATGGGCTTCAACTCCAACCTTTTTTAATTAAGCTGTCACTATTTACGGATATAGTCTTGGCATTATAGGTAAAGGGCAGCTCTTCAGGAGAACATTTATCTATGGCAATTTCATTTTCTCTGGAATGTGTTGTTGCCTCCTGCTGTCACTTGATTTATAAACTGGAAAACATTAGCTGGCTAAACAAAATTATCATGCATTTAGTTATCAACATTTCTTTATGCATCTGGCAAAGCAGCATGAGGATTCAACTCATTCATAGTGCAGCAATGACGGAGGTATTTCTCGGTATTTTGGTTACTTCTACAATTCTATAGTGCATGTGAATTTTAGTGGCATTATAGTAGTAATTCTCGTCATAGACCAGGATCCTACTGTATAATGATAAAGTCCATCCCAACCCTATGGAATTAGTAATATAAATCTTTCTGTGTGTTCTTTTCCTCTTCTTCATTAATGCTGTAACTGTAGAAACCACAGTTCCTAGAAATGTCAAAGACAATTGCCTACGAAGGGAAAGTATTATATCCCATGTGACCATTAGTGCAGAATCAGTATACTTAAGAAATTTTATTCAGTTCAACTAGATTAGATGTACTGAGCACAGGGATTAAACATAGGATATTCATATTTTAATATCAAATTTAAAAAAAAATCCAAAGAAAGCATATCACAACAGCACTTCATTTTTCTGCTCAAGTTTTGTATCACCTCTCTTATCTGTGACTGCTTTATATCTTTAGATAGTGAAATTTTCATGGCAGGGGCTATGGCCCCATCTTCTAATATGGTTGAGTTGCTCTTGGCAAAATGTACACCAGGGATGTAAGATGATATTTGTTATTTAATTGTAATAACACCTTCAAAGCCCATCTGAGTTTGTAGTCTTACCGAGTTAGATACCACACAGACTACAAGTAAGAGTCTGCAATTGAATTTTTCTCATTAGGCAAAAGTGCCTGGAGGCAGATAAGTTTTCCTATTATAGTGGAGATGGCAGTGCTGGCTGGCAGCTATTGCAGAACAAAGATAACAGCTGGTCTTTGCCTTTCTTTGGTACTTGAGAAGAAAACGCATCAGCATACAAGTGGATCCAAACAAGACTGCTGTTTAATTGCTTTTATTGCAAGGCAGTGTTCATAAGACTAAATAAATATAATCTGAGAAGTTTTTACTAAGAAGATAGTGGAAAAACAATATAATAATATCTCAGAAGCAGTGGCATAGATTACTGCTGCTTCCCTTGACTGGAAATGTTCTCAACTGCTTCATACCATGTGGGTCAGAAGCCCTATGTCTCACACAAGAGAGAACCAGAAACTTGCAATGCTAATGCATGAAATACGACTACCAAAGTGGAAGAGCAGAAAATGAAGGGAAAAAATCCAGTGTCTCATGTCAAGATCTGTATCTGTGTATAGGTTACACTCCTACACGGATGACGGAATGACCTTGTCTGTCTGAGGAAGACAGATATTTCTGTTTTCATCTGTGTTTTGTACCAGGGCAATGACGTGAAGTTTAAGTCTCCCCCATCAGTGGATCATTACAACCTCTTCAGTTAATGTTAAGGTACAAGACATTCTCTGGAAATGATGGGTTTCATAGAACTGTAAGTTGTGTACAAGGAAATACTTGGTATTTTGGATGGGTTTAATTTCCTTTGCATTTGCAGAAGTAAAAACAAAGCTTTAATACTTAACCAAATAATGTCATACAGTTTATAACCAGCACTGAAATGCACTACCGATGTTTTACAGATATAGAAGAGTTACTTCTAATCTTCTGCCACACCGTGTAGTGCTTCATCCTTCTGTTTCAAACAGTGCTTACTCTTTGCTTACCGAGTGACCACTCACTGCATGCAGATGTGCGGAGGAGTAAATGTCACATGTGCCAAAACTCAGAGAAGACAAGCACTGTTGGTTTGCTCATGACACCCAGCTCAATTTCTGGTTCCTATCAGCTGCAGATACAGTGTCTGAAAGTACATTTCTGAATGAAGAATCTGTTTTCTGAGGTGCAAGGCACACAGTGCTGAGGTGATCACAGCAAGCAGCTCAAAGGGTTTCACAGAAATGAATGGAAACATATCTAAAGCTTCTAGCTGCATCCATGCTTCACACCACCAGTGACCTGCAAAGCAGCTGGTCAAAGTCCCTGGGCTGTAAACCCAGATCTGTGAGGATCTTCAGCTCTTGTTTATTGAATCTACACTAATTAATACACACTGCTGGGGCTGAGAACAAGAGCCATATTTGCAACCTGGGCTCCACCACGGGGACGGAGGGATTCCTCTCTGCCAGAATCCAGCCACAGCCATTTGCTCTGCCAAAGACAGCAGTGTGTCTTCCATAACATTGCGTCTAATGTCTGACTGTCCTCCTGGGAATTTTTAAAACTATGTGTTCTTGTACCTTAAAGACCTCTGAGATACCCTTTATTAGCCAGGGACTGTGTATGGAGTTTTAAAAACCTTTGGCTTAGATGTGGCTGGTTTTGGAAATAGTTTTCCTCACAATATGGCAGAGACACTGAAATTACATTAATTTAAAGGATGTATTTCATAAAAATAATAATTTTTTTTTAAAAATGCATTACATTTTAAGCCTTATATTTCTAGGACTGCTCTGCAAGGGAATCCAATTAATTTGTTCTCTGAGCTTAGCTAAAAGACAGAATTGCTCTTTAAATGATACCTTTCTCAAAGGAGAGGACTATAAAATAGCCTTTTAAACATAAGCTGCCCTTCGAATAACTTACAGGACCATGACCTACAGGAACAAAAACAGTTATCTACAACTAGTCAGTAATGAACAATTTCTCACTAAATCACCTTTAATGAAATCTGAGAATTAAATGGAGAATAAAATTCTCCATGGGCCTCAGCAGTACTATTGTAATTAGTGTAAATTTTTTATCTTGATGGTCTTTGTATCAGGTCTTAAATTCACAATTGCCCTGAGCTGAAAATGATTGGTGGCTGGGAGAGTCTTTGGAGGAAACACTATGTATACTTTGTCTGTTCTTACTCTTCCTTAACCATCAACATATGGCCGCTGTTCAAGATTGAATCCTGCAACAGAGACACACTTTATGTGTGGACATCTGGACAGCTGTTCAAATGTCTATCAGTGCTGTCCAGGATGCAGTCATTAACATAGTGAATAGCACTATGAATACAATTAACTTTATTAAACTGTCAGGTTAAGGGTTTATGATCTCCATGCTTAGGTCTTCTGAATTATTATATTATTAAATTTAGCCTACTAAGCTATTACATCATACCTTATCATAAGCATCATCAGCTTGAGCAATGATTCTGAATTATACCTTGCTATATATTCTTATTCCTTTTCTCTAATTTTCCATTCTAACTGCTTGATGTCTTTATCCCACATACTTTCTCAGTTTTTATGATGATCATCATAAAATAAAGCTCCATTCATAAGCTTAAATGCTACTCAAAGTAGCATAAATTCAAGCAATGCACATAAAGGATACAGTAACATTGTGCTGATGATGGAAAACACTGAAATATATGTGTGAATAATTTTTCTGTGAATAATTTAAGTAAAAAAAAAGAAAAGCTTAATACAACTGGTGTCCTTTTTGTCGCATAATGACACCAGCTTAAGTGACTTCGTGGAAATCTTTACTAGGTGACTTTACCCAGCGGAACTCTTCCATTTACTAGTGCTCAGCATAGAATCATAGAATCATAGAATCATACAGGTTGGAAAAGACGTCTAAGATCATCGTGTCCAACCGTCAACCCAACACACCATGCCCACTACACCATGTCCCTAAGGGCCTCATCTACACGTCTTTTAAATACCTCCAGGGATGGTGACTCCATCACTTCCCTGGGCAGCCTGTTCCAAGGCCTGACCACTCTTTCAGTAAAGAAATTTCTCCTAATGTTCAATCTAAACCTCCCTTGGTGCAACTTGAGGCCATTTCCTCTTGTCCTATCGCTAGTTACTTGGCAGAAGAGACCAACACCCACCTCGCTACAACCTCCTTTCAGGTAGTTGTAGAGTGCGATGAGGTCTCCCCTCAGCCTCCTCTTCTCCAGACTAAACAGTCCCAGTTCCCTCAGCCACTCCTCATAAGGCTTGTGCTCCAGGCCCTTCACCAGCTTCGTTGCCCTCCTCTGGACACGCTCCAGCACCTCCATGTCCTTCTTGTAGTGAGGGGCCCAAAACTGAACACAGTATTTGAGGTGTGGCCTCACCAGTGCCAAGTACAGGGGCATGATCACCTCCCTACTCCTGCTGGCCACACTATTTCTGATACAGGCCAGGATGCCGTTGGCCTTCTTGGCCACCTGGGCACACTGCCGGCTCATGTTCAGCTGGCTGTCAATCAGCACCCCCAGGTCCTTTTCCTCTGGGCAGCTTTCCAGCCACTCTTCCCCAAGCCTGTAGTGTTGCCTGGGGTTGTTGTGGCCGAAGTGCAGGACCCGGCACTTGGCCTTGTAGAACCTCATACAGTTGGCCTCGGCCCATCGATCCAGCCTGTCCAGGTCCCTCTGCAGAGCCTTCCTACCCTCCAGCAGATCAACACTCCCGCCCAGCTTGGTGTCGTCTGCAAACTTACTGAGGGAGCACTCAATCCCCTCGTCCAGATCATTGATAAAGATATTGAACAAGACCGGCCCCAGTACTGAGCCCTGGGGAACACCGCTCGTGACCGGCCGCCAACTGGATTTAACTCCGTTGACCACAACTCTCTGGGCTCGGCCGTCCAGCCAGTTTTTTACCCAGCGAAGAGTGCACCTGTCTGGGCCGTGAGCCGCCAGCTTCTCTAGGAGAATGCTGTGGGAGACAGTGTCAAAGGCTTTACTGAAGTCCAAGTAGACCACATCCACTGCCTTTCCCTCATCCACTAGGTGGGTCACCTGGTCATAGAAGGAGATCAGGTTGGTCAAGCAGGACCTGCCTTCCATGAACCCGTGCTGGCTGGGCCTGATCCCCTGGTTGTCCCGGACACGGCTCGTGAGCACCCTCAAAACCAACCGCTCCATGATCTTCCCCGGCACCGAGGTCAGGCTGACCGGCCTGTAGTTCCCCGGATCCTCCCTCCGGCCCTTCTTGTAGATGGGAGTCACATTGGCAAGCCTCCAGTCGTCCGGGACTTCCCCAGTTAACCAGGACTGCTGGTAAATGATGGAGAGTGGCTCGGCAAGCTCCTCCGCCAGCTCCCTCAGTACCCTCGGGTGGATCCCATCCGGCCCCATAGACTTGTGAACGTCCAGGTGGCATAGCAGGTCATTAACTTCATCCTCTTGAATTATGGGGGGTTTATCCTGCTCGCCGTCCTTGTCTTCCAGCTCAGGGGGCTGAGTACCCTGAGGATAACTGCTGTGACTATTAAAGACTGAGGCAAAGAAGGCATTGAGTACCTCAGCCTTTTCCTCGTCCTTGGTGGCAACGTTCCCCCCCGCATCCAGTAGAGGATGGAGATTCTCTTTGGCTCTCCTTTTGTCATTAACATACTTATAAAAGCATTTTTTGTTTTCTCTCACGACAGTGGCCATGAGCATGCATAGGGGGACATTTCTGAGGGTGAAAACAATCCAGTCAGTGCTGAGAGGGCACCCTATTATAAATTATCTCAAAACCAGGAAATAAACTGAATAAAAAATGGGTTGATGTGGTTGAGGGTTATGCATTTTGGTGTTATGCAAAGGAAACCTCCACCCCTGCCATTGCCTGCCCTGCCCTCGTGGATGAGCAGCCATCCACAGCTCCTGTTGCAGTTGCACAAATGAGAAATTTGACCGCTTACACTGAAGCGAGCCCTGTTTATACTATGTCAGAGCAAGTCCCACAGGGAGCGTAAACTGTTCAACTAAAGAATGCTTTATTTCTAATACTTTCTGTCATTTCAGAATTTTCTATACAAACACTGAAGATTATTTAACGAGCCATTAATTAAAAGCATGAGAACTTGGTGGTTTTTACTTCACAACTAGAAAACTCCACATTTGTTACAGAAATTATATCTATTCTTATCTAACACACACATCCAGTCTATGACAATTCATCCATTTGAGAATTTATTTCATGGGTCACAAAGATGCGCTATGAAGTCAAATTGCTTACGCAGCATCTGAACATTTAAAGCTCTCAGTAGGGAAAATTGATTTTTTGTGTTTAGCTAATCAACATAACCAAACAGAATGATCAAACTTTCAGATTCACAGTGACTTATCCTGATGGTTTTGCTTTTTCTTTTAATGTTTTTTGAAAGGCAAAACTGTAACAGAATTTGAATTTTTATGATTTTGATGCATTATATATGCGTGTCAAATTAACAGTAGGGAAACCTTAAGATAACTCTTTACGTGTGTGAAGTATCTTCAGTGTAGACAGTGTTGTCTGTTATTAGTATTTCCCATCCCAGTATGACTAAACTAAGTGATTTTCTCAGTAGCTGATTAAAACCATTTGTTTTCCTGCTCACCATAAATTAAATGCTTTCAGTCAACAGTAAAAGATATTGGTTAGTAGCAGCAGCTTAATTGGAAATAGACTAATAAATCTGTATTTCACTTCATATAGATAGTCTCCAAATCATGTAAAAGGTAACTTTTAATGTCTAACCTGCGGCTGTAGAGTTAGTTATCAATTTCATAACAATTTCTGCCATTTCCCCCTTTTTAAGGAGTTTCTCTTAGAAAGGAGAAGGAAAGAAAAATAAGTAATCTTTATTCTTTCCTGAGGCAAGAGGTGTTATAGTCTTGGAAGCTTTACTCATCAGAGAAAACTTTGACAGTGGTCTAATCTAACATCCATGAAATATGTCTGTCATAAAAATATTCTCATAACATTGCTAATCACAAGAATGTTATTTATTTATTTCGGGTCCTAAAAACTTATGTTATGGATAACCAACACTGGACATTAAACTTGGGGAAAATATTTGGCCCTTGATGAGGGTTGAAATCCACATATTTTGAGCAAAGAGTGCCTTCAGCATCTTTCTACTTAGCTCTGGGCTTAAACCGATTAAAGGATTGCTCTGGAAGCACAAGTCTAAGGTTGCAATAAATATTTGTGTGGGGCATAAATCTGAAAGGCTTTGGGGAGGGCGGGGGGGATAGAGCTGCAGGGGTGGCCTTCAAAGCATGTTTAAGAAATGGAGGTAAATGCCGAAAGAACGAAACAACAAGGCGAGAGCAGCAGGAGGGGCTGTGTGGTGGAGGGACTGTGACCCACGGAGAGCCCACAGTAGAGCAGGGTGTCACAAATGAGTGGTTTTAAGGCTGCGTAAAGAATCACTGGCAAAGGTATTGGCAAAGGGTGATTTTAATAGAAATTTATAGAAATGTGACTTAACAGAATTCGATGGCAAGGTTCACGCTATTACTCATTACATGGATTAAGTATACACAGGGAAAAATTGTATCAGAATTGTGTTGCAGTGATTCGTACAGAGATTGAGGATAAAAGGGTAAGGGGGACCCTCCCGTTGAGTCACAAGGTTCAGAGAAGATCCGACTAGACCCAATCTTAGTCTCAGACTTGGACAACGGTTTGTGTCTAATGCAAAAGGGATAAGAAGACCCTCCCGTTGAGTCACGAGGTTCAGAGTAGACCCCCTTGCTTTCTAAACTCCTTCTCAGAGAGGAGCCTAGGTGCAGCTGGATCTACCCTTAGTCTCAGAACTGGACAACGGTTTATGACTAAAGAGTTAAGGGTGTGTAGCAGCAAGCATGTTCAGCAGTGCCTAAACATTAATCAATTTGACAGCTACAGAAGGAGTTAGTCAAGTTACTACAAGTACTAAAACAACTTAACTACAGATTATACTTGTTAGCAATTGTACAGATAAATGTGCAAAAAGATCTAGGTCAGTCAATACCTATATATATGCATATGAATATGGTACCAAAGCTAAATGAGTTTATAAAGGCCTAAAGCTAGCTAAATTTATAAAGGTATACCTGTTAAAAATTCCCCTCAAGTCTTGTGAAGTACTCACATTAAATGTTTTGACATTTCTCAACGGGCGAAGAGTTGAGCCCTGAGGAGTGTTCCAGCCCGAATCTCGGTGATCCTCTGAGCATCACAAATTCGAGAGTTTGTGAACTCTGAGAGGTGTCCCACTCAGAGGGAGATTCTGGATGCAGCCCACTGCAGTCCAGGAGAGCTCAAAAGGGTCTCGCTTGGGACTGCTGTTTATAGGTTTGCAGGATGATTGGCTTTAGTCATTAATAAATTTCCATTTTGGCTACTATCCGAGGTGGTCCAGCGTAGTAATTATGGTATTGTTCCATGGTAACCACGGTATCATTCCACTTGAGCTATGACCCAGGTAGGGAATGTTTCAGGGCTGTCAGAGATGACGAATTATCCCTTGCTCTTCTTCCCTACCTTGATCAGGTAGCCGGTGTTCCTGGTACGATCAGTGTCGCTCCCCACCTTAGCTGTGCAAGAGTGCCTGGTACAGTCAAGGGACACTCAACTGCCCAACTTGTACACAATGGCTAAAGCTTAACAGAAGTTCCTGAGATCATATAATAGCCCGGAGGAAGAGGGGGGAAATGCACCACCACACAGGGGAAACAAGGAAGAAGGAACAGGCGAATAAAAGGGTAAGAAACAAGAGCAGCAGAAAGAAACCACTAAGAACTGACCATAACCTCCTGCGCCTCCTTTTGCCTCACCAATGGGCCTGAGTGTAGCCTGCAGCGATGTCAAGGGGCTAATCAAATGTTTATGTTAATTGACAATAAATTAAGTTAAATTCCCCAGGCTGACTCTATTTTGCCTGTGACAATATTTCCAATGGTATGGAGAGAGGGATACTTTGCACTAGGATATTAAAAATTTGGCATGTGGAATCATTTATCAATTGCACTGGCAATTAATTTAATGTGGAGTTGGGAGTTTCAAAAGTGCTTACTATCTTGCAGTTTCTTTCCCTTCCCCCTTCTCTAAATCTGACTCCCTGGTACTGAACAGCAGTAAGTAACCAAGATACGAACCAGAATGATATGAAACATTTACGGATGGATTATGCTCTAACTTCAGCTTACACAATTTCCTCTGCTATCGCTCAGAGATATTTGTATACATCTGACAACTGAAATATTAATCAAATTAGTAAATGCTAAGTCATGTATAAGAAGTTAACAAATATTTCTCAGCTGAACTGTTTCTAAATGCCTGAAAGTATCTCTGAAAAGGATGGTTATGAGAAATATAAATGCATATTACAACAACTTCTTAGCTACCTGGTGACTGCATTCTTTGGATGGATATGCTTTGTTTACAAAGCCTTGGTTATGAATTTAAACAGTGTTGGAAAGTGACATAATTCATGCTTTAATGTTTCCCCTGTCTCCTTCTAAAATCAAAGAAATTCTTAATTCAAGGTTCACACAAGAGGGCTATGACTATCCCATCAGAATTTTTGAGATAGGATTAATTGGAGGGGAAAATGGACATTTCTAGGACATATTAAAATATTCTTTGAAGGTGAAGTCTAAATTAATAAAAATCTATTCCTAGTCTCTGAACTCAACAGAATATACGATATACCCTCATTTCTGTTCTTTGGATGGTTCTGGCTGGCAAACTGTAGAGATAGTTTCCCAAACAGACTATTATGCAGTGGATTGATAGCTTGGTTAATAAGAAGCTAGAAAATTTCTCTATGGGATTCTTTTTTGTAATCTCAGTAATGAAAACAGCTAAATTTACATTCTTTCATTATCCAGTTTACAATGACTTTGGAAGGTCCGTGTGCTCATGATTTAACCCAAAAGAATATGTGCATATATATATATGCATATATATGTATATATGTTAACTGAAGGAATATTGTGATTAAATTATATAAAAGCATAATATCTGCATTTATATCTTCACAGAAATTGAAGACTTGATCCAAAAATTTTTAAAAAGCCATTAAGAACCAAGCCTTTATTAAAGCAGATCTGTAAGAAAACAGCTTTCCCCTTCTTTGAAACATCATTATTTTTCTTCTTTGCAAAGAAATCGAGGCTGGTTTTCATGGGTGACCCAAGTAAAGACAGGGGATCAAGACACTTATCTGGGATGAGAGTGATCCAGGTTTAAGTCATTTACCTCGTGTAGCACTGCAAAGCTCAAATCAGACCTGAGCCTCCTGTGGTCCTATGTGTAGGACTTTTCCCTGGGGTGGCTGCTAGCACAGGGTAGCCCTCTTTACTGCTAAAAAGAAATTCAACCATCCCAGTTGTGATGTGAGGTTCCTTCCCAAAAAAATGTAGTCAACCTGATTTGATACTGCAAAGTTTTGGCTTCTGCTAGATTGCAGTTGAGGAGGAAAAAATCCAACCAAACACCACCCCCCCCCCAAAAAAAAAAAAAACAAACCAACAAACAAGCAGACAAAAACCGACAACATTGCCTTGAACATTTTCTAGTTGCTCTTTTGGGGAAAATCCTGGACGGAGGGATTTAGGACACAGAGTGAAAAATGATGAGGGTTTGCTTAAGCAGTAGGACAAAATAGACCAGATTAAATCATACAAAGTGTCAACCGTAACAGGTGTAGGACAATTTTTAGATATATGATTTTAATCTAAACTATAGCTCTTCAGACCTGGTAATGACTTCAAGTTTCTGTAGATCTCACAACTCTTTTTGAAATAGAGTTACGGGAAGTATGTTTTGGAAGTGACTGACACCTTCCTTCTCAGGAAATCTCTGTAACTAATGGTGGTTGCAAATGGAACTGTGGTTAAGGGGTGTTAAACCCTTTCCATTTATATTAATTTCCTTCTTTCAGAATATGTCAAGAAATACTGATTTTCTCTATAAGCAAACCTTTCTCTTTCTACACAAAGTCTAAATTAAGATACAGGCTCGAGGCAGTTTATCCTAAAATAATACCCAAACAAATCTTACGGGCTAATGTAACTTACAGGCTAATTTACACTGATGTTAAGAGTATACCTAAAAAGTATCCATGCTCTCTGCATTGCATTAAGAAAACTCTTGATTCTGCACAAGTAGTGTGTGCAGTAAGAGGCTCAACAATATTTTAGGAGTATAAATTAAATACTTCAGGCTGGGCAGGGAAATTAGTCAAGGACAGCTACAGCACGGAAAGCATACACATGATCAGCTCCTCTGTTTTTGGCATGTGGGGTTTTTTGCTACATTACTGTTGTGACTTTTGGACTTTTGCTTTTAGCTTTCGCATCCTCTTAAGGCACAGTGATGAACAGGGTGCTTTATAATCTACAGAAGATATGTTATATGGAACTTCTTGATACATACTTATTTCATAATTGCCAGAGATTTCAAGGGTCTGGATTTAATCTATCTAAAGTATCAAAGTAAACAATGTTTTTGATACCAAGTTATGCAGTTCTAAGAAGAACAATGGACTGTATCAAGAAGATTACGTCTTCTTTTAGGTGATGCAGTGTGACTTAAAGAACATAGTATTTTTCAACATCAAGTACAACATAACATCTATGTTCAAAACAAAAATAAAAATAAAAATTTCCTGGAGTAAGGGAACAAAGAGAAGAAGGGCTTTGAGAGGGCAACCCCAGAACAGGGTGAATAAACCTCTGCTAAGTACAAGTCTTGTGCTCCAGAGACCAGATAAACCAGCATGGCAATACCGAATTTATAGTGCAACATCTCTGTGAAAACTGCAAGCTGGTATCACGCTGAGTTCTAGCCAATGGGGATGTAGTTTTGAAGTCTCTGAAATGCACAATAAATAATTATACCAAACAGGACACTTAGCAGTAATTTGAAGCATTCACAGTTAAATTATTACCTTGGAGGCATAAAGGTGTTACCTGATTACTAATGAGATTTTTATTTTGACAAGCTCAGTCAGTGTAAGCTTTTGCATTTTTGTGTGTCTGTGTGCATGTGTGTGAAAAGATGAGGAATTTGTGTTCTGCTGCTAAATGTCAATTGTGCTTTAACTTGGACAAGCAAATGTTCCTAAATTCTTGTCGAGTATATTCCTACAAGCAATTTCTGTACTGAATAGTTCCATGGTCAGTATTTATTAACATCTGTCTATAAATGTTGTCCATAAGATCGGGGGACTGTAAGATTTCACCTCATATCATGGAATTTGTGCCACTTTTACTAGCTACGCTGAACCTCACTTAGCAGAATACTGCCTAAGAACACATTTATTCTTGTTCTTTATCTTACACAACTCAAAACTGATAGGAGAGCAGTATATCAATCCTTAAAACACAACTTCAGAGTCACAGAGACTATGATGTTCCTAGTTGTGAGCAACTTGTGTAAAGTTGCTCAAAAGGTAAATTTACACCATCTCAGGCTCTGCATCTTCCACCTACTGTTATGAAACCACACTGTACATTTGTGATGTAGTATAATAATACATTATTGGAACCATAGCACCCTGAATAGGTATCACAACACTTTGGCAAAGTGGATAGAATTCTGGAAAATTTTTGTGCTGTAAGAGGTTTTTTGGGGGGTAGTAACTTGCAATACTACAACAACATCACAGGAAAAGTCATTTTTAAAGACATGACTTTTTTCAGTGACATATTAAGCACAAATTCAAAGAGGTAAGTGAGTCCTTTACTATGGAAGTAGCATGCAGAGGAGGGCAAGTTGGCTGAAAACTGGCTCTTCTTTTCTCAAGAGATTGTAGAGATTTCAAATACCTTTGCATGTCACTATCTGAACAAACCAAGAATAGTACATGTGAGAGAGAGACCAACGAAAGATACCTTACTTTGCATAAGTAAGGGATGAGCGGGTTCACAGTGCGCTGGGTGAAGACCTGGCTGAAAGGCAGAGCTCAAAGGGTTGTAGTGAATGGGGCTACATCTGGCTGGTGACCGGTCACCAGTGGCTCAATTCCTCAGGGCTCAATTCTAGGGCCAGTTCTTTTCAATATATTTATCAATGATCTGGATGCAGGAGTTGAATGCATCACTAGCAAGTTTGCTGATGATATGAAACTGGGAGGTGCTGTTGACTCTTGAGGGACAAAAGGCCTTGCAGAGGGACCTAGATAGATTGGAGCATTGGGCTATGATTAATGGGATGAAATTTAACAAGTCCAAATGGCAGATCCTGCACCTGGGACAGACTAACACCGGGCACGAGTATAAATTGGGAGAAGAGTGGCTGGAAAGCAGCCCTGCAGAAAGGGATCTGGGGGTGCTGGTGGACAGCAGGCTCAATACAAGTCAGCAGGGTGCCCTGGCAGCCAAGAAGGCAAACCGCATCCCGGGATGCATCAAACACAGCATAACCAGCCGGTCAAAAGAGGTGATTATCCCGCTGTATTCAGCGTTGGTGTGATCTCATCTTGAGTGCTGTGTGCAGTTCTGGGCCCCACAATTTAAAAAGGATGTGAAGGTCCTTGAATGCATCCAGAGGAGGGCAACAAAGCTGGTGAAAGGGCTGGAAGGCATGTCCTCTGAGGAGCGGCTAAGGACTTTGGACTTGCCTAGTTTGGAGAAAAGGAGTCTGAGAAGCGACCTCATTGCTCTCTACAGCTTCCTGAGGAGGGGAAAGGGAGAGGGAGGTACTGGGATCCAGTGATAGGATGCGTGGGAATGGTTCAAAGCTGCACCAGGGCAGGTTTAGACTGGACATTAGGAAGCATTTCTTTACCGAGGCTGGTCAAACACTGGAACAGGCTTCCTAGAGAGGTGGTCGGTGCCCCAAGCCTGTCAGCGTTTAAGAGGCATTTGGGCAATGCCCTTAATAGCATGCTTTAACTTTTGATTGGCCCTGAATTGGTCAAGCAGTTGGACTAGATGATTGTTGTAGGTCCCTTCCAACTGAAATAGTCTATTCTATTCTATTCTATAAATAATAAAGCACACAATGGACCAGGGAGTAGCGGTAGCAGACATAGGCTGCCATAGTCCAGTAAGCATAGTGATAACTATGGAATTGATGAAATGGGTGCTCACATCCCTATTCCTATGAAAATTTAACTATTTAAGAAATGAGATGTTACGAAGTATGTCTTATGCCACACTAGCCAACAGTTTGATGAACTGGCTGCTGCTGCCCAGCAGTTTTTTTCCCCTTCATAAATGTGTTATCACAGCAGTGCTACCATCATCAGTGATGGGCTCAGCCTTGGCCAGTGACAGGTCTGTCTTGGAGCTGGCTGGCATTAGCTGTATCGGACACAGTGGAAGCTTCTAGCAGCTTCTCATGGAAGCCACATCTGTAGGCCCACGCCCCCTCCTCTCCCCCCAAAACCTTGCCCAGCAAACATAATACAACACTTTTCTACTGTTTAGTTTGAGTAACTCCCAAAATACAACAAGGTAATAGGAGAGTGGAAGAGATAAGAAATGCCTTGTAACAGAGCTGGACACATGGAAGACTGGGAGTTGTTGTAGTTTTTAATTTTCTATTCCATTTCCAACATATTCAGTGATATATTCTTTTGCTCTGATAGTTAGATATCATAGTGATAAGTATCTTAGATTAGATAACATCATTTATGAGAAATTTAATCCACTAATTCATGTTGGCCTATATAGAAAAGATCTACTCCCCTTATAGGAAGCTTTGTTAGCATTCTCACTATCATGCCAGAAATCGTTTATAAGTACAGCTGTTCAGAAATTCTTTTCCTACTTGGTATATCTAGTATTTCAACATTTGCTTTTGTCTCAAAATAAACCAAATTGAGATATCAATCTTTCAACTGACTGAACAGTTCTAAATACATTTCTGGAAGTGTTGCAATTTTTTACCAAAATGCAGTATTTCACTCAAATTCATGACACATTTGTATTTTGAATACTTGTTATTTTTGTGCTGAAAAATAAAATAGCACAGACTTTTCAGTCAATTTTTATTTTTGGCAGCCTTTTCCCATATTCTAGAGACAAGAAGAGAGGAGAGAGAGAGATGAGAACTGCCAGCTGAATCATTTTGACCAGGAAGTGCCTTTAAGAATTATGAGTATATTTTAACATGTAGTAGATAGGGAAACCTTTTTTTCCAGTTATCTCTTGGGTTGCTGAGAAAGTTATTTACCCCCTGTGGGCAGTTATTTTAGATAATTTTAGTTTTCATATTCAGACTTTCATGGTACACTTCCTCCTGTACAACCTTTCAAGCCAACCTAGTAAGAGGCTGGAATACGCCATGGACTATACCACTGGTGGATAAATGATAACCTACAGCATTCACACAAAAGATATTTGGGGTTAGAAGGACTAAAAATAAATAGCTTACATCCCAGTAGCCCTTTATATGTCTACAGATTTGTATTGTAGATGCTGGGGAAATAATAATGACAGAAGTGCCTCCCCAGGTAAAGCTGAAACTAGGTAGCCATAAGAAGACAACTACATACAAAGACTCCAAATACTCCACATCTGTTTCTCAAGAGATTCTCCTATTCAAGGGCAAGAAATCCATGAATTTGCAAATACTTGACACAATGATTAAAGTCTGGTCCATGTCTGCAAGGTTTTTTTAGACATTCAAATAATCTAAACAGAAAGCTAAGAATTGATAAAATCTTAAAAGATAGACAGAGAAACAATGCCTATGTAGATTAATTTGGATCTGTATAAATGCAATCTATATTCAGCTGAATTTTGGAGTTTATGTACCATAATCTTGGGGTGAATTATTCCCTACCCTACAAAGTACCTGTAAATAAATTTTCTTATTCTTTAAATAATTTTCTGCAGTTTCCATACTTAGGCTATAACATAGTATATGAAAAGATGTAGTAGAGTCAGAATTTTCATTATATGCAAATAATTCTATAGGTAAACTTAAATAAAATGGTTTCCTTGATTTGATAGTTATGGTCAAGACCATCATTTGGATGAAGTACCTAGCAGGGGGGCGTTCTTTGTGACCATGTGTTTTGCTAAGTATTAGACAAGGCAAGGTTGCCAAAACTCATTTCGTACTTCTGGAAGACAATGTTAAAAAAATAGAGTTCTCAGTCATTATCCCTTCTGCTTTCTGGGGCTGCATCCAATAAAGTTCTTTTTTACACATTAACTTCAGCCTTATTCTAAAAGTCTTACTTTTGCCAGTGAAGCAGAGCTGTCAGATGAATCTTCCCCTCAATCTTTGGGGCTGTCTCTTCAATATCCTAATCTTAATCTCTAGGGCAATTCAAAGGTAAAGACTGAGAATCCAAACATGCTCAAAAACTCTATGGGAAGCTGAAAAAAAAATTGGGAAAGAGCTTCATATCTGGTATATTCTCTGTTCTTGTAGCTTGGCTAGGGACATACATATTCCTCCTTCACAGGAATATCCTGAAAGTAAAAGACCCCAAGGATATGTATTGCTATGCAAATTTAGACACCTCTAGTTAATAGTTAAAATACCTAATAATCTCCTGCTGAAGTTAATGGCAAGAAACACCTTCCTGAAGAAGGTGCTTCAGACTGTTCCTGCTGATCTCCTGCTTTTTTTAGAGGTGCATATTTCACACCGTTGAGCACAGAGAACGTAGGAGATGAGCTGATTAACCTTGTATTCCAGAACCTGGATAGTATCCATCTCATTCTTTTATACCCAGGTACATTTCAAGGCTGAGAGGTGATGAAAACGTGAATTATTAAGGCCAAGCAATTTGCAGCAGGAGTGAAATGGGGTTCTCTGTCTCACCACTGGCACAGGAGTGCAGCGTGGCTGTGTTGTAGCTTAGCGTCAGCAAGAAATGCAGGCGCTTTCCTGCATACCCTGCATGGCCCAGCGGTATCAAAGCATCAGAGCTGCTTTAGTTCCCTCACCACTGGTGTGATGTCTGCTCTTGCTGGGTTCAGCTTCTGTAAATATCTGTCAGCCACCGAAGTACTGGGCTATGTTGATAGAATCCATGTCATCATTTTCAGGGAATATTTATTAGGGACTTGTGTGTCATTTACTTCTAATTGCCATTCTCCTCTGATGAATTTTTTTACAGTGTTTGCCTTAAAGGCTGAAAAGGACAAGAGGGCTGATTTACCATTGTGGGACTGTAACATTGGCAGTTCTGGAGATGCAGTTTCTCACGCATTCTCACTAAATTTGCAGATGTCACCAAGACATAGGATGCAGTCAATATGCTTGAGGGCATGGCTACCACTTGAAGGGACCTAGGCAGGCTAGAGGAATCGGGTGAAAGGAACTTCATGAAATTCAGCAAATGCAAGTCCTGTACCTCACACATCTCTGTGTTGGTACAAGTTGGACATCATGCAACTTTGCTGAATAGGACCTGGGTATCCTGGTGTACAGTTTGCTAAACATGAACCACCTGGCAGTGATGAAGGCTACAGCATCCTTGGCAGCAATAACAGGAGCATAGCCAGTAGATTGAGGGGAGTGATTACTCTCCTTTACTTTGTGCTTACTAGACCACATCTGGAAT